>NC_133757.1:50914732-51224285 GCF_036562045.2 Rhinolophus sinicus | reverse complement strand
TTGCACAGTGGGAAAAAGATCAAATATTGATCAGTCCAAGCTGAGGTAATTAGAGCCATAGTCAAGGAGATGGGATGCATGTTCTTAGTCCTACCCAAACGCATCTTAAATGCTGAGCAAATTAGCTATCCACTGGTTAGACTTATGATTTTTTAAAAAAATCAATAAAACATCTGGATGGTACCAGGTGTTTATACTTTTAAAATTTAATAACTTCTTGACCTTTTAAGAAATCATCTCATTTGTGTGATTTTCAGAAAGATTTACAAGATTTACTTGAATTTTAGTTAAAAATATCTCTATTACCATGAGACTAATCACTTGCCCGTATGTTAAACCATAGTTTGTGCAAATAATCAGAAAGTAAACTAATTGCAAAATGAAGACAATTAAAAAATTAGTACATCTGTACACATCTTTAAAGAATGAAGTTTATATAAGTTGTTTTATTTTTATTATAGTAAAACCTAGACACTTCCTTTTATATTAGGAAATTACCACTATCATTATTGAAAACTTTAGAGGTCATATTAACCTTAAAAATTGGTTGAACTTTTTAATAGTCTATGGCAAACAGCAAACCAGAAATTTGTCTATTGTTCAAAATAAATTTTTTCATTTAAGAGCTATTCTAATTATAACCAATAAGTGTATATGGTAGTTAAAATCAAATGTCCATATTAAAAACTTTTGGCCAGTCATGAGATAAACTAGAATCAACATGACAATGTTCACCCAGAATCAATTTGCCATGAAATATTGTTCTTGAAAACATCTGAATAAAATTCTTATTATTACTATTCTGTAACAATATGAGGCTCTCATTTACAAATTTCCTGATATATAGCCAAAGGTTTGTGTTTTTGTATTATTTATAAATTTATGGATTTATAATGTTGAAATAAAAATAAAGCTTGCATGCTTAACCTCATTTCTTTCCACCAAATTTGTGTTGATCAATTACGAAATGACTTCAAAAATTCTGTGAGAAACAAATCATTACTAGCTCTGAAGAAGGCAACACCACAAAGGCTTACACCATATAATCAGTACTTTAGAAGCTGTCGGTAAGTAGAATGAATGCCTATTTCCACATTCTAGCTAGTGACATAATCCAAAAGCACATAACATTACAGGTTGATCTGAAAAATTTAAATACATTTATCTAAAATACATTTCATGTTTTCTTGTCAACCAAGTCTATTTTCTTAGCTGCAAATTTACTAAAATAGTGATTATTTGTTCAATGTAAGATATATCTTTCTTTTACTCATGCATGATTATATGTAACTTAATTTCTGTGTAGCACATCATGTCTACCCTCCGAGCAATTAATCATAGCTGGCCCACCATGAACAAACAAAACAGGCATTCAAATGTTTAATCAATATATTGGTTCTGATCACATTCTTACAAATCCCTTTTCCGAAAATACCAAATAGAGGAAAAAGTAAGTGAATAGTCATTAACATAATTATTATCTTTACCTTAGGAGTTAAATTACTATTACTTTAAAATATCTTTTTCCCCCCTTTTACTCTTTATGGCATTTTACTCCTTCATTTTAGGGCAGTTTTGTTCTATCATTTACTTCTTTGTAAAAAAAAAATAATAATAATGAACTACATCCACCTGTGCCAAATTCTTAATCTCAGTGAAGCTTTGACAGATGGAATGAAATACTCAAAACAGTCACTGTAGCAGCTTTGCTAACATATTAGCCCTCCCACCTCTCCACCTTTTTTCTTAATTGCTGGAAAAAGTGGATTAGGTCATCTGATGAAAATGAACCAAAAATCTGGATGTCACCTCAGAAAACGAGGTTTCATTTCTAAACTTGTAGTCAAGGAATAGGAATTATACTCATCTTTCATCATTAGCATGTTTCACTATATCTAGAATCATGTGGTAGAAGCTACCAGAACTCCCCAAGAAAGAATGCAGTTAGCAAATTGTTCCACTGGAACACTGCTTTTATTGTCTCTCTGGGAAAAAGTGGAAAAGTAAATACACTGCTTTGCATTTTGTTACCTAGTTTGGAGACAACTTTGCTGGCTAAAATAAACAATAAAGCAATGTTTATTTTTCTAGTAATAAAAATCACTGAAAAGCCATCAGAGTAAGATATTCTTTGCTCCCTCCTGCTCCCCACAAGGAAACCTCTGCATGTCATTGGGTGACTAGGTATTATAAAATCAGGATAAATTGAAAAGAAAATCACAAATTAGAACTATTATTTTACTTTTTTCACAAATCCCAGGGAAAATTAATTTAACCATGAAAAAAATAAGCAGCAGAGCCATAATTCCTACAAATTTTAAAAGCACACAAAGAAAGAAAGGATGTACAGTTGTTGTTCCTTTGCTATTTTTCTCACACTTAGAAGAAGAAACACACAGGGAAATAAAGCAATTTCTATGTATTGACAGACCACTGACCTACAAATGAGATAGGAAGGTAAAAAAGATAGTTAATTATTTTTTAAACCATTTATTTAATAAACCTTTAATCCCCCAAACAAATATTTGTACTCAGCGGGATAAAACTATAGCAGCTTTCCTTAATATTCAGTTGCTTTGCCTTGTTCCACAGAAAACCTATAAAGATGTCTTGTTCACTGAAAGATACCAAACCAGAGAAATTTTATAATGCTTTCAGACAAAATAACTAAACATAAACTTTAAATACATAAAAGCAAAAATACTGAAAAAAATCAGTTTACTATTCCTTATTCAATTATATGATGTATTTCAAATATTTTGGTTTCTCCTAGTCTCAAAGGACATCTGTTACAAAACTAAGTTTGGATTTGTTCTGTATGATGTTTTAAATTAATTCAGCAAGCAATATTTATTAAGTATCTTTTAAGTGCAAAGCAATAAAGCACTGAGAAGAGATCCAAAATCACATTATAATTCTTTCCCTCCAAAGGTTTACATTCTTGTGGGGGAAAATGTGGTAGAAAATGACTTTCTCCAATTTAGGAACTGGGACTATATCGATTCTTAATACTAATTTAGATACGGTACTTTGACTCAAAGTCCAATCGGATCTGGATGCATATGATGGATCACACTATAACACAGGTAGATTTTAAATTATGTTTTTGTTTATTGCTTAATCCATTGAAATAACAAACGATTGTTGAACACTTTTTTCCAGGCACTGTGCCAGGCCATGGGGATACAAGGACAAATAACAGAATTCCAGCTTTGAGAAAGCTCACTGTCTAGTCGTACTCCTCATGCTACCATCTCTTTATCCTCTTAGTTGCCATACATATAATGTCTCAATCTACACTTAATCACTCACTGGAGCGGATCACTCCATTTCTGTCAATCTAAATCATATTCATAATTCAAGTTCTACCTCTTCTGTCAATCCTTACAACGATTTCAGGCAAAGTATTTGAACTCTAAGATGTTAAGATTTGAAAAACACTTCAAATACCTTCTGTTTCCTTAACTCTTTGCAAAACACTAGGCACATAACAGATTCTTAAAAAATTAAAAGTTAAAAAAAAAACCCCAACATGACATAACATGAATAAAAATAAAGATCAAATACCTTAACTTGCTATTTCTTTCACAAAAATTTACTCTCGGTGATGGTGTTTTTGATGTGACTACTTGGCTTGGCTACAGACTCCAGTGATTCTATCAAACACTAGCCTAGGTGTTGCTGTGGAGGTATTTTCAGACGTAGTTAAAACTCCTAATCCGTTGATATCTAGTAAAGGAGTATCCTGGATAATCTGGAAGGGCCAACCTGAATTAGTCAGAAGGCCTTAAAACCATAGCCAAGGTTTCCCTGACAGAATTCGTCCTATCTGTGGAAGACAGGTTGGCCCCTGCCTGTGGAGTTCCAGCCTGCTGGTGATCCCTCCTTCCTGGCCACTTGCCCTGCGGTTTTTGTCCTGCGGCTTAGCCAGCTTCCACGATGATGGAGGCCTACTCTGTGAAATCGCCATCTTTCTCTCAATCAACTAATATCCCCCCGCCCCCGTGTCTGTCTGTCTGTCTGTCTGTCTGTCTATCTATCTCACTATTGGTTCTGCATCTCTGATTGAACCTAGACTGATACAATCTCATTATTCCAATTATATAATCATTATACAATACATTTTCAAAGAATGTCTGCCTCTGCTTTCTAATTGGAATAACGGGCATTTACTTCAGGCATTTTATTCATTACATAAGCTAGTACATATTATTGTATGTGAGTTTATCAAGTAAGATGTATACACAAGTTTGAATTGAGGTGAATGTGAGAACTTGTATACACCTGAATAGGGATTTTATTAGATTGGGGCAAAAGTAATTGAGATTTAAAAGTTTAAAAATAATGGCAAAAATCGCAATTACTTTTGCACCAACCTAATAACAATTTTTGGCCTAAACTTCAGCTTTCAATTAAAGTGGCCCAGTTACAGAGCAAAATTGAAGAGGAGTTCTAAACAGTCTGCCAACATATACTGGTACTTTGTTTTCTTTGTGAATAGAGCAATCATTAGGCATTGAGGACATGGTTTTATGTCAAAGCTGCTTGACATCCTGAGGCAAGGCAAGAGGCCTAGAAAGTGTATAGAGGAGGTGATGTCATATGTATTTATCATATGTCAGACACTATACATATACTGTCCATTTACCTCTCATAATCTAATGAAATAAACATTATTATTCCTATTTCCAGATGGGAAAGCTGAGGCATAGAGTTGTCCAAGGTCACATATCTAATAGGTGGTAGAATAAGATTTTGAACATAAGGCAGTCTAACTCTAAAGCTCCAACGTTTTCTTCCACACTGTAGATTCTTAGAAGAAAACGATTCCCTAACAGTATAATGAATCCATTATTAAGGACTTACTATGTGTTACACCATTATAATAAGCCCTTCTGTTTATTTTTTTACTGACTTTATACAAGCCCGTGAGGTAAGTAATATCATAATTTCCCTTTTACAGATGAGGGAACAAAGGTGGGAAACTGACACCGATAGTAGGACATCTGCCAAAGCTTAAGATTCACCTTAATTCAGCACCCTGGTATCTGGAGTAGTTTGTAGACAATCTACCTTTTTCTAGAGGGATGTTTAAGTAAATACAGCACATAGTATAGCTGCTAATTTAACAATCAGTGTAAACACAATGAAAGATTTTTGATAGCAATTATTACTGGAAGGATAGAAGTTTTGAAATGACTTCAGTAAAGCATTAAAGCACAAAAACAAAAACGGAAAGCTTCCTCAATGAAAATCAATGAGTGAGGACCAGGGGATGCTTTAAGATAATCACATATACTTTGGCTTACAAAACCTATGCAAAAGTTTGCTTAAATTCATTGTAATATAAAAATTAGAGCAAATATAGTTGATGAAACAAATTTACGCAACAGATTTCCCAGCTCGAAAAGCAGTAAGACACTGAAGAATATTTGAAGGTCTTGGCTTTCTGTATCTCATTCACGTAGTGTACCTGGGAACTACTAGCACAAAGGGTTAAATGCAAAAGGACAATTATCCACCCTCTCACTACTATTCTTCCAAATTATACTCTTATATCACAGTCCTTAAAAAGATTTTATGGTTTCCAACTGCTTATATTATAGAGTTTATACTCCTAACCATGGAATATAAGGTCCCTCTGACTTTTTCACTTTTCTACCATCGTTTCCCATCTTTCTTCCACATGCAACCTAACTTAGTATTGCACAATCTGTTCCACAGCAGAGTTTAATAAGCTCTCTTTGAAAAAAAGGCTTGAGCGGCAAATAAGAGTTTAAAAGCTTCGTATCTCTCTCTTGGAAATTCAAAATGAACATCAGCCTATTAGGGAGAGGGGTAGGTTGGAAGGATTTCTGAAAAAGTAAGTAAATGATACAAGGGTTACACAATTAGTGTAGACCCCCCACTTTCCGCCAAGTGCAAGTAATTAGAATGAGGAAGGAGATAAATTATCAGTATTGAATCAGTATAAAAGAAAAAGTTTAAGCCCTTTAAAGTACATACAATCCGTTTTAGCATTCACTGGGCAGAATCTTTTGCCAAATTATTCACTGGGTTTGGGTTAACCTACTATTTAAATGTAATAAAAAATGTTTAAGCTGTATGCTTCAATTAATTCAAAATTGCTATTGAAGTAACAAATCAAAACACTATATATTCATTATTGTGTTTATGTTTAAATGGCTCTTTTTTTAAAAAAAGGTAGAAGTTTAAAAAATGATAGAAGTTCAATAAGTGAATTGCAATTTCTTTGAGAGAGGAGAGCAGTTATAACTCTTTCATTTATACTTGACATTTTCCATTACCCTTTCTTAGAATTCTCAGTAAACAATTACTTGCACTCACTTTATGATTTAGGTAAGGCTCAACAGCCACTTCCTCTAAATAAGGAAACCAAGGTTAAGAGAGGTTAAATGCCTCAGAGCAGATCAGAGCAGAGCTAGCTATATAACTGTGGGGTTCTCAGGAAATAATTTACTCTTTCCTTCAAGCAGGTGTAAACATACGAAGACACGTGATATTACAGACATTCCAAGTAGCTTCTTTCACATTTCAACCACTTTTTTTCACGCAAAGTCACTTAAAAAGTATGCTATTCTAGTAGATAAATATATTAAAGAATGGTATAGAAGCATTTATAAGCAAATATAAGAATTACTAATACTGTTAGCACTTTATTCTTTATTACATAAAAATTACATAATAATTGCCACTTTGTTATAAACTGGAAAACTCTTCATTTAAAGAATGAATAATAAGAAACATAGGTGTTAATAATGAAATTAATTCTAGATATATTAATGACATTCACACTTGTTATTAACATGTTAATTACTAAGTACTCAAGATTTGTCAAGCTATGGGCAGCAGATTTTAACAAAAGGTTTTCTCAACAGAGGCTGTGCATAAGATCCGTAAATTTCATGTCCGAATAAAGAGAAAAAAAATTTTTGGAAAAATTCCTGAGCAAGTGTATAAAAAGTAAATGTACATGTAATGAATTAATTCTTTAGGAAAATACTGAATAAACTATTTACAACCCGTTGTTTTTCTAAACTGGTGACTGTAAGATTAAAAAATAAATTCCACCAGGATGTGTATTCTCAATGTCTTCTTACACTTCTTTTCTAACCTATATCTTTAATCTTATTTATGTGCCACTATAATCAGATGTTGTGAAAATTATTATACTGTCACAAAAAATGGATTTTGTGATTTCTGGTGGGAAATAAACCAGTCAGACAAATGAACCATTACAGGAAAAAAATCATAGTTTTTATGAAAAGTAATGGATCTAGATATTGATGACCTGGAACTCATTGCTGGATACAGAAGAAAAAGGATCTAAACCCCTTAATTCTGAATTTAAAAGGAATGGCTTCTTTAAAAGACCAAACCTTCCTTTTCCATATTATAAATCATATGTTTATACTACAGTCATAGGAGAGCTATGGCCAGAGGGCGAAGCTGACTTAGAGCACACTCCTCCCATCCCTCGCTAGTTTCCATGTCTACTTATTTTAATAAACACTTCAAAATACTCCAGAAAGTGAGAATCATTTCTTTATTAATAGGGAAGGCAGGAGAACAATCTAAAAATGTTTACTCTTTAAAGGTTCATATCAGTTATATGATCAGGATCAAACAGAAGATAACCAAGTCTACTAACTCCCAAGTCCGTATTTATCACAAAACAGACAAACATGCCCCGTTAAAAGTGAAAATCTTGGGCCAGGATTTATCCTCAGGAAAGAGACCTTTCTTCTTCCTCTCTAACTAAACATCTGCTGCTTCCTACCTAATTAATGCTTCAATTTAGCTACACTAAGTGTTAAGCATTTATGGAATAGTGTGGGAAATTAACCAGCATTTGTTTATAGGGTTAATGTCTGTAGGGACATTTGTCTTAAGCTCCAAGTAACTAAATTACGCATAAACTTTGGGCATATTGCTCATTTGTTCACACTGGACAGTGGTATGGCAAAGGACTGAAAAAGTGCCAAATAAATAATCGTATTAATAGATAGGTAAGTGGCATACACCTGAAATGGAGAGGCAAGTGATAGGTGACCTATAACATTCTGATATCAATCCTTCTTCACCGGATTATCAACATTTGAGATTCATTCTAAATACTATAATGCATTTAACCAATAGAAACTACAGAGGGAATGAATAAGCTAGCGAAACCATGGTGTTTGATAAAAATAATAAAACAGCAATAATAATAATTTTACATTATATACATACCTTCAAAGTGTCCCTCTCTAAATCTGTTTTAATACTACAAATAAATATACTTCTAAGCATTAATTTCTTGGATGCTTTGTTCTTAGATATGCCAAGTGGTCTAAGTAGTCTAAAAGTTCTGTAACACCATCTGTTTTATGTTTATTTTTTAAATAACAGCTTTATTGAGATCTAATTCACACACCGTACAATACGCACATTTGAAGTGCACAATTCAGAGGTTTTCAGTATATTCAGACAGGTGCAATAATCACCATCATCCATTTCAGAACACTTTCCTAACCCCCAAAAGAAATCCTGTACCCGTAAGTTACCCCCCATTCACTCCCGATATTTCCAGCCCTAGGCAACCACCAATCTAACTTACGTCTCTGTGGATTAACTATTCTGGACTTTTCACATAAACGGTGGCCCTTTGTAAATGGCTTCTTTCACTCAGCATAATATTTTCTAGGTTTATCCATGTTGTCACAGGTGTCAGTACTCCACCCTCTTTATTTCTGAACAATATTCCATTATGTGGATGTAATACATTTGATTTATCCATTCATCAGCTGATGGACATTTGAGTTGTTTCTATGCACTTTAGCTATTCTGAATAATTTTGTTATGAACATTTGTGTACAAGTTTTTGTGTAGACATAGGCTTTTATTTCTCCTGACTATATAATCAGAAGTGGAACTGCTGGGTCATAGGGTAACTCTGTGTTTAGTCTTTTGAGTAACTGGCAACATTCCCATCATCAGTGCACGAGGGGTTCCATTTTCACCACAATCTTGTCAATACTTGATATATGTCTTTTTTATTATACATTGGGTGGTACCTCAGTTTTTTAACATAATCTGTTCTGGAAGACCCTTCGAGTTCTGAAACGTTCGAAAACCGAGGCACAGTTTCCCCATAGAAAGTAATGCAAAATGGATTAATCTGTTCCAGACCTTTAAAATCAACCCCTAAAACTGCAAATTTAGCATGAATTTTACTATCTAATGATACCATAGATCCATAAAATTTACGGCACTCGTAAACCAAAATGCTCTTCAATGGAGATGTTCGAAAACCAAGGTACCACTCTAGTCCTCCTAGTGAGTGTGAAGTGGCGTTTCATTGTGGTTTTGACTTACATTTCTCTGATGGCTCATGATGTTGAGCACCTTTTCATATGCTTATTAACACCTCTGCTTTGTGTATTTGTGTATGTATGCCTTCTTAGAAAGAGGATGTAAGGTCTTGAGCTTGTAAAGCTATGAGATTAACTGAGATGAAATTATAGTTAACTTGTTAACATTGACAGTTTAGCTGAGGAGACCCTCACACACACTAAGTAAGCACCTATCACTCTAATTTATATTGCAATAGATCTTATCCTTCCTAGAAGATTGGTAGTTCAACAAAGGCAGTGCCCATGTTTTCTTCATGTCTGTACCTGTCCCATGAATTAATAACATACACATATTCGTCAGACTCAAGGAATGATGTTTAAATTAATAAATTTAACACCTGATCTCATATTACCTTCACAAATCCCCCTCTAAGATAGAATGGACTGATAGTATTCAATCCCCTATTGAAAAAATGATGATCATACATAACTATGCTTGAATTAGTAAGAACCTTACAAAACTCCAACTTTCCTAATCTCAAATTTAGTACTTAGTATGCCTTTGGTTAGGCCAGAGATTTTTCATGTTCAGATGATCTTAGTTTTAAAATACCCATATCTACAATAAAGCAATGTCTTTATTTTGGTTTATGAACATGAATAGACAGTCAATTATTTAAACAAACTGAACATAAAACTAGACATCATCTCATTAGGATATGGTAAAGCTTAATTAATTTTCGCATTAATTGTGAAATAAGTGATCAATGGCATCTTGTTTCTCTCAAATTTAAGAGGCAGAATTGGGGAATGAGTGTTTACTACTATGAACCTATAATGAGGGCCTGAGGTCCAGTACCAAATCTACCACTTAGGAGTTAGCTGACCTGGAGCAAATGATTTAACCTCTCTGAGCTTCAGTTTCTCCATTTTTCAAGTGGATAACAGAATTTAACTCAAAGGGCTATTGAGGGGACTAAATATGTAATGTACTAGCATGTAGTATGAATGTATTTAAGATATTATTATTCAAGGAAAGTTATAAATATGTTCAATGTGGAATCAATTTCTAAACAAAAAAATTCTTTAACCTGTATCAAGCCATTAGTATTAATCTCAGTGTCTTAGCTTGCTGGGGAACTAGGTGACAGAGATGGGAAAAAGATAACTTTTACCTTTTGAATTACATATTGTTTGCATATATTATTATATTCAAAATAAGTCCACAAAATACATAAATAACCAAATAGCTTTGATATTTGACTATTAAAAGGAATGAGAAAACTATTTCTATACTATAAGTGGATAGAAGAGTTTATAGGACATAATTACATGGGCTACTAACAACAAACATATATGCTTACAGGAAATTATGCATATCT
The DNA here is from genome assembly GCF_036562045.2 of Rhinolophus sinicus. NCBI lineage: Eukaryota > Metazoa > Chordata > Mammalia > Chiroptera > Rhinolophidae > Rhinolophus > Rhinolophus sinicus. The sequence continues at coordinate 51,213,547 of NC_133757.1, read as the reverse complement.
GTGTATTAAAATTAAATCATGTTGATTTGTAAAGCACATTAGTGAGCATTTCAAATTAGGACATTAATTTGAACATTAACAAACATAAAATGGTTTAACTTTAGAGATTTAACTTTATGTAATGCCCCTAGTATGTTTACTTGATTTATTGTATATTATACATTTTATAAACATGAAAATCATATTTGCTGACTTAAGTAAACACTTTCAATATGAAGGCGAACTTTTCTTTTGGAAGCCAAGACAGATTATAATCCATTAATATATCTTTCAACAAAAAGAATGAAATCTTCCACTGGTTAGGCTGATAAACTCTTTCGTGTCAAAACTAAGCCTCTTTATCATGATAACCCAGAATAATGGTCGGCTGCTCTAGGCACTTTATCTACTTTACAGATGAAAAATCAGCTCTACTTTCATGGAATTAGATTAATGCCATAACAGGAAATACTTCTGGGGCTGAACTTGCTTCATGCCTTCAAAGCTGCCTGTAAATTTAAAGTACTTCCTGAACTCAAAAGATAAGACAGGAGAAGGAAAAAGAAAAACAGTACAGTGACCCTTTTACTGAAGGAAAATATTGCTTCCTGAAAAAGCTGTTGAAAGCTACTTGCTAAGGGCATTATGCTCTAGAAAGCCTAGGGCAAGTCTGTTTTAGTTGAACATGGGGATTTTAGTCATATATCAGACAGTTGCTATAAACCTGTTCTTTCTATAATCCTTTTTGATAAACTTTTTAAAAGTCATCTTGGTGAAAGCTAAAGTAATAACTTTCTCAGCTTTTAGTACATACAAAATTGTTCAATATTTTACATATAACATTTTATAAAGGATTACAGTCTAACACATTTGGAAAAAAATGCTGACCCCAAGCTCTAGAATTAAATTTTGGTTCAGAAACATACCAAAGGCAGCAAATCCAGTTGACACCTTAAGGACAACAACAAAAGAAAAAATAGGAGACATTTTGTGGAATATATAAAAAAGTTTTTAAAAAGGTGATCATGATATGAATATGACAATTTTCATACAGAAAACACATAATTAGGGAAAAAAGAATACTACATGTAGGTATGCATTTGAACATGTCCACATGAAATTGAAGACAAATACAATAAAACAAATGATTACATATTCTAAAAGAGAAAGGAGAAAGGAGGACGTGGGCCCACTAGGAAAACCACAAAAAAAATCAAGAGAAATACAACATCTATCAATTTATACATTTCTGGCTACTTGTAATGTGCTGTGCACTATGCAGTATACAAAAAGAAACGTAGGATCCTACAGATGCATACTGAACATACATGCAATACTAGGCACTATGTTAGCTGCTGGAGGTAATGTGGTTAAGACAGGCAAGGACCTTCTTTACCTTCTCATTTAGCTAACATTCTAGGAGGGAATAGATAATTCCCACGTGAGATTGCTTAATAAAGAAAGGCAACAAGCGTGGTTATATGGTTATACAACAGTAAGGAGTGGTCTAGAGGTATACAAAGACAATAGTTCAAGGGAGAGCAGGAGAAGCAATTTTAGATAGGTGACCAGAAAAAGTCTTGCTGAGAGGATGATATTTGAGTTAAATGAGTCAAAAGCATTCCAGGAAGATATTCTAGAATGATATTTGAGTTGAATGGGTCAAGAGCAGTCCAGGAAGAAGAAATAAGAGTGAAGGGCTAGAGAAGGAAAATAATTTGGATGTTTAAAATATGGTCCAGGAGGAAGGGGGTGGAATAAGGTGATATGACTGGTAAGAGAAAGCTATAAGACAAGTAGAATATTACATATTATTGCATGAAGTTTGGGACTTTATTCTAGGAGCAATGGTAGCTATGCAAGGGATTTCAACACCCAAACGTCTTATGCTGGCTTGCATTTTAAAAAGATCACTCCAATTATTCTGTGGAGAATGGTTTGGAAAGAATTAAAAGGTAAAAGTAAGGAGGCCAGTTATTGCAGTAGGTCAGGAGTAAAATAATACTGTCTTAAAATAGAATAATTGCTGATAAAAGGAGAATAAATGGATTCCAGATACACTTTAAAGCTAGAGGCTTCCTGAAGGAAAAGGAATAATCAAGGATGACTCCCAGGGTTTAGCCAGACAGCCGAGCCAAACCCTACAGAGATGCCACATACAGAGATGTGTTAGATATGAGGGGGGAACAGGACCAACAGAGTACATCAAGGCTTCTGTTTGCACACAACCCAGTAACCAGTTGATCGTTACATTTGAAGATCAGAAAATAGGTGTGTACTAAAAAGTACATTTGGAAATCATCCCCCTATTGATGGTATTTATAGCCATGGGTACGGCTAAGATCAACTATGACAATAATGCAGGAATAAAGGAGAAAATTCGGAATGTATCAAACTTTTAAATGTATTGGCCCAACTTTCTTCCGAGAATTGTTTATTGCTTAAACATCCTTGTCATTTCTAGTATTGCTAATGTGTTTCTTTTCTTTTGTTTTTTCACTTGATGAATCTTACCAGCACTTTGTCTATTTGATTATTTAAAAAGACAAGTTTTAGAGTTAAGTCTCTCATTTTCTATTTCATTACTTTCTGTGTTTATATTTATCATTTCTCTTCCCTCTTTATTGTCTTAGTGGATGCTTTAAGATTTTCTATATGCAAAATTTTGTTATCTGCAAATATAGGGTTTTAGTCCATTCAGGCTGCTATAACAAACGGACCATAGACCAGTGGCTTGTAAACAACACAATTTAGTTCTCACAGTTCTGCAGACTGGGGAGACCAAATCAAGTATTTGGTGAGTGCCCACTTCCAGTTTCATAGCTGGCCATCCTTCTCTGTGTCCTTATGTGGTAGAAGGGACAAGGGATCTCTCTGTGTGTGGCCTCCTTTTTAAGGGCACTAATTCCACTCATAAGGGCTCTGCTCTTACGACCTAATCACTTACCAAAGGTCCACCTCCAAATATCATAATTGGGGGTTAGGTTTGAACATATGAATTTCGGAGGGACCCAGTCTATAGCAGATAGACTTACTTAGCTAGAACTTTTATTTCTTTTCTAATCGATGTGATTTTTCTTTTTTTCATTTAATTTCTATGGCTAGAATGGAAATTTGTTTAGCACTAGATCCAGAAATTTTTCTTCTATTTTTTTTTCCTAAAAATTTTGCGGTTTATATTTTACATTTATATTTGGGATCCATTTTGATTTGATTTTTGTATTAAGGTCTGAGGTTTAGGTGAACGTTCATTGGTCTCTTCCCTATGGATGTCCAATGCCTGAAGCAACATTTGGAAAAGGCCAACCAACCTTTCTCCATTGAATTGGTTTTGTAACTTTGTCAAAATCAGTTGAACATATTTGTATGGATCCCTTAACAATTTTAAACTACAATTTTTCATTATTTTTCTCATTGGTTGTCCTAAGGCTTACAATATACATCTTAATTTACCATAATCTACTTCAGATTCATAAAAATTTAACTCCAATAAGATATATAAATGTTATTCCTATATAGCTCTATTGCCTCCTCCCTCTGGTGTATAATAATTATTATTATACATATTAGGTCTATATGTATGTTACAAATCCAGCAACACATTTTTAAATTTATTATGTTATATAATTTTACATCTTTTAGGGAAGAATGGAGAGCAAAGTATGTATTTATAGAATTTGTTATATTAACCTTCTTATTTAACATTTTGGTTCTTTTCATTTCTTCCCATGGATTTATGTTACCATCTGGTGTCATTTTCTTATTTCAATATGGCTTTGTTGCTACCCATCTTCTTTGTGCTGTTATTGTCATATATGTTACATTCTGATATATCATAGGGCAAACAACACAATTATGTACATATCGTTGTGTGCATTTGCTTTTAAATGAGTTAATAGAAGAAAGAAGAAATATGCAATTATACTGTCTTTTATAATTACTTAAATAATAACTTTTATTGGTGTTCTTTGTTTTATTGTGTGTAAATTTGAATTACTGTCTGTTGTCGCTTTCAGCTTGAATAACTTGATTAGTTCGTGTCAGGCAGATCTGCTAGCAACAAATTTTCTTGGATTTGCTTATCTAGGGGAGTAGTCCACCTTCAATTTTTATGTTTCTGGACAGAAGATTACTTATTGATAATTTTTTTTTTCTTTCAGCACTTTAAATATGTCACCCCACTGGCTTCTGGTCTCCATTGATTCTGATGAGAGAAATCAGCAAAAAATCTTATTGTGCTCCCTATTATGTGATGGCTTTTTTCCTTGCTGCTTTTACAATTTCCTCTTTATCACTGTCTTTCAACATTTTGACTATTGTATGTCTTTGCATTTATACTACTTGACATTCTGTGAGTTTCTAGGATATGTAAATTAATGCTTTTCAACAAATTTGGGAAATTTTCATCCAGCATTTCTTCAGATATTTTTTCTGTCCTTATTTTCAGACATGATAGTAATCATAGTATAGAACTAGGCATCAGCATATTTCTATTCTCTAACCATACCATCATGAATAAGATGCTTAAAACTTGTCTCATTTTCCTTACATGTAAAGGGAGGTGAATTATACCAATTATACTACACCTAACTCACTGGATTCCTTTGAGGACCAAATTAAATGCTATATAGTAAAAGCAACACACAAAATATTAAGTGTTCCCCCACCCAAGGATAAAGCCTTTATCTATATGCCCTTGATCTTATTCCATTCATGATTCTTCCATACTGCATCATCGGACTCTTCTGTTCTATCATATCTCCTTCAGTCAATATACAATCTCAAATCTCTTATGTTTTTAAGCAAAATTTCCATCTCATCAAACACTCTTTAAGTCTATGTAATTTGCCTACTATCACCATCTCTCTGGTGTAGAGCTTCTCAAACTCTCTGTGGTGAAGGACAAATTCAGTTTTTAACCCAGTTCAACATGGACCCATATATGGCACTATTGAACCTGACTTGTTTACAAATTGTACCACAAGAAACTCACCGCAGGTGTTTCCCAACATTTGAAGTTGTCCATTCCTTGTTCAATGAGGAATCATGCACTGGATACTGATGACAATATCAACGTGCTAAAAAGTTTCTAAATACTTACTCTAGATTTCTGTATTTAACATGAGTTAAATTGCAGAGTGGGATCAAATGTCTCTCAGACCAAATTTTGCTCTAGCAAATGTCTCTCTTTTTTTTTTTTTTACTGCATAAGTAATATATCAAAGTCTATTGGTTCACTCAGTGATGATCTCTTATCGTTCGGAACCATCCTTCTCTATCTCCTCTCTTGGTTTTAATTTCTTCCTCCATTTAGGAAGCATTCTACAAGCTGTTGCGTTCAGAATTCTTCTTCATATATTCTTCTCCGTGGTAATCTCACTACTCCAGAAGTTTTACCGTCTATCATATGGCATACTCCCAAATCTGCACCTTTAGCTCTGACTCACTTCCCAAGAACCAGAACTTCATTTTAGATTACCTATTCTCATTGGCATGTCTATTTCAACATGTCCTAAATCGAGCTTATTATGTATCTAGACAATCATTTCTTCTGCTGGAAATGGAGCCATGATTCTCTGAAGACATCTGAGAGGGTAACCTCTCACTTGTTTCAGTCTGTCACACACATTCCTTTCCAAAGGCTCATGTATCCTCTCCTGATTTTTACTGGTACCTTGGTTAAGGTTCTTACGCTCTCTTGCCTTGACCTAGACTAAAGTAACACGTCCCTAATTAATGTCCCTGTAACAAATCTCTCTCATCCCAGGTTAGGTTAATGTGGCCAGCACAGTTTTGATGATATTACTTCCGTACCTACTCAAAACCATTCAATAATACTTCCCCACCTTCGCCTTCCATGATATAGCATCCATTTCAACTTTTACCATTGATGTATACTAATCTGTTTTGACGAGTCAACAATTCCCTTAACATATAGCAATTGTAAACATCGGTAAATATTAACAGTTATTGAATGAATGACTAACTTAAATGATTAAGACATTTGGATTCAAAATAATTTTACAAATTAAAAAAATCATTCTCTATACTGTTTGTACGATTATATGCCTTTATATCACTATTCTTCTTTTACAAAACCATTCCATAACCAATGTTATTTTCACATGTCTAATAATATTGCTGCTGGTTTTACTCTTGGATGAACTACATTCTAACCTCCTGCTGTTACTGAGAAATGCATTAAAGCAGGTCACGTGGTTTTCCTCATGTCAACAAATGATGGCTCAATTAGGCAGATAAGTATCTACAGCCCTCGGCAGAATCTTCAGTCCATTCTCAGCAGTTTAGAAAAGCACTCCGGTTAGCATTAGAGCTAAGGAAAGGAACACTTGTAATTCTTTAAGCATTCAATTAATTTCTTCAATTCAGGGCTGGCTATTGAATGTTTTCAAACACAAACAGTGTGGAAGTAGACTTTCATCATGAATAAGTACTCTAAAATCTGGTGTGTATGTAAATTTCTTAATGAAATGAGATTATGACATTTCTGATGCACTGTTTGCAGTATAAACTCTCATGGATGATCCACTTTGCTAATTTTCTCATCAACAGAATAATTCTATGTCAGGTTGCTAATTAATGGGCAATGTTTGCTTGTACTGAATGAAACAACTTTCAACTAAAAGATACACGGAGCTATTGCTGAGTCACCTTGTAGAGTAAAACCTAATACTTAATGAAAGGAACCATCAGGAATGCTGAGTACTAAAGAGAATCAGGAAGCAGAAATGGTCCCAGAGTAGTCAAATGACTAAATATTTAGTACTCAGCTTATTTACTCTTTTATAAACATGCTACCTATCTAATTATTTTTTTCACACTCTAAAATACTAGACATAATAAAAAAGAGGTTGTTTGAGGATGATACATTATCAGCTCCAGAAGTGATAAAATTATTACAAAGTATCTATAGGCACTCAAATACATGGCAGTTTCAAGCCACTTAAAATAAAAGCAAATAAATGTACCATAGAGTAGACCCATAAAACAGTCCAAAAAATAATAGCTATTGTAGATGATGATCTTGAAACATGAAGAAAAACTGAATTATATTTATGGAATTGATGAAGAAAGACTATGAATTTGAAACATTTCTACATCTGTATTTTAAAGAAGGTTCCACTTTATAGTTTGTTTTTTAAGGTTCACTGCTGTCCTTAACAATTCTGGATATATGATATATCACTAAGCAAAGTTTCAATAATACTCAAGCAGTGCTAAATTTATCCAAATGAAAAAAATTGTCTACAGTCATTAACACTACTGCCAGTACAAGGACACAGTGTGAGACATCCCTCAATAACATGGAAATAAGGAATATTAATACTGCTTTTCATTCAACTATAAAACAACAAAAATATACAATATGGCCAGTTTGCCTATATTACCAAAGCTAGAGAAAGATTATGTTGAGGTTAGGAGTGGTGTTAGTGTTGATAGGTTATGAAAGAGAGACAAAGGCAAACATCAATACCAGCTGTTAAAGAAGAGCTCGGGAAGCCGTTGTCAACGGACTTGAATTTTGTAGGTCTCTGTTGATAAGATAAATGTATCACATTCAGACACGATTAAAGATTAATTTATTCAAGTCCACTTGTTCCGACTCCATGTCACCACAGAGAAAATATTTAGCTTCCAATGCAAATTTGTTTATAGAGAATATGCAGATTAAGCAGATAAAAACATCTGGGTTTATGTGATAATTACATTTTCTACTATAAATGAATAGGGGGCCTATTGGTTTTCATGTATCATTCTGAACTTGGTCAACTGAATCGTCCGATTGCCTCCTCTCCTTCTCTCATATCCAACAATCAATCCATCAAAACTTTTGTGTGATCTACTTCAAAATAAATCCAGATCTGACCCATCTTTAATACTTCCACCACTAGTGTGAGCCACCATCATGCATTGCATGGACTACTGTACAGCCTCCTAATTGTTCGCCCTTGCCCGAGTACTACCTATTTTCTACACAGCAGCTACAGTGATTTTAAAACATGATGCAGAACATGCCACTCTTTTACTCAAACTCTTCAATGGCTGCCTGTCTCACTTTGGGAAAAAATGAAAACCTTACATGTTTTATAGGTACAACTCCCAGCTAGCTACCTTTCAGAGTTCATCTTCTGTTCTCCTTACTGTGTGACTCATTGTCCTCTTTGTTGTGTCACAAATATTCCAGGCATACTGCAACCTCAAGGCCTCTGCATTTGTTCCCTCTCCTAGAAATGTGCTCCCCCGCAAAGCTACATTGCTTTTCCCCATACTTCCTTCAGGCCTATTCTCAAAGTCACCTTACCAGCAAGTCATTGCTTATCCTCTTTATTGAGGGATGGTAAAATGTGATGGATAAAGCTTAGAAGCAACTCAGAAAAATGAAAACAAATGTTCACAGCAGCTTATTTGTAATAGCCTCAAACTAGAAACAAACTGCCTGTACTCCAACGCATGAATAATTAAGCAAATTGTAGCACAACCATACCGTGGAATACTATTTATCAGTAAAAAGGAATGGACTATTGATACATGCAACAATCTGAATGACTCCAGAGGATTATGGTTGGTGAAAAAAGCTAATCTTAAAAGGTGACATACTGTATGATTACATTTATACAACATTCTTGAAATGATACAATTATATAAATGAAGGACAGATTAGTGGTTACGAGGGGGTTGGGGCAGAAGGAAACAGGTGTGGCTATAAAGGGTGCTATGGATTAAATGTTTGTTCTACCCCCATCCCCCAATTCATATGTTGAAACCCTAATTCGCAATGTGATATTTTTGGAGGTGAGATCTCTGAAGTTAATTAGGTCATGAGGGTGAGGCCCTCATGAATAGGATTAGTGCCCTTAAAGCAGAGACAAGAAAGATGATCACTTCTCACCACCATGTAATGCTACAGAAAGGAGGTAGCATCTGCAAGCAGGAAGAGGACGACCCTCATCAGAACTCAACTATGTGCTGTCACCCTGCTCTGCCTCCAGAATTGTGAGAAATAAATTTCGATTGTTTAGCCACCCAGTGTACAGTATTGTTATAACTCCCGAACTAAGACAACAAGGGATTCTTATGATGGATATGCTTGGTATGTGGATTCCATCATAGTTAGCATAATGGTTGTGATACTGTACTATTACTATTGTTTTATAAGAAGTTACCTTTGGGGAAAACTAGTATATGAGATCTCTCTGTATTATTTCTTAACAACTGCATGTGAATCTTCATTTATCTCAAACTAAAAGTTTAATTAAAAAAAAAGGCTTGGACACAGGAGTAACCTGATGGATTCAAATCCTGGACTGGCCAGTTAACACCTGTGAGACCTGGAGCAAGTTAATTATTACCTCCGCGGCTCTGTTTCCTCATACAAGTATAATGTATGTTAACTATATATTTAACCACATATTAAACCACTATCATGTGTTAAATCTCAAGGTGATTCCAGGTAATATAATTTAATGCTGTAAGAGGCATAAAATCAATTTAACAAAACATTTTGCAATTAACACAAAAATGGATTTCCTAATTGAATATACTGAATAATATTCACTTAGGGGTCCACTTTACAAAGTTTTTCTCAAGTTTTCCTTTGCCACTAAAGGACAATTTATCTAAATTTTCAGTTGGAAATAATTTCAAATCTACAAAATTTCCAAAAATAAAAACAGTACAAGGAACAGCCATACATATACCATATATATACTCTTTACCTAGACTTTCCTGTTAACATTTTTATCCTGTTTGCATTATTGTGTTTCCTAGTACTCTGTCTTGCTCTATGTATGTGCATAATTTTCTAATACTTCCCTGTGAGTAGGTTGAGATTATGTATTACGAGCCAGAACACTGCACAGGTGATGTGTCCTTCTCAGGGATCCTCATCTGGAAGCACACGACGACCCCTCGATTTTCGTTAATAATGATAATTTTGATCACTGGGTCAGGTGTTACCTGACTTTTCCACTGTACTGTGTTTCCCCCCCAAAAAAGACCTAGCCAGACCATCAGCTCTAATGCGTCTTTTGGAGCAAAAATTAATATAAGACCTAGTCTTATATTATGTTAGATAAGACCCTGTCTTATATTATAGTAAAATAAGACCAAGTCTTATATTAACTTTTGCTCCAAAAGACGCGTTAGAGCTGATGGTACAGCTAGGTCTTATTTTTTGGGAAACACGGTATTACTGCTGTTTTCTCCTCTACAACTAATAAACATTCTATGGGGAGACACTCTAAGATCATGCAAATACTCGTATCAAAATGTCCTCTTAGATGTTACATCCATTGATGATTTTTGCCTGATCTAATCTTTAGCCTGGTAGGTGCCAAATAATAGTTTTTTTTGGTCTTGATTTCTTTTCCAACTCCAGCATGTTCTCCACATTTGCCAATCAACCTTCGGCATTTTACTGTAAGTGAGATACTGTCCTTTCCCTCCCTCCTTCTCTCCTTCCTTCCCTCCCTCCCTCATTCTCTCCCTTCCTCCTTCCTTCACTCCCATTACTGGTATAATCTCATAAAGCTCTTTTTGCCCCCCAGTGCTCTATAGTTCATTGCTGTATTTAATTATTTCAATGCTCGAATTGCCCCCGATTGGCCACTGGAAAACCCTTCAATCTAGCTCCCATGTAGTTATGATAAATCACCCACCATTGTTTTGAGCACTTCATTTGTGACATTACAAGATGTTCATCCTGTATCTACTTGGCCCTAGACCTGGAGCTAGCCATTTCAATGAGTCCTGGTTCCTTTTTGTGGGTGTTGTGGGTTGAACTGTGCCCCACAAAAACATATGTTTAAGGCCTAAGCCCTGCTCCCTGTGAATGTAGGCTTATTTGGAAACAGAATTTTTGAAGATGTATACAAGATGTGATCTGACTGGATTATGGTGGGCCCTAATCCAGTGACTGGTGTCCTTATAAGAAAGAAATTGGGACACAGACACACAGGGAGAATGCTAGGTGACAATGGAGGCAGAGACTAGAGTTATGTTACCACAAGCCAAGAGAGACCAAGGATTGCAGGCAACAAAATTTAGGAGAGAGGCATGGAACAGAACTTCATTCTGCCGCTTCAAGAATTAAGCAAGTCTACCAACACCTTCATTTTGAATGTCTGGACTCCTGAACTGTGAGGGGATGAATTTTTGTTGTTTTACATTGGTGGCAATTTGTTACGGCAGCCCTAGTAAACTAATAGGGTGAGAAATGGTGCGAGCTGTGTCATTACTATTTGAGTGACTCTGTTCCTTTTCCCATTTGGATATACAACTAAGAAATATATGCATGTATATTCACAAATACGTACATGCATATACAAACACACACATACTTTTATACATAAATGTATATATTTACAACAGGAACCTCTAATCCAATCCATCCCCATAGTACTCTTTCCTGTTTTCTCCTGTTCTGTATTTGTATGTCCTTTTTTCCACAGTGAGAACACAACAGGTTCCTAATAATATAAACTCACTTACTCGTTTGCTAAAAATAGTTTCAGAATTAGTTTTCCCATACCACTAAAATAAACAAACCTACTAAAAAGAGTTCAGGATTTGTTTGTAATACTTTCTTCCTCTCCTACTCTGCCCCAAACTGAGGATATACAACCCAATATGGCATTCATAAATTTCTTGGATTAGTCCTACCTTCATCCTCTTCACTTCTTTCTTTTTTATCTTCAGTGTGGTTGCAGTATGTATTTGATTTTTGACAATTAAGTTCACTTGTTTCAGTTTGATTACAGTTTTATCACTCTTATTTAACCTATCAATATTCAAAAATCATACCAAAAAAATATACTCTAAGAAGTGTCATGCCTTCCCATATCTCATCCATCACACGTTCTCTTCTACCACATGTAGGTTACTGATTTTATTGTTCCTTCCTGCGTATCTTCATGTTTTATTTCCCCTTTTTCTTATATAAAAGGTAGCACTACATATAGTTTTTGGGCTTTCCTTTTTGTGTACTATCTCCTAGAAGTCATTCTATTATCTGTGGATTCCAACTATATGATTGGTTATTTATATAGTTCCTAGTATTTTGCAATTATTAATAATGCTGTAAAAAATAATCTTAGAAGTATTATTTTTATACGACACAAAACTAGGATTCCTGGATAAACTAACTCCTACCTGTGCAGATTTTTACCTTTATTCTCATGTGTGATTGTGTATGTGGAGAGTACTTCAGAGGAATATTCAATAATACGAGCAAACAATAAATATTAAGAAACAAAAATCATATTATGAAATAGTTGATACAGTATGATGCAAATTATATAAAAACTCAAAAGAGATACGCACAAGTATGCACAAAAAATAAACGTGTGATGGGATTATGAGCATTTTACTATTCTTCTCTGTACTCTTATATTTCTCAAGTTTAATGCAATCGTCACATATTATATTTGCAATAAAAAATAAAACAGTAAGTTACACTTGAAAAAAATAAGGAGTTGTACTTCTGGCAGTAGAGATGACCGAGGTACCATAACATAGCCAGCCCTCTTGCCGAAAACAATAAATGAGAAAAAATAAAAAGAAAACAAAAGAATCTTTTTTGTTTTGAGATACATCGCTGGGTTGATACAGAATACTCAGATGGCTAAAACAAAGTAAAAATGGAAATAAAGGGAGGTAAGCAAACACCCAAACGTCTTTCACTCTGGAGATATGCCAAACCCCATGAATTGAGCTGGTTTTTACAGCCATGTACAGAACAGGCAGTAGTATGTTGGAGCTGGCTTGTGAAAGCTAGCTATACATATCTTTTCCCAAATTCATGTTCACTGACTTTGTGTCAGTAGATTGAAATCAGCCATAATATGAAATTGGAAAAGATTACAAATCAGGGCTTTTTTCCCCCCCTCTGGAGAGCCAGTTTTAAAGTATTTACCAGCACACACTACTGAGCCCAAGGTTTAGGAAAGAAATCCTAGGTATATTGAAGATAGGGAGTCTAATTGGAGATCTCAACATAAAGCTGGGACTCTGAAGACCTGCAAGCTTAGTGTAAGAGCGGAATAGAATTATGCCTATCCCAGAGAAAGAATCAGCAAGGAAATTTTGTCTGTTTCAAACTTGATGCTGGATAGAGCTAAAAAATATCTCCCTTGAAAATTTAACTATAAGCCTACGCTCGTGAAAGTTTATGGATCTGGAACTCATGCTACCGATGTAGGTAGGTCACAAAACTTTAAGCCTAAAGTTTATTTCACTGTGTTCCCAGGTTGACGGTGTTCCCAGGCTTTTGGCAGATTCAAATGCAAAGCCTCTCTCTGGAAACTTATCTTCATCTCAGCCTCAAGTGTTCCCACAAATAAAGATGAGCTCACTCACACAAAATAAGGCAGCTGGAGTAAGAGCAAGCAGAAACAACAGACAACAAAATCAGAACTGCAAAAATTGTAAACACTTGATGAGGCACAAAATGGAAAATAAGTTTAATATATTTCAAGAAATAAAAGAAAGGATTGTAAATAGGGAAAGGAGTAAGAGTTTATGAAAACAATGAAACAAATAGTTTTGAGAGAAAAAATGAAAAATAATGGATGTTAAAACTCAATGGATAGATAAAACAAGATTAGACAGTGCTGAAAACACAATCAGAAACATCAGAAGAAATTATCCAGAATGTAGCAAAAAAGACAAAGATAGGGGTAACTATGTAGGAGGTGAGGAGATGTGGTAGAATGATTAGGGATACGTGTGGTTAAGCTATAAAGAAAAACCTGGGAATAATAACCATAACATTTAAGATAATGGTTATCTTTGGGGTGGAGAGAGACATGGGATCATGAAGGGCACTGAGGGATTCAAAGATACTGGTAATGTCCTGTTTCTTAAGATGGGGTGGTGGCTACATAGGCCCCTTACATTTAAATAGTTATTTTTTGGGAATATTTTTCAGAATTACAGAAAAACTCCAAATGTAATAAGGAGAGGTCCCATATACCCCTCATCCAGTTTGCCCTCATGATAACACCTTATATTACTATGGTACATCTGTCCAAACTAAGAAACCAACCTTTGGTGCATTACTATAAACTAAAGTCCAGGCGAATCAGAATTCATCAGTTTTTATACCAATGTCCTTTTTTCTGTTGTTCTGGATCCAATCCAGGAAACCACTTTGTATTTAGTTGTCATGTCTTCTTAGTCTCTTTTTGTCAGTGACAAGTTCATAGTCTTTCCTTGTTTTCATGGCCTTCACCGTTCTAAGGAGTATTCTTTAAGTATTTTGTAGAATGTCCATCATTTTGGACTTGTCTGACATTTTCCTCATCATTAGATGGAGGCTACAGGTTTGGGGAAAGAACACCAGATACTCCATACTCATGTTGTATTTTTTTAGCCCCAGCCATAGAATCAGAATTTCTCCAAGGAACCCTGGATCTTTGTATTGGAGAATGGTATTTACAAACCCACACCTGGGTGCTACGTGTGTTTGTTGCCACTGGGGTATCACTACTTCTAAGCCTTCTCAGTGGACAGAGCTAGGAAATATTTGTATGTATACTAATCCATGTATACAGATATATCTGCAGTTATTTCTGCATCTACCCATTTATACATATTAAGCTAAACAAGAGTTCATACAATCATCTCCAACTCTAATCCAGTACCATAGGGTTTATTCCAGTTCTCCTTGCTTATCTTGTAAATCCCTCTGACAGTGAGAAACCTGAATCTCACTACTCATCATCTATTTAGATATTTATTTAACTCCAATATACGAGTATATGCAAAGCAGGTTCAGAATTATTAACCCAATACCCCTATAAGAAACAAATTTACCAACTAGAATACAATGTTTCTGTTGTGTTCCTTTGTCTTTAGCTGTACATTTTCTAGTCAAAACACAATTTTCCAAAGTTACTTAGGCCAGCTCCTTTTTCCCCCCATCCCTTCAATGAGGTAAGGTCATACATTTGTAATACAGGTAGATTCCCTTGTCACAGTTGCATTACATCCATGGATCCCCAGTACCTAAAAAATCGTTGCGTACATTAAGGTTAATTCCATGTGATGTAGTTTTATGGGCCTTAACAAATGCATAGAATAACGTATCCACCACTATATAGTACCATATAATTTTACTGCCCTAAAAATTGACCTATATGTCCTCTTTGTAATCAACTGTTTTCCTTCCCCATCATTTGCAATTTTAATATCTGACATGATTAAAAATCAGAATGCAAATATTAAAAATCATCTTCACAGAATAAAACCTATAACTGTAAGGAGAGTCACTGCTTAAAAGTTATTAGCATTGAGGGGTCATAATTTGTCACTTTAGAGGTCTACACTGGAAAAGAAGATGCCCAAGTTCTTGAATTAGCTTTCCCATGGTGTTATTCTAAAACATGTGAGACTATGAGATCGTCCTTGATGTTGTTAATGGTTGAGAGCTGAATTCTAGTCCCAAGCACTTATTTCCTGCATTTATAAAATATTCTCCAAGGAAGGAACCTGTAAGCTTCGCTCAAATGTTTAGGATTGAATTTTTAATGGTTTACTAGAGAAGCATTAAAAAACAAAAACTACATTGTCATTGTTGTGACAATAAACTAGAAAATGATCTTTACAAGCTATTTAATTCGCTATATCAATTATGTGATTATTTACTCTTCATTGATATGCTATGAGCTCCTCAAACTGACATAAGAAAATAATAAAAATCTTCATATGGCTTATTTGCACTCTCTAAAACACACAACATAAGGTTTGGACGTTTTCATTGTATTTACATTTAAATAGTGTGTGAAGTCTGTACAGATTTCGCGTACAATTAGAGAATCACATCCTCAAAGGCAGCGTCATACGGGAAGGTGGTTAACTACACAGGTCTGAGCAGAACCATTTACTTGCGGGAAGTATTATCATCAGTTAAGGACTTTAAGTTTAGCTTTCTCCCCCTGGTGGTAGTATCTGCGATGATAATAATTTTTAAAATACTTGGATAGTATCTGAATGTTTATGGCTGCTACAGTCAATAATAGGCAAGTAATTGGGGGATAGAAGTAGATTTAAATGAAATAGAAGCAGATTTCAAAACTCTTCTAAAGGAAGCACTTGTTTCCTATAGTTCCTCTTTTTTCCTAAAATGCAATTATAACCATTACATCATTGTAAATTACATGCTGGGGTTATCTCAGTAGGTATCTGCCAAATGTAAAACTTACAGAAGGTCTTCAATGTAATAATGATGTTTTATCATTTTAATTACAAACTCTTTAAAAAAACTCCCTGAAGTGTACCAATTGGGGTGGTCTAAATTAACAGTATTTTAGTAGCCCAAGGGTAGTAAAAATAGATTGAACTACCAAATTTCATCATACTTATAGCAGCTGTCTTCCTGCCTCTAGGAAGCGAAGTATTTAACAAAGCAGACAGCTTGGCATTGGCATCTGATTAGCAGTGTGTGTATTGTCACATAGAATGTGCTTAGCTCTTTTGTTCTGGGGTTTGATTAGAAATCTGGAGAGCAGTGGCATCATGTAACTTTATTCTTAAGGCTTCTGAAAGGTAAATAAACTGATGCTTTCGCTGGTATTGTCCGTGAAAGACTGATTAATGCTTTGCTGGTAATATGCTCTATCAAATTTACATAAAATCATTATTTTTTTTCCTTAAAAAATACACCAAAGATTGATTTAAAAGGCAGATCTTAAAATCATTTCAATTAAATATTTTATGTATTAAAAGTATTTTTACAATAGGGTGCTATCAGTCATATTGAGTCCTGTAATTAAAATACTTTGGTGGGGAGAAAGAATGGTCATTTTAAAGCACTTAAATATAAGATTCTTTTCCTAAAAATATCAACAGTCTAAATGAAGATTCAGAAAAAAATTTTTAAATGCGTATGAACATCGCATTGGAAAAATTAAGTTTTGTAAGAATAATATAGTTTGATGCAGGTGCCCAAACATTAAACTATAAAAGGTGACTTTAATTACTTTCTCCCCACAAATTTCTTTGAAAATTTATTATAAATGATTGTGCTTATTGGCAGAGTTCAAAATCAGTAGAGTCCATGCAAACAATCTACTTCAATGAGAAGTACATTCTTTTACTCTATCAAATCCATCGGAGGTAATCAGACTGGATGTTTTATTCAACAGGACTGAAGAAAATTGTTCTACAATAGGTTAATTCAAAATGGCAGCATAGAAAATGCATCTGTCAGTGGGGATCAAATTACAGGGCAAGCTCCTCTCAATGCTTAGAAAAACAAGTCTGCAGTTCTACAGATTATGTGCCTGTGTGTGTTTAAAGGGGTGGGAAAGGAGCTAAATATCTGAGCTAACCTCCAATTAAAGTCAATCATAAAAACAGCCAATTTAATGAGTGCGGATTTCTTTGGGTAATTATAACACCAACCACTTTTTTCTCTTTTAAATCTGTAATTCTGCCTTCTTGTTATTGCTTGCTTTGTCATTAATCGCCTCAGGACCTTGATTTCCTAGCAACAGACTGCCACCAAACATTTGGCTCCTGTTCAACATTTTCTTTGTGAAAAATGGCACTGCTGTTGCCGCCTGGGCTGCTGCAGCTATACTGGCTGTGTAAGTGCTCTAATAATGTATTCCACTGGAAAAAAAAAAATCACATGATATGGGGTGCAATGACTGAGCTCAGTTAATTACTGAGCTGGGAAGTTTATCTACAATCTAAAAGCTGTGTTGAGGGGGAAGAAGATATAAGGATTTAAAAGGTGCTCCTTGCATTATCAATAATTTGCAGGTGAGAATTTACATGGAAATATTTTATTCTTGAGTTGACAGGTTTCTGTTTAAGTTTATTTAGGAAAGGGTACAAAAGGCCAATGTCACTCAAATGTTGCCTGACAAATTCTTTCTCTATAAAATAGCCCCAAACACACAAAAGAACCACAGAACAGTTAGCTACAATTTTAAAAAGCAAATTAACCTATGTATCTGTCAGCTGTTTCTTTTCTACTTAAGGCAAAAATCATGTGAATATGTAAATATTGTATGAGATGGCAGAATGAGATTTTCATTCACAACAGGAACACTAGACATGATGAAAACAGAATAATTCAAATATTGTGGTTTGGTATATTCACCAACTAAAATAACTATCATCCATGGTAAGAGAAAAAAAGATGCTTATCATTATTTCTAAAATAATTCACTTGGGATTGAAAAAAAAATCAGACTTTATAATTGGAAACCTAGTGAAAAGGTAGATATTTTGCCATTTTTCACTTGGTGGATTTAGTGAGATTCTCCATGCCTTAGAAATACTACCACTTCCAGTAATGATAGTTATGGAAATTAACATGGCATGCCAGCTATGGCTCGCTGATACCTTGCTTTAGTTCTCAAAATATGGCTTTATAAGACTGACATGATTGCTGTCAGGATATAATTTAACAGACCCAAGAGTACACTAAGTATTATGGAAACATCTGTGAAACTAATAAGTCAGTGGACATTACGATTTTTACCAATGTCTATGTACTGTATAAAAAAACTTCCCACAAAGTATAGCCCCAATTCAGCTCATGTGAGGAAGTGAAAATGCCACAGTCTACCTGAAACATCACAATGACCACCTTGACAGGTTGAAATATAAATGGCATTAGGGAATGTTTATAAAGGAGCAGTAGCATTAAAAGGTCTTTGGTTTTATCCAGGTAGTTAAAATATATAGATATTTTTAGAAGAGAGCAAACGAGTTAAAAATATTTAAATGATTTTACAGAATTCTGCTTAGTGCTGGCACTAAACCACATCATTTCACCATTGAGTCTGATTTCCCCCTTCAGTACCTTTTCACAAAAAACAATTCTTGGTTGATATAAGAAAGCAAATACACATTCACAATCAGAAAAGTTTTAGAAATCCAGAATGGACATTTTCTAATATGAAACTATAACTGGAATTATATGTCAATTTAATTCACTATTTACTATGACAGGTTCTTGACCTGGACTCTATGAATTAGCAAAAAGTCTTTTGAAATCTATCAACATTGAAAAATTACATGAAAATTTCATAAGTGAATAAATTTGTCTGGGAGGGTTCAAAACTCAGAAAACACTAAAAACCACTACACTAAGCATATCAATCTACCTGAGCAATGCTAGTTGACATTCATAGGTAAAATAATATTTTAAGACGCAATTTAGCTTACTTTAGCTGTCAAATTAAATAAATGTTAACCTTACAAGAAGCTGCGTATCTATAAAAGTAATTATTTCTCAAGGATGAATAATGGAATGTATGGTGCTTTTTTGTTCTTTTATATGTGTCTTTCTGAAAAACATGAACTAAAAATTTGTGGTGGGTTATTCTACATTTTATATTTTATTTGATTGTGACAGTTTCTGTAACATCTCTTACACTTAACAATAACATAACAATACAAGGTGGTCTTAACTTCTTTCTACAATGAAGAAAGAAAGAAATACTTAGAAAACGAATACACAAAATGATTATTCAGGACAGCAGAGCTGAACAGGTTTGGGAGGTTGGATAAAAATGAGATGTTTGGGACGGGGCTATTATAGAGGAAGATGAGAGTTACAGAGAAAAGTATACAAGGGGTTATCACAATTTAAAGAGAAACTTGTTCCAGAAATCTGCAGAGAACAAGAGGAATGTAATTTGGAAAAGCAGCAATCTATCTTTTGAATATCTTCAACTATTTAGGATTTGATAATGTTCCTAATTATATCAGAACAACGTCAGTGAAAACACTAATTCGAGTATGTCCTTTGAGTCTAATGTGTTCCCTACTGCCTGCCAGAAGCTTTTGCAAAGGGGCAGAGAAAATACATGATAGACACAAGAGATTAGAGTCAAACGAGCCCTATTACATAGCTGAGAAACCTGTATTTGCCTGAAATTGGGTAAGAGAAAATATGGATTAATACATGAACTTGCCTTCTTAAGTAAGTATCGGAAAGAAAGAAAAGTGTTTTCTAATTTTTTCATCTACTTTACCAAATCTAATTTGTTTAAAACTTCATCTACTACATGTCAGCCTCCCATATCAGAAAAAAATTGACATTTTAAAGAACTGACCCCAAAACATGGTAACATTGTATCTACAACAAATAAATGAGAACAAAAGCTTAAAAGACCCTCTTAAAGCACCTGTAAAAGAGAAATAGGTAACCGCAAGAAGTCAAAATAGATTTATTATGACTTGCACTATACATGTCAAAGAACAAAGACATAAATTCATTATTTGTCTAATTAGGAACAATTATACTATTTGTAGCCATAATACCTGGGTATCATTGAGAAGTGTGGGTATAAGATTGAATCCAGGGGCCACAGAGAGTAACTGCTAATGGGTACAAAGTTTCTTTTTGTGGGGATGTGAATGTTCCAAAATTAGATTATGGCTACCGGTGCAGAACTGTGTAAATATACTAACAATCATTGAATTATACACTTTAAACAGGTGACCTTTATGGTATATAAATTTCTCAATAAAGCTGCTATAAAAAAATTAAATCCAATTTTATTTATCTAGAAGGATAACAGCAGCAGAACATATGGGTTAAACCATATTAGGTTATAGAGATTCTATTATGCGCACAGTAAATATGTTGGAAACAGATACAGTTCTACAGATACTATACTGTTTATGTCCAGTTTATATACAATTTCAAAGATATGACAACTAGCACATAAAGATGTACACTGCCATCATAATGTTTATAAATTTTGCCTCTCTTAATCATGTTTATTAAAGAGATTTAGTAAACACCTCATTTTCCCAAGCAATTGCTGATTGGTCTGAAATATATAAATAAAGTAAATGGAAGTGGAAACATTTCAGTAGATGGTTTGTTAATTCATTTGGGGCTCTGTATAAGGGCCTCCTGTCTTAACAACTAAGTGCTATACATATGTTTATTTTCTTACCATTCTAAGGCAATTAGCACATAGTGTGGTTTCCAAGTTCACATAAAATTTCAAGGCTTCATTATAATGCCACAAGTCTAAAACACAAAAATCTTTAGAGCTCAAAGCTTCTTTAACCAATACTATCTTACTCCTACTATATATAAGTAAAATGATTATTCTGTTTAACTAAAAATAGCCTTACTTTAATATTCCATAGATTCCCTCCATCTTAGGAGAGAGTTTTACTTTTAATAGCTGCCAAAAATGACACCTAAGAAAAATTACAGGAATAGAGAAGCAAATTGCCCAACTTGGATAAAATATTTATCTATAAAAATCACAAAGTATTAGTATCACTAACAAATGATACTCTTAGAATTTAACCTGACAGAAAAAAAACAATTCTAAAGAAACTGGAAATGAATACAAGTAGAACTTCCATTATCACACTCATTTGAAAAATTTTCTAACAAGAATCAAAGATTGTCCCTATTAAGGCAGAAGTAAGAACAATAATTATTTGTGTAACTTACTGAACATCAATAACATATGGAAAATGTTTTAAAGTTAAAACTTGAACTCTAATGCTAATATTTAATAAGAAACGTAATTAGCAGTCTTTTTCTTGTATCTTTCTACATTATATTTATCTATCTTTATATTAAAACTATCTTTACCATAGTTTTGGCCTTTTATACTACTTGAAGGGATGTCAAGTTGGCACACAAAATTCTAAACCCCTACATGACAAAGAGTTGTATATAGTGTCAGGAATTAAACAGAAACATGAAATGCTCCAGATAGAAGAAAAAATACCCACAAAAAAACCCCACACATTTCTTCTCATTTTATTTTTGGAATTTGTAAATGTAATAGTTAAGGTCACCTGTAAGGACGTTTTCAAATAAAGGCTGAACAATTCATAGGTAATCCCTAACGAAATCAATGAAGCAGTCCAGAACAAAATGGTCAAAATCTTGAGCAAAAAATACAGGAACAAAACTATAGTGGGAGTTCCAATCCATGAGTTCAAAAGCTGCATTCAAACACTGATAAAATGAAAAGTCAGAGGTAGTTCAACCATCCTACCTCCTTAATTAATAATCTCAGAAGACTATTATAGATAAATTAATAAATTCCAATTAGAATTCCAAAAATTGCTTTCAATTTTATCTAAACGTTTTACAAAGAACTGTGATATTACTAAATCAACTGTCATTCACAAAATAGCTTACATTAAAAATACCTATTAGTTTACTTTCTCTGATAAAGTATATTCATTATATTCATTATAATACAGCTTTCGGAGGAAGACATTATAAAAGCTTTTTCTATGGTCTAATAAGTTTTAAGGCAATGAGTTTTAAGTAACTGTATGTTATTAAAACTTCTTCAACTGTAGAGACTTGGGGGAGTTTGGGGGGTGGCAAATCTCAAATATGTATATTAAGTAATTGTTATCTTTCATGTGTTTTTATATTACTCCAATTTCTATTAGGTTACCATTATAAGACAAATTCAGTCACTTTTGCTAGAACGTTTTAAAAATCTTTTCATGACAGAGTTAATAATACCAATGACACATACTAAATTTTGAGCATAATCAGAACAATCTTTCATGATTTCCAATCAAGTTTTATGTAAGCATATCTTTAGTAAATATTATCGTTCCAATTTTAGTATATGTGCTGCCGAAGCGAGCACAGTAAATATTATCAAAATGTAACCAAATCCTAAAAAAAGAGCAATTATATATTTCATGATCCATTTATTCTAATTTGTTATTCAACATTTTAGAAAACATTTATATGTAAAATTTCAAATATATGATTTCTTAGACCAGATTTCTTACGATTTATAACATCTCATTTTAAGGACGTATGTTATAGCTTTCAGATTACTGATAAAGATATTTAACTGCAACTGAGTCTAAATAGCAGTTCTATTAAGATAAATTATTACACATGGCATCATTAAGAATTTTAGTAGAAACCTCACCAACTAGGCCAAACAAAGTGAGAGATGTAAAACCCAAACAGTTGTTACTGACCATCATTTGTCCTTTATATACAAATATTCCTATTTCTTCCCAAGTATGAACTCTATTCCTTTTCTCCAAGAATGTACACTTCTCCAAACTATATTTCCTCTACTACCTCCGTTTATCCCAGAAGCAAACATTAGTAACAGTTGAAAACCCTACCCTCACAAAAATTATATTCCCCAAAATGGTGAGATTCCAGGCTGAAAATAAATAAAAGCAGTCAAGATGGAATTATAAAATAGGTTAAAAAAAAAGATCTGTAATACACCATGGGAACTGGAAAGATCACAGAAAGATGGAAATAGGCACAGGTGCCAAAGGAAAATTCAAACTCCAAGCCCCATATTCTCAGACAATTATTGACAAACTGTGATTCACTATTCTTTCATATATAATTATTTTTACTCTGTAAAAAAAGGCACACATGCAGCTAATTTAATTTATGCAAAGTTAGTCACAAGGCACTGAAAGTTTTTTGTTAAACCTATCTTAAATATCTGCTTAATCTCCAAAGTTAAATATTCTCCCTATAATAAGCCTAAACTTGCTAGCTGACTTGTGTTTTACAGCATATTTGAAACTTGGCAACTTTTTCTCATAAAAAAAAAAAAAAGTTATTAGAAATAATGCATAGATTTCTATGCAAAATCCAACCGTACTCACAATGTAAGCCAAAACACTGTAAAGGGATGGCTGAAAATATTTTTTTAAATTACTGCAACATTGGTAATTAATTATACATAGATGAACAGTTACGTATTAGCTGAAAGCTTTTAAAACTATTTTTAAGTGATAAAATGGGAGCTAGAGAATTTTACAGAATCTAGATAGAATAACACTTTGGGGGAACTTTTGAGGTTGAGTCTCCCTCAAGACTAATTTAAGACTAATTTCTCAACACAACTTGGGATTTCTGCATTCTGGTATTACTTGATTATTCCCTATAACACACCTATTAGTAGGGGTGTTGGTCATGCAGACATTCAAATAGTTCAAGGAAGGAAAAATAAAATTTGGGGACAGGGAAAGAAAGAATTAACTAGGTTAACTGAGAACTAAATCTGCAATTTAAAATAAATATACCTTGTTCCAGGTAAAGTCAGTATAGAACAATGGACACAAAGATAAACCATGGTTAAGTTACCAACAGGTTCAAATTCAAAGGAAAAGTTAGTGAGGCAATCTTGTAGAAAAAGAGAGACATCTTAAAAAGGGGAAAACAAAGTCACCCTGGGAATTTCCACTTTCAACCAAGATGGAGTGAATGAAGAGTGGATTTACACATCTACCTTAAACAACTATAAAAATGGAAAGAAAAAAACCCTATGAAACAATATTCAGACAGTGAACAATAACCAAAAAGGGACAGAATAAGGTGATCCCTACAATTAGTCAAAATTACTCTCTGGAGAGAGTTTCCAGGCTGTAGTGTGGGCAGAGAGAAGCTAAACAGCATCCAATAGTCTCTGTTCAGGAAGGTCACAGTGCCTGGCACATGCCAAGGCAGAATACTGAACAGGAGAGAGCTGCCTGAAAAAAAGAGGTACAAAAGGAGAACTCTGGAGATCTGCAGGGGCTTCCCATAAGTATTGTGCATACACATTAGGAAGCAACCCAATGCTAAGGTAAGAACCAGAAAAACACACGTGTGATAGACATGGCAGACAAGGACATTAACAGTAGCTGTTATAACTATATTTTGTAAGTTAAATATGGTAAATGGCAACATGAGTATGTAGAGTAGACATGGCAGGGGTAAAAAAAAGGCCAAAGATCAAAACTATGTCTGAGATTTAAAAAGAATACACTGGATGAGATTAATGGCAGATTAGATATTGCAATGGAAATGATTAGTCAAAGTCAAGACATAGCAATAGCAATTATTTTTTTTAAAAAGGACAGAGAGAAAAAGAAATAATTGAAAAGAGCATCACTGAGCATGAGACAGTTTCAAGTGGCTTAATACCATGTTTCCCTGAAAATGAAACCTAGCTGGACCATCAGCTCTAATGCAAATGGAGTCCTCAAAGGTGGATAGGAGTGAGCAGAGAAAATTAATTTACAGAAAATTTTCCAAATTGAATAAACCCCAATCATAAGAAACACGAAAAAAACTCCACCAAGGTACTTTATAATAAAATTACTTAAAACCAATAAGAGAAAATCTTAAAAGCTAACAGAGGAAAAAAAGACATATTAGGTAAGGAGGAACAATGATAAGAATGACAACAGACTTCTTCTCAAAAAACATTGCAAGGTAGAAGACAGTGGAGAAACAGAAATGGGGTTTATCCTCCAGCCTGAAACAACACAAATAAAAACAGACATGATAAATGACACAATGTTTTCAAGACAGTGGACATCAAGAATGAAAAATAGTGATCTTTGAGAGATGGGTAACAATCCAGGTGAACCATAAAGTTGAATCAGCTTACGGTCTTGAGAGTTCCCAGGCTACAGCATAATAAGCAGCAAATGGAGTGAAATCCAGTGAGTTGAGGAGATAGAGCTGAATCTAGAAAGACCAGAGCCATAAGAGTTCAGAGGCTAGAATACCAGAGCGGAGAAAGCTTTACAGGAGACCCTGAAAATCTGCAGAGGATTCCCCTTGAGCATTACCAGATCAGAGCCTGGGAACCAACCACCTGAATGCATCAGAGGGAAAAGGATTAGAGAGAACAGGACCTGGGGCACACATACCTCTGAAAATAGTGCCTGTTCCCACAGCTAGAGCAGAAAAGCTCATCATTAATGTGGTATTTCATAGAGTACAGGAAAGTCTTACCTCAGTAGTAGGGAATTTTTAGCTTCAGACCAGGGTTTCTTAACCTTGGCTCTATTGACATTTTGAAATGAATACTTCTTTGCTGTGGGGTACTGTCCCATGCTGTGGGGTACTGTCCCATGCATTGTAGGATGCTCAGCAACATGCCTGTTTTAAACCTACTAGTAGTAACCCTTAGTCATCACAATAAAAAAATGTCTCCAGACTTTGCCAAAATGTCCCTAAACAGCAAACTCGCCCCGGTGAAGAACCACTGCCGTTGAATGAGCACTAATAAATCATATGAGCCAGACTGAAAAGCACCAAACTGATTCCAAGTTAACAAGACTGGATTCCAGAATAAACCTCAATTAAATTTACAGTAATACAAAAACATCCTGCACCCAAAAAGGTAAAATTTGCAGTGTCTGACATGCAAAGAGGAAGGAAAATACAGCTCTTAGTGAGGAGGATAACTACTCAGAACTACCCCAGAATTGACACAGATGTTAAAATTAACAGAAAAGGACATTAAAACAGTTCTTTAACTGTATTTTACATGTCCAAAGTTAAATAGAGACAGAAACAGACAAAAGATGTAAATCAATCCTCCAGATATGAAAATAAAAAATGAAATTAAAAATATGCTAGATGGGATTAATGACAGTTCAGATATCACAGAAAAAAATGTTAGTGAACTAGAAGGCATAGCAAAAGACGATCCAAAATGCAACACAGAGAGAAAAGAATTCACAAGATGAAAAGGATGGTATCACTGAGCTATGAGACAACTTCAAGTGACATAATATATTGGTAATTTGAGACTCAAAAGGAGGGTTGGGACAGAAAACATATTTAAAGAAATAATGGCTGAAAAATATTCCAAACATAATAAAAAACTATAAGATCACAACTCTAAGTTAAACAATCCCTAAGCACAAGAAACATGAAAAAGAACACTAAGGCACAATACAATCAAACTGATCAAAACCAGTAATAAATAGGAGATCTTAACCGGAGCCAGGATTTGGGGTGTCTGCCATGTTACATCCAGAGGTAATGTACCAAGATGATGAGCTCAAATCTAACCGTATCAATAATCACATTAAGTAGGAATGGTATAAACATCCCAATGAAAGGTAGACATTGTCAGGTTGGACAAAAACTAATACTCAACAATATGTTGCCTACAAGACATGAATGTAAATAAACACACAAATAGCTTATAATAAAATAAATACACAAATAGGGGTGTTAAAAATAAACACACAAATAGGTTTTAAGTAAAAGGCAGAAAAAGATATACCATAATATCAAAATACCGTAACAGTCAAAAGAAAGTTGGATTGGCTATATTGTTACCAGCATAATAGAGCAAATTTGGGGACAATATATTACCAAGGATAAATAAATGATAAATGGGCCAAATAATCAATTATACACCTTTATGCACCTAATAACACCGTTTCAAAATACATGAAGAAAAGTCTGATAGCATTGCAAAGAGGAATATACAAAATCATAATGGTAGAAGGAAGAGCTCTAGGAAATCTCCCAGAGATTTAGAAAATAAAGATGTAGAAAATAAAGAACACGCTTCTAAATAACCCATGAGTCAAAGAAGAAAGAAAAAAAGAAAATAGAAAGTATTACAAGCTGAATGAAAATGAAAACACGAAATACCAAAGTTTGTGGGAGGCAGCCAAATCAATGTTTCAAGAGACATTTATAGCACTAAACGTCTATACTAGACATGAAAAGTCTCAAATCAATGAATTATTCTTCCACCTTAAGAAACAAAGAAAAGGCAGATGGGAGGATGGTGAGGATGAAGGAAGAGGAGTAGAAGAACACATGAAATCCAAGGTAAGTAGAAAAACAGAAATAATAAAGAACAAAAATGAAAATGAACCTGGGCTTAGATATCTTACAAAAAGTGCTAGAAGACAATACAACAGTGTCTACAGAGTACTACTTTGTTCCACAAAATATAACATCAAACATGTTGTCTTTATATATATATAAAAGCAATGAAAAATAAATAAAAACTCAAGAAGACGGGAGCTCTGAGTTCTTAGGGGAAAACACATTTGATGACAAAAACGCAGTCAATTAAGAAATAATCAAAATGAACAATAAAGGAATGAGGAAAGTAGGGTAAAGTATTTGGTAAGCATTTAACTCATTTAAATGTAGAATTAAGACTAAGAATTATAGAACAGAATGCAAATGTTTAAACACTGAAATGTAAAAAACAACATAAAACTATAACTACAAAAAATCAAGAGGCAGGTTGAAATATTGAGTGCTAATTTTCTCATTTTTTATGGCACATTAATATTGTCTAAGAAAGGAAATACACAGTTTAGAAAAATTACTGTCTCTAATATCCTAATCTTGTTCATCAACCTTTTCTAAATATCAGTCTTAGGGGCTATTGTAAGAAATATTTCCTGTAAGAGAAGAAGAAAGATATATGTAAATATGACGCTAAGGTGAAGAGCACCTGAGATTTATATTTTTAAAACTGTAATTAGCTATCACCACCAGTAATCCCTAATCACCTAATGACAAGGAATTTGGTTTATACATGGGAAAAACTGAGTTTACATGCCATAAATGGGACACCTGCTTTAAAGTTAAAACAAAAAAAGACAACACTTTATTTAAATCAGAAGAAAATAATATTGGTATATGCATATTCCATTTTATTTATTTTTTAGTCTGGAAAGTTTTTTATGTGACCTCTGCATTGTAGGTTCATTGCATTATGTGACAAAAAAAAAAAGATCAAGGTTTTGAATTTTCTTAATGCTCATGACCATTACAAATTTATGGAATAATGGGAAGAATTACTGAGTGTGTAGATTTGGTTTATTTTATGTAATGCAGACAGATGTCTTAATTTTGGAAACTTGTTGAATAGATATACTGAGCTGCTTCCTTGGATCAAGAACTTTTTGTAATTGAAGAGCGCTTAGAATTTCAACTTGTTAAACCTCAGTAGTTTATGATGATGACATGAGAAGACTGCTGACCTATAGAACCTGAAAGTATGGAGGAGTCCAGCTGATTTGATGAACTAAGTATAGATATACCTACTCAATATAAAATATCCGTTTAAGCATATGCTAAGAGAAGACTAGACTGGATACTCTGTGCTCAAAGAGAATTAAAGATTTAAAAAACCATCAGAATGTCTTTGTGGAAATAACATTACATTTCAGAAGAGACTTCACAGATTTTAATGAATAAAAAGTATGCTCTTAGTTGTTAGCAAAATAAATACCTACTGAACGTCCACCAAGAATAACAGAATCCTAGTATCCAATATGAGTCTATTTTCAGAACTATTTTAAAACAGTCAAACTCTAAGCAAACTATAGAATTACCTGGCAATGTAAAAGAGCATTCTTTTTATATAATAGCTGAAATAAAAGCTAAGAGCTAACCGCTATCATCAGATATATCAACTGGAATCTATGTTTATATTTGTTTCTGACTGATTATACTACACAAGCTTCAAAAATAATTCAATTTTCTTTATTAATTTGACCAAAATTAATCACTCCACACTTTATACAAATGGCACTTGTATGAACAGTTAATATCACATAAAAATTCCATTCACCCAAACTTGGCTAAAGGGTCACATGTGCATAACTGTTAAAACTATGAGTTGTTTCCAACTTAGTTTATAATTCCGGGTCCAATTAGTATACATTGAAATAGAGAGAATTCTAATTATCAGTTAAAAAGACTTTTCCATCATAATATATTGTCATATTTCGTCAATATAAAATGTAACATAAATAATGCCAAAAATTAAACCACATGCTTTGACAATGCAGATTTTCAATGTAAGATGGTTTGAAATAGTATATAAATCCCTCTAAAGAGCCACACTACAATAACATGCTACCAAGACATTACCCTCCCCCCCAAAAAAAGACCATTTTGAGAATTAAACTAAAATAGAAGAAAATCACTAGAAAAAAATTTTAATTTTTTAAACGTTTTTCTCACATAATGGCAGAAGAGGTAATATGTCTTTCCTCTATATAATCCTCTCGGTGTAAGCATTTATTTGACAGTTATAAAAAGTGGTAGGGTCCGCTATACAGAGGGATCAATAACAACCTTGTAAAGCCTACAGCAGTGCACATAAACATGCTGTAGGAGACATTAACACTAGACTGAAAGAAATAATTATATTTTCAATAAACATGTTCCTACTAGATAATCAATTTTTTTACCCGTCTTACCAGCTGTTTCACAGCTCAGGTAGTGAACGGCAGCAGCTGTTATATATCAAAACCGTATATTATATGCATTTGAGGTGTTTTTAATTTTTCATAGGCATCTACTTATTTGTGATCAGCCACATTTAACTCATATTAAATAAAAACAAGGTATTCATGGGGCGGTGAATTCAGGAGGATTTTCAGTACAATCTTATTTTAGAAATAAATTTTTAACCAATTATTCTTATGCCAGAAGACTTAATAATTCAAATTACATGCTGTCCTTATTCCCAGATTTAAGAGATTTGTCACGATCAATGTTTCTGAAATATTAAATTAAAATGTGTCATGGTAATTACTATGGAATAAACAGCAATTAGGATTTTTTAGGCAAATAAGCTCAAACTGTTTGCAGTGAATATTTATACCACTAATATCCGTTTGAGCGTATGCTAAAAAAATGCATTCATACCCATACAATGCATTCATCGTTTACAAGTAGTCTAAAAATATAAAATGTAAATTTGCAAAATCAAAAGATCTTTAGAAACTGATTTAAAACAGAATTCAATACTTGGTTAACAAACACCTATACCTAATGCATCCAAAAAGAGGCAGACTTGAAGGTAAATAATACAAATTATGTTACCACAGAATGATCATTAATTCCTGTTCTCTATTTGTAATAATGAACGTAACATATACTTTGAGATGGGTAAATAATTTGCAGGATAAAAGACAATTATTAAAAAAATTATATCAGCTAACAACTATAATTTATAGTGTAAACTATATACCAGAAATTTGAATTAGGTAAATACTTACTGCTATATAATAAACTCTTGCTTTTTCCACCAACATCCAGTTTTTCTCCATATCAAGATGTTTTTCTTTTTTATAACAGTTAGCAGCAGCAAGATTAGCTACAAGGGACCTAAAACAACAACAGAAAGCAAGTAGGTTTTTTTTTCATATATAGTTTGTTCCTTTTTTTTTTTTCTGCAAACTTGTCATGTATTTCTACACAGTTAGTTAATATTTTTTGCAAATTTGATTTCACATTTTAATTCTTCAAACTACTGTGTACTGATTGTAATAAATGTAAATAAAATTAATTTTGTTTGAGATTTTTTTTTGAGACTTCTATGTTGCCTTTGAGATAAGCAGAGATGTTAATCCTTGTTCTAAATCCCACCTGGTATTTTCAGAAATGGGTTTTTAAGTTTCCTTTTGATACTTAAATGATAAGATTATCTACTTTCTACATCAAAAAAAAATTACGAGATGATTTATTGTAAATATAAATATGCATTAAAATAGATACACAAATATGATGTTTCTGATATTTCCAATATTTTACTGCTCTTGGTGGTAAGTGCATTGATTTTAAAATTTATTTACTTTTATTTTAAGATTTGTATTAAAAATATAGCTAACATAAAACACTATACCAGTTTCAGTGCATACTATAGTTTTTCAACATTTATATACTTAAGAAGTGATCACTATGTTAAGTTCAGCAACCATGTGACACTGTACTATGCTATCACAGTATTACTGACTGCATTCCATATACTGTATGTTACATCCCCATGACTTACTTGTTTTATACCTGGAAATTTGGACCACTTATTCCCCTTCACTTTCCCTTCCCCCTTTAATTTTTCAGTTACAGTTCACATTCAATATTATTTTATATTAATTTCAGGTGTACAGCATATGGTTAGACATTTATATAATTTAAGAAATGATCCCCCTGACTAGACTAATATTCACCTGGTACTATACATAGTTATTACCATATTATTGACTATATTCCCTATGCTTTACTTTACATCCCCATGACTATTTGTAACTACCAATTTGTACTTATTAATCCCTTCACCTTTTAAACCCTGCCCTCCAACCCTCTCCCAACTATCACCCCAATACATCTAGTACCCATCTGACAGCATACATAGTTATTACAATATTATTGAATATATTCCTTATTCTATTCCCTACATCCCCATAATTACTTGTAACAACCAATTTGTACTTCATAATCCCTTCCCCTTTTTAACCCACACCCCCAAACCCTCTCCCACCTGCCAACCATCAAAATGTTCTCTGTATCTGTGAGTGTGTTTCTGTTTTGTTTGTTCATTCATTTTGTTCTTTAGATTCCACATTTCATCTGTATTTTCTCTGTCTGACATATTCCACGCAGCACAATATCCTCTAGGTCCATCTATGCCACTGCAGATGGCAAGACCCATTCCCTTCCCTAGCCAAGCAATATTCCACTGTACATATGTACCACCTCCTCTTTATCTATTCATCCATCAACGGACACCCAGGCTGCCTCCACATCTTGGCCCTTGTAAACAATGCTGCAATGAACAGATGGATGCACAGGTCCCCTTGAAGTAGTGTTTTGGGTTTCTTTGGATAAATACCCAGAAGTGGGATTACTGGATTCTTCTTTGTCTTTTGTTGTAGACTTTGTTTTAAAGTCTATTTTTCCTGGTATGAGTATTGCTACCCCAACTTTTTTTTAATTTCCATTTTCATGAAATAACATTTTCCATCCCTTTATTTTCGGTCTGTGTCTTTTAATCTAAAGTGAGTCTCCTGGAAGCAACATATGTAAGGGTTTTATTTTCTTATCCATTCATCCCTATGTCTTTTGATTGGAACATTTAATCCATTTACAGTGAACATAACTGTTGATAGATATGTAGCTATTACCATTTTATTATTCATAATTTTGATTTTTTTTTTTCATTTTAAGGAAGTCCCTCTAACATTCTTTGTAATACTGGTTTGGTGGTGATGAACTCCTTTAGCTTTTTCTTGTCTGGGAAGCTCTTTATCTCTCCTTCTATTTCTTTCCTTTTTTAAAAACTTCATTGACTTTTTAAATTGTGGTAAAATACACATAACATGAAGTTTTCCATCTTAACCATTTTTAAGTGTACAACTCAGTCATTAAGTACATCCACAATTGTTGTACAAAGGAAGGAAATTCTGATGAATGCTACAGCAAAGATGAACACTGAAGACATTACAAGTGAAATAAGCCAGGCACAAAAAGACAACTACTGTATGATTCAATTTATATGAGGTACCTGGAATAGGCAATTCAAAGCGACATAATAAAAAAGAAAAAAATAGACAAAATATAATGGTGGTTGCTCAGGGGCTGGGGGAAGGGGGAAATGGAGAGTTATTGTTCTATTTTAAATGATAACCTTGCTGGGTAGCATATCCTTGGTTGTAGGTCCTTGTTTTTTTATCACATTGAATATTTCCTGCCAATCCCTTATAGCCTGCGAAGTTCCTTTTGAGAAATCAGCTGATAATCTTATGGGAGCTCCCTTATAAGAAACTAATTGCCATTCTCTTGCTGCTTTTAGGATTATTTCTTTGTTTTTAATCTTTGCCATTTGAATTATAATGTGTCTTGGTATGGGCCTATTTGGGTTCATCATGTTTGGGACTCTGCTTCTTGGGCTGTATATCTGTTTCCTTCACAAGGTTAGGAAAGTTTGCAGTCATTATTTCTTCAAATAGATTCTCAATCCTTTGCTTTGTCTCTTCTCCTTCTGGTACCCCTATGATGTGAATGTTGTTATATTTGATGTTGTCCCAGAGTCTCTTAAACTATTCTCTTTTTTTTTCCTTTTGCTGTTCCGATTGGGTGTTTTCTGGTATCTTGTCTTCCAAATCACTAATTTGGTCCTCTGCTTCATCTAGTGTTCTGATGATTCCTTCTAATGCATTCTTCATTTCAGTTATTGTATACTTCACTTCTGACTGGTTCTTTTATGGTTTCTATGTCCTTTTTTATACTTGCTATCTCTCTGTTGAAGTTTTCACTAAGTTCCTTGAACATCCTTATAACCAGTGTTTTGAACTCTGTCTCTGATACATTGTTTGCCACCATTTCATTTTGGGGTTTTTTTTCTGGAATTCTGTTCTTTCATTTGGGAAGTATTTCTTTATTTCTTCATTTTGGCAGCCTCTCTGTGTTTGTTCCTATGTCTTAGGTAGATCTGCTATATTGCCTAGTCTTGCCAGGTAGTCTTATGTAGTAGGTGCCCTATGGGGCCCAGTGGCACAATATCCCTGGTCACCTGTGCTGGATGCTCCAGGAGAGTCCCTTGTGTGAGTTGTGTGTGCCCTCCTTTTGTAGTTGAGCCTTGATTAATGTTGGCATGTCAATGGGTTGTAGTGACCCTCAGGATGACTGGCTGTGGGGTTTGGCAACATCCACAGCTTATAGTCTGCTGTGCAGGTGGCTTATCCGACCTAACAGGATTCACCCCAGTGGGCTCTGGTGCCTGTTGAGACCACCCTTTGGGTGTGTCACTTGTGAAGCTAACTGGGTGGTACTCTACTGTGGTCTGAAGCTAAACTCCAAGTATGTTGGTTCTGGGGCCTCTTGGGAGGGGCTCCGGTGCTAGCCCAGGTCAGCCACTGCCTGTGACCAGCCCAGGAGTACCTGGTAGGAGCCACAAAGTGATCCATGTTTGGTCATTGCCTATGCTGGACCTGGAGGTGAATGGGGGAGGCTACACTGCAAACCAAGGATGTCTGCCACCAGTACCAGGTCTGGCGTAGCTCTGCAAAAAGCCAGAAATCTGAGGCCTGCTGTCAGCTGCTGGCTCCCTTAAGACTTATCAGCCACTGACAAAGCCTCCTGTGGTATGGAGTTAGGTGTGGCAGGGTCTCAGTGAGTCACCAGGATGGAGCGAGCCGAGCTCACCAGACCAACTGAAATTTAGATTTGGCCATGGGCATGGGGTAGGGTCAAAACAGGAGAGATGGCACTGGCCTGCTGGCTGCACGGGTGAAAGATCCCACACAGGGAAAATGGCAACTGTCCCTCCAATCCTAGCCATGAAGCCACAACTCAGTCTGCCCCTAGTACGTGCCAGCATCCCCCAAGTCACTGTCCCTCCGCTGGAGCCCAGGGTGAGTGCTTGTGAGTGAGAGAGTCTGTGTGCGGGCCCTTTATGAGGATGTCTGGGTTTCCTGCAGCCTTCTGTCCTATCCGGAGAGTCTTAATCCCCACTGTTTTTCACATCAGATGTTATAGGGGGCTCCTCTTCCCAGCACCAGTGCTCTGGACTGGGGATCCTGTTGTGGTGCTGGGGTCCCTCGCTCCTCTGTGGGGAACCTCTGTGCCAGAGATATCCCTCCTGATTTCCAACTGCCACACGGAGATTTGGGGCCAGCTCATTTCGTGTTTCTGCCCCTCCTGCCAATCTCAATCTTTTTTATACCCTTAGTTATAAAACTTCTGTTCAGCCAGATTTCAGATGGTTCTCCAGGTTGATTGTTCTATAATTTAGTTGTAATTTTGATGTGTTCATGGGATGAGGCAAGCACAGCATTTATCTACTCTGCCATCTTGGATTACTCTCTGCTACTTTCTACATTGTAATAGTTCAAAATGCAGTTAAGATATAAAACTACAATGCCATTATGCAAAAAAAAAACACCAAAAAAACCCATGCAAATAAAAACCTCAGTTTTTAAGTATCAACATACTATACATTTATTATTATTTGACTTTAAAGTCATGTAAAAGAGTAATTATATAAAACACACATAAAAATATAGACCATATTTACTATGGAATAAATTTAAATTAGTTTCCACAGTTGAAAAACTGCCCTGCCCTGGTCCAATTTTGCAGCTGAAAAATCTATGCAGGACACTGCATTTAAAATCTTGCTACAAGTGCCACTACACAGACCTTTTTATTATTGACCAACAATTAAACTTAATAAATTATTCACATTATATACAAATTAATAAAAATAATTTTCCTTCTCATTCTGACTCAGAAATTAGAAAATAATTTGGCAATATTTCACTTTTGTGATCAATGGTAACAGTTATGGTTAAAACAAACCAAACCAAATACATCAACTCATCACTTGAGATTATCATGGTTCCTGTTAAGCAAAGAATAAACTGATTTTTTTCCAAGACATATTTCTACTCATCCACATGCCAACTGACTACTGAAAATAATATATCTGTTTACGTTCAATTATAATGAATGAAAATAGGAGTAATATGCATCAGTATATGCATATGCAAATAACTATATTACAAAGTTAAGAATAATTAGTCCTAACTTATAAAAAATATTTTAACAATCATGATCATGACTTCAGCAAAATTTTGACAAAAATGGTTACCAAATGAAAACAAACACTTCTGGTACCAGCTACTAAACTCTATCTTGATAATAAAACTACTCTTTGATAAGAAACTATCAAGTGTCTCCAAAAGAAAAATACAAGCATTCTTACTATCCAAATGTATTGGTTCAGAGTTTGGCAAATGAGAATCTGGATTAAGAAGATTAGTGCATTATCTAAACTCTTTGATTCCTGAGTTTTGGATAGTGGTACTAAGAATTACCAGCCCCATCTGAAACAATTTATCCAAATCTGTTAGGTTCCACAATTTGGATAATGAGTTAGATAGTGAGGGCTTTCCCCAGTTTCTAATTTCCAGTATCATTTGAACAATACTGATAGTCATAACCATAATAAATCAAGCTGTTGACTTGA
Source organism: Rhinolophus sinicus (assembly GCF_036562045.2). Lineage (NCBI taxonomy): Eukaryota > Metazoa > Chordata > Mammalia > Chiroptera > Rhinolophidae > Rhinolophus > Rhinolophus sinicus. The sequence continues at coordinate 51,177,011 of NC_133757.1, read as the reverse complement.
GACTTAATATTATCATAACTGCTCTTTAAAATAGAAATTTAGCATACAAAAATAATTTATCAATTTTACTCTAGCCTCAGTGATGTCAGAGGCAAAACTTGACTCATTTCTCTCTAATGGGAAAACTTTACACCTGAATATTAATGTTGGTTTTAGAAAAACTGAAAAGGGGAAAGGTCTAATTTCAAATATGTTTGAACAATGAATGGTTTTATTTACTGAAACCTTAAAATCATAACAGTCTCCTATAAACAAAAAGTAAAGTTACAAGAAAGGTTTGAAAGGTTTTGGCACTCTAATTATTTTTAAAAGTTATATTTTAGTTATTTAATGACTACTGCCCCGAATAATGTCAGATCCTTAACATACATTTGCTGGATGTCAAAGAGTAAGCAAAAATAAAAGCTGGGTTAGGAAAGGGGAAGAGAGAGAAGGGAGGAAATAAAGGAAGAAAACGAGGCAAACAAGAAAGGAGAGAAAGGAATGAAGACAGGAAATTGGAGGAGGACAGACTAAATATTTCTAGCTATAAGGAATATAAAATTTCTAGTGAATTACTATTTAAAAACAGACCATCTTTGTTAATTCTAACAATATAATAGCTAGACAATTTGTTTTGTTTTTCCCATGCAAAGGAGAAAAATGCCTATGCTGATGAGCAATATGGCAATAATGCTGCTTGCAAAGTACGAATGTACTGCAGGAAAACCTCCACGTAGCTGCAAAAGGCACAAATACAACTAACGTATGTAAGATCCTGAGTGATACATTCAAAGTTCACATAAAGAAGAAATTCTAGTAAGTAAAATTGTATAGAAGCGTAATGGGTTGTTTCTTGAGTGGTGTATTTACCCATGACTAAGTTGTTAATGTGGATGAATGACTATTTGTCATGCCAGAAATGCTTTAGATGACCAAATGTATATGAGACTAGATATAATGTAGTATTTTATATATGTTAAAAAATACATATGTATATGTATGTGTATATTTGAATACTCCAATCTCAGGATATAGTAAAAAGAATATTTCTTTCTAATCTCAGTTTGGAAGAAAGTAGCTACAAGACATTGAATAAAATGTTTTCCTTTCTGATCATAATTATAAAAAGTTGAGACTAGACTAGATAATCTCAAAAATTTCATTCCATTATGTCTCATGAAGACAACAGCATGTTGAGTCAACAAAGATAATTAAAGAAAGGAGAAATGGTATGAGAAAGAAGAATTTATTAAACGTTAAAAGCAATTATAAACGCGAGGTTTAAATTCCAAATTCAGATTTTGCCAGCGTTTGAGCAGCCAATTAATACAGGCCCGCCTTGGGGTCTCACCGACCTGTTGCCACCAGTGATGCACGCAGCACAAGTTCCTGTTGGCTGCTCATTCTGCTCATAGTAATGAGCATCCACATGGGCTTCCGCAGCCTTTTTCTTCAGGATCTCCCCAAATTTATCTGTCCCGATGCATCCAAAAAATGTTGCTGCTTTGTGTGGCTGCTGAATCATCCACTGAAAAAGAGGAACATAAATAATTTTAGTAGGTCAGAAAAATGGTACACATAGTTCAGTATTCTGCCATACACGGTGATATAAAAGGGATACTTTGTTAGAAGCTATGACTGTTAGGAATGGAATTCCAATTCTGTACTACTTCTTATGATAACAAATTTGATGTAACAACCACATAAAATCTTATTATACTATTTAGGGGGAGAGAAATAGAGCACAGTGGTTAAGAACTCAGAATCAAAAGTCATGTAGATCTTAGGTCAATGCTGGCTTGGTACAGAAAAATAACAGTTGAGTCCCAATAGAAATAGTATAGCAATGTCATTAAAAGCCCAGAATCTATTCTGAAGACTATCTATCTGTCTGGGTTCAAATGTTGCCTCTGCCAATTATTGGCTGTATGAGTAAGAATATGTCACTTCATATTTCTATGCTTCATTTTCCTCATCTGTAAATGCAAAAATGATTATAAATATACCCCAAAAGGTTGTTGAGGATTATATTAAATAATTTAATTTAATGTATATGCATAACTGAGCCTAGTACCCAGCACATAGTAAATTAGATAGATATAGATATATCTGCTGTCATTGCCACTATTGTCACACTTGTCATATATAATTAAGCTAAACTCTGTTCATGTCTAATAAATTGTTTTAAAAATTCCAAAATAAAGTGTTAAAAATTCTAATTCTATTATCTCATCTTTTCATTAGTCTCATAAACTTTAATTTCTTTGTTATAAATTAATAACAGTGGATTTTTTTAAATGCATACTTTTCACTGATACGAAAAGTGAAAAGGATGCATTTCATAATTAGCTCAAATTCCTAAGGTTTTTAATTAGCTATTCTAAAGCCACCATCTATTTTGTTTTTAACACTTACAGTTAGAAAAACACTCAATATACAAAGTGAAAAAACATCAAAATCTTATCACATTCTCAAATATTTGGTGTATAAAAGAAATGCATGTATGTTTGAGAGTTAAAAGAATGATGAGAGAAACAAAAGGTAACAGAGAAAACTGTAAGACAGAGTAACTATATGATGATCTACCAATCCTACTTCTATGGATTTATTCTGAAGATTCATGTCTATAAATATACAATAATGTATGTATAGACATTCTTTGAGACATTATTTGTAAAAACAAAATGTTGGAAATAACCTAAATGTCCATTCATAGAAGACTTCAGTGAGAAAAAAACAAATGAGAAAATTGAATACAACAAAAGCAAAGAAAATATCAAATTATAATCACAGAAGAAATACAAATAACTTTTCAACATACTAATATAAGCAAAAACAAAAACAAAAAATATCTTGAATTTTAATAGTAGGTTTATTGTTGGTAATGCTCTTGGTAAAACTATTTGCATGTACTGTAGCATACAGCAAATGAATGTAAGTTGAGATTGTCGGAAAGTAGGCTTGCACTGTAGAAGGGCAATATAAATATGGAATGGGGCAAGAGAAGAAGGTTCCAAGCAAGAATTCCGAGAGATACCGTCTTAACCAAATGATTTAACAGCATCTTCAATAAGGCAAGAAACTAACATTATTATGCCTTCTACTGTGATGCAATGAGAAATACACAGGATCACTTATGTAGTATTCATGCCAAAAATGTTTAACCTGAATCTAATCATGAGGACACAATCAGACTATGTATGGCACATCATTTTATAAGCAACTGGCTTGGACTTTTAAAACAAGGAAATGCCGGGGCCGGCCCGGTGGCTCAGGCGGTTAGAGCTCCATGCTCCTAACTCCGAAGGCTGCCTGTTCGATTCCCACATGGGCCAGTGGGCTCTCAACCACAAGGTTGCCAGTTCAACTCCTCGAGTCCCGCAAGGGATGGTGGGCTCCGCCTCCTGCAACTAAGATTGAACACAGCACCTTGAGCTGAGCTGCCGCTGAGCTCCCAGATGGCTCAGTTGGTTGGAGCGCATCCTCTCAACCACAAGGTTGCCGGTTCGACTCCCGCAAGGGATGGTGGGCTGTGCCCCCTGCAACTAGCAACGGCAACTGGACCTGGAGCTGAGCTGCGCCCTCCACAACTAAGACTGAAAGGCCAACAACTTGAAGCTGAACAGCACCTTCCACAACTGAGATTGAAAGGACAACAACTTGACTTGGAAAAAAGGCCTGGAAGTACACACTGTTCCCCAATAAAGTCCTGTTCCCCTTCCCCAGTAAAATCTTTAAAAAAACAAGAAAAAAAACACCAACAACAACAACAAGGAAATGCCTAGTAAGACCTCCCCCGTCCCACCATCCCAACCCCCCAAACACACACACACACACACACACACACACACACTCACTCACAAACAAAGGTAGGAAGAAGGACTGTTGCAGATCAAAGTAAATTAAAGAATTATGACACATACATGCAAGGTGTAATCCTTACTGGGTCTTGGATTGATAATTAAATCAAATAGCTATAAAAGACACTATTAGAATAATTGCTGAAATTGGAATACTACTTATTTTATATCAGAAAATAATATTGTATCAATTCTAAATTTCTCAAACGGGATAAATAATTCAAAATGGTTCAGGGAATTTTTCTTTCTCTGTCTGACTTATTTCATTTAGTATAATATTCTCTAGGTCCATTCATGTCGTTGCAAATGGTTATATGTGGAATCTAAGGAACAGAATAAACAAACAAACAAAACGGAAATAGACTCAGAGATATATAAAAAAAAAAGTGATGGTTGCTAGACGGGAGAGGGGCAGGGCTGGGGGAGAAGGTAAAGGGATTAGAAAGTACAAATCAGTAGTCCAATATTGCCACGGGGATATGAAATACAGTTTGGGGAATATAATCAATAATGTAAAGATTTTGTAGGGTGTTAGATGGTCACCTGTCTTATTAGGGAGACCACTTCATGGACAGTGTAGATGTCTGATCCTGCACTGTACACCTGAAGCGGAAGCTGAATAACACTGAAAGTGAACTATAATTAAACACACACACACACACACACACACACACACACACACACACACATCTCGGGGGTGCCAAAAAAATGTATATAAGTGGACACTTTGGTCAATGCTGCTCAAGCAGTAGTTCGCTGTAATCAAAAGTGTCTGGACGCTGATGGTAACCACTTTGAGCACCTCTTGTAATTGCAGAACTCAAGTGAAACTTGTATTCATCTTCCGTTATCGGTATATATCGAGTATTACAATTTTAATAGTTTTTTTTCCTTTCTTAAAATGTGTATACTTTTTTTGGCACCGTGTGTGTGTACAGAGAGAGTGCCAAAAAACATATATATATATATATATATATATATATATATATATATATATATATATATATATATATTCCGCCACCCCCCCCCACCACCACCACGGGATGTGGAGTACAGCATAGGGAATATAGTCAATAGAACTGTAACAGCTATATACCATGTCAAAGGGATAGCAGACTGGAGAGGGTTATCATTTGTGAGGGGTGTAAATATCTATTACATTGTTTTGTACACTTGAAACTAATAAAAAATGGTTCAGGGATATATACATTTATATAAAGAAAAAGAAAGCAAATACGTTGAAACTTTAACAACTGGTAAATCTATGTGAAGGGTATAGAGAAGTTCATTTCACTGTTTTTTCTACTTTTTTGTTAGAAAGTTTTCAAAATTAAAGAGTGCACCAAACATACTGTAACTAAATCAATCATTCTGTTTAAAGAATAACAATTTTTCAATTAATTTATTCAATCTTTAATATTATCAATGAATATTATCACTTATTTAAATGAATAAATCACATGAAGCAGTTAATACCTTAAAATGCATCAATATCAATGCCTAATAGATTTTAAATACTTTAAACCAGATTTAGGAAAGTATAAATTCAACAGTTGAGAAGAATATGTGTTATTCTATATATTACTTTTATTCACATAGGAAGCATGGATAAATGATCAACCATGTCTGCTTTATGTAGTAAAACACAAAAACAAAGTCAATAGCAAATCTTACTATGATTACTCAAATAACAATATGCCATAAAAATAATAGGAAACTTCATTCAGTGAAAGTGAAGTCATTATACTGTAATTCAGCCTAATTAAAATAAAAATTTGCATGTTCAAACTAGTCTGAAAAAGGGGCTCTATCAACTCACTACAGGCTTATATCTGACTTAAAACATTTCCATAATCAGGATTTAAATTAATTAAAATGTTTCCATTATGTCAATATTACTTAAACCTACAACACAAAAATGAACAAATAATAGAAATATTCAGCAGGCTTCATTATATGTAATTCCACTACTGAATATTTCATCGCAGGAAAATGACTAACATTCTGGCTATTTCTGATGTCAGCAAATAGGACACTCCCAAAATATGAGAACTTTACTACTGATCAGTAATTTTCACTCAAAAGTTATTACATTTAAAATGAGCTTAGTAGACATACAAAGTAGATACACAAAGTAGACACACAAAAGAAATGGAAGCCATGTCCACTGCTTCAAAGCACTTCATAACCTAACTGAGTAAGAAAAGATGTTACAATCAAGGAAGTTGAAATAGATGAAAAATGTCAATTTTTTAAAAGCTTCTAAAATAATTTGCTAAGAGTTTTGTTAAAATTTTAGTACATCTCTAACATTATCTCAAACACAATGTGTTACCAACACCTAACCAATCTATTTCCTACTATTCTGACATCCAATCAATAAATACTTAATGCATGTCAACTACAGGAAAAAAAGACGAAAATTACAGTGACCCTGATACAAAGTCACAACCACAACATTTTCAGATTCTCCAGGAATAAGACTTAACCTTGTTGAAAACCTCTTATTATGCTACTTCTTTTAGATAAAGCAAATTGCCCAGCCTCTTTTTGTTTTATATGTATAGCACATCCTTAAATACCTATCTTTAACTTCTACTCTAGCTCTAAGGGAGAAGAGGGTCCAGAATTACCACTATGCTGTGAATACCTGGGAAACAAAACCAAAAGGAAGCAACTACAGAATTTTCAGACACTGGACATCAGGCAGGGCAAGACTGTGATCCGATAGAAAAGAACACAAGGTGAGCCCCGACATCATGCAGGCTCTCTGCCAGGAAGCAATTTCCAAGCTATGATGCAAGGAGGAAGAAGCCAAACTGACCCTGGCATTCTCACTGAAATGAGGAAACAGAGGTAAACGTTCAAGGAGAGCCAGGAGAGTAGAAATTGCAAAAAACAATATCAGAGTGGAATGAGCTGAAATCCATATAGAGTAATTCTCTAGGCTTTGGCAGGTACCAATCTTTGCATGTTTAAGGAATATATGAGATCATAAGGAATTTATATAAATGCTCTAGGATTAAAAAGTGAGTTTATCAAGGTCTCAGAATTCAAGATCAATATACATAAATCTAATGTAATTCTATATACTATCAAGGAACAGTTGAAAATAAAAATTAAGAAAACAATGTTATTTACAACAGCATGAAAAAATGAAACATTGGGACAAATTTAACATGTGCAAGAGCTATACTTAGAACACTACAGAAGTTTGCTGAGGAAAACAACTATAAAAATAGAGGGCTATAGTATTTGCATGGATTAGGAAACTCAATATTCTTTTTATTTTTTTTATTTTTTATTATTAAATTTATTGGGGTGACAATTGTTAGTAAAATTACATAGATTTCAGGTGTCAATATTCTTAAGACAGCAATTCTCCCCAAATTGATTCATAGATTCACTGCAACCCAATCAAAATCTCAATAGGATTTCTGAAGATACCAAAAAACTGATTCTACAATCCACAGTAAAAGGAAAAGGAACTAGAATAGCCAAAGGTTAGGAGGTATGTCAGTGTTATGGAAAACAACATTGCTAACCCCTAATTTTTTCAAATATAATGTTGATAATATAACCTATGATCTTGTAAGCACGTTTTAAGAATTAGAAATAGACTAACAAGACATGCAATTTAGTTCAGCAAATAATACCTATTATTACAGTTGGGTCACTTTTATACAGAGAATGAAAAGGGCTCTCACTAGACTGTAAGTAATACACCTAACTGGAGAACAAGGAAGCCACAGCTATAAATGTTAACTTTAAATAAATACATGAATACAGTTGAATTCGATTTTAAAAATCAGTAATAAAGGCAGAATGCCACCAGGAAACACCCAGGAGGGACATTAATTGCAGCTAAGGGATCAGAAAAGGCTTCCAGAGATGGGTGACATTATCAACTAGTCTTTGAAGGATGGTGTAATTTTCAAAAATGGCTATGAACTTGAAAGAAAGTAGAGGCACTGAGCACATGTCTCCTTTCCTGTCTTGGGAATTTTATCATGGTATTCCAAAGGTAAAAAGAAAAAAACAAAGTTATATTTATCAAGCAGTTAGTCCTAAAAAACTTAACAAATATTTATTCCCTAACAACTTAGCATGTATTGTGCACTACAAAATTCTCAAACCTTAGAATAACGCTCCATCCTCATTTCCTATGTCACACTGATTTTTGTGCGGTACTTTTTTTTTTTTTAAATCACAGAAACCACCCCAAATCCAGTTTTCCAAAGCATATGATACCACCAAAAAGAATGTAGAAATCTAATGTGAAAACAGAAATATATGGAGCTAGTGGGTCATGCTATATGTAATAAATGTCACTGTTTCCCTAGAAAATTTAAAATAACCTGCAGACTCAATGTGGGACCCAAGGGGTCTTAGCACACAGTTTGGGAAATAAAGGAGAATAGTGTTAACAAAAGCAATGAAAAAGAGAAATAAGGGACTTTTAGGAGTGTAATGACAAAGCACTATGTGGGAGGAAAGAGACTAATGTGAAAAGTAGATCTAGGCCAGATCATTACACGCCATTTTAAGAAGTTTAGGCGGCATTCTGTAGTTAAAAGGGTGCAAATGAGGGGTTTTGAGCAAAAGAGTGAGATAAGAGGTGATGCCTATTAAGGGACTAGGAGGAGAAAAATGATAACTGAATTTAAATAGAGGCTGAATAAATGACATATGAAAGCTTCACTTCATGAGTCTTTAACAACGTATGGAATGATTTCTATTACCATTAACTTCACCTTCCAGATGAATTTCCTCTTTGTTACCTATATGTAATATTTAGAACAATATAACTGACAACAATGCTCAAGAGCTAGTCACTTTAATGTAATGTTATATAATTCAATTCCTAATAGAACGATGAAGAAGGATACCTAGATACTAAAATCGTTGTGAGATAAGCCAAACATAAGAAATTTTATACCAGAAAACCCAATGAGGCATTTCAGGAAAACTGTAAAGCACAACTAAAAGAAATTAAATGTCAAAACTGGGCAATAACAGCCGCAAGCTGATTGCAAAGGGAGATGAGGAAATCAAAACTGAAGTAGTTGGTTAGGAAAATAGCATATATTACATAGTTTAAAGGATTGATTCTCTCAGAGGATTGCTATGCTAACAAGTGACACTGGGTGAAACACAAAATTTTCATAAATATTATTAAGAATCCATTCTCCCTCAAACACTAGTATGTTATGCTGCTTTCCTGCCAAAACTGTTTCATTTCCCCTACTGGCAAGCATCTTATTAATAGAAACTGATTTCCAATAATCCTATTATTATTTCAACAGTTTCTTGTTATTTTTGTTGTTAAATACTGTATTTTGCCATGTATAACGCACACTTTTTTGTCCAAATTTGTGGGGGGAAAATAGGATGCGCATTACACATGGGTAGTACTAATTCTGTATATATATAAGTTTTTAATTCTTTTATTTATGCTTATGAGTTAAAAATGTAACTCTAGAAATCAATAACGATATTCATAAGCAAAATAATACCCTGGAATATGATAATCAGTTTTGTGGAACTTAGACCAACTTATAACAAGAGTTCTTGGCCTTCTATGATGTGTAAAATCGTAAATTTGTTACCGGCACATAAAATGTCTTGTACCATACTGTGTTAAAAAATAAAAGCTGAAATTTCTTTATAATACAAAAACCACATACCTAAATGTAAACAAATAAAAATATGAATTAAAAAATTAAAATGAAACATTTTTCCCCTGAAAGTTTGGGCTAAAAATGTGGGTGCACATTATACACAGGAGTGCATTATACATAGCAAAATACGGTACCTGTTAACATCTATTTCTCAGAAGAGATTTGGGGAAACTTTGGCCTAGTTGGAAAAAAAAGATAAACTTTGGACTCAGAAATATACATATATAGTTCACCTAGTCCTGTGATGGTAAATTCCATACTCTATCAGAGATTATATTTCTTGCAGAATTATTGTGAGAATTGAGTAAGATTATGTAAGTAAAGTGTCTAAAACAGCACCTATTAAAAAGTACTGATGATGATGATAATAATAGGGCACTGAGATACGATCAAATAATTTTTAGTCTAACTTCATTAAACTCATTCCATAGTATTTTTTGATCACCTACCATTTGTTGGATATTATTGTAGTAAGTCCAACAGCATTTCTCTTTTGTACGCTTCTTTTCTTCTCCTGATCCCCTAGTGTTCCGCAGGCCTGAATACACAGATTACCTGTTCTCACCTATACCATTTCTCTCGATCTGATCTAATGTACACCCATGGTTTCAATTACCACCTATACACTGAAACTCCTCACCTCTATTTTTTAATCTAGACCTCTCTTCAGATAACTAACGCAAGTATCTAAATGCCTATTTTGCCTACTAGATATACACATTTCTTCTTCTCTCTAGCTCCATTATTACCACTTTAGTACATTCCACCATCTTCTCTCAATTAGACTACTACAAAAGCTTCTTTAAAATTTTTATTGTTGAAATATATTCATATACCATAAAGTTTACAAGTTTAAAGTGACAAGTCAGTTGTTTCCCATATATTCACTAGGTTGTGCCAACCATAACCACTGTCTAACTCCAGAACATTTCATCTCTCCAAAAGAAAACTGTAGTTTAGCAATCACGCCTCATTCTTCCCCCATGCTACCCTCCACAGCCATTTGCAGAAGCTTACCTCATCCCCCTGCCTTCAGTTGTGTTTCCCTCAAATCCACTGCACTTAGAGTGATCTTTCTAAAATGCCCTTTAATAGTTACCCATTTCTCTTAACCAAAGTTCAAATATACACAACTTTATGATTGAACCAGCGCACTGTATCAATCCCACATAAGATTGTTAATTTCCATTTACTTGTAATTTCCTGTTCAACACACTTTTCCTGGCTTCTTTGAAAGAGCTATCGGGTATATTTCTACTTCAAAAGAGTACCTGCCATATTCTATGTATTTAATAAATATTTGTCAATTAAATTAAGAAACAGAAAAGCCATAATCCTTTCTTCATAAAGCTTACAGTTCAGGGTTATGTAAAAATTACAGACAAAAATATATTACTATTAATTATAAGACATATCTATATCTAGGCCTAACAAGTAGGTTCCCAAACTTGTTGCAACCATGTTGCTAACCTTTTTGGATACCAGAGGGGTTATTCATTATGAATTTGTGCCAACTGGACAAACAGTTAACCAAGTTTACTATTTGGAAGTGCTGAAAAGGCTGCATGAAAAAGTTAGATGAACTGAACTTTTCACCAGCAATTCATAGCTCTTGCGTCACAACAATGCACCAGCTCATACGACACTGTCTGTGAGGGAGTTTTTAGCCTGTAAACAAATAACTGTATTGGAACACCCTCCCTATTCGCCTGATCTGTCCATCAGATCAAAATGTTATAATCTCTTCCTTAAATCTGTATTCTAAAGATACCGTAGTTTCTAAAACAATAAATATCATTGGAGATATCATTAATAATATAACCATTAATCCAAGTTAAAGGTTTAGTATAGGACTTGACATAAGGTTGGCACATGTTAACTATTATTAATATTATAATTACTACTACTGTAATTAGTATAGGAGTATCAACACTATTTTATTATTATTTCTAAGGCAAATTGTTAAATATTTAGAATACTAAGGAGTTTGAAATTTATTTTCTAAGGAGATTTATACACTGCCTGAGATCCATGGGCCCCTATCAGGACAGGGTATGTGTGAGAGGAATGGGGGAATGCATGAACTCCCTGAAATTATAAAGAAATTGATGTATTTTTCAGAGGAGAGGATTCACATATTTCATCAGAGTCCTAAAAGGGACTAGGCCACCCACACCAAAAGGGAAGGGACAAGGAAAGGTGTAGGGAAAACCCAGCTATAGCCTGCCAGGGAGGAAGCCTTTTCTTTTTAAGAAGAGGAACAGGTTATAAGATTGCACCAAATTAACCAAGAAAACCATTTAATACAAAGCTATTTATCCAAATTGAAAATACTGTGTAAGTTATGTTTTTTTTAAAAATAACTTACCTGAAATTGTTACTCAATTAATTTCTTTTTCAAAAATAAGTAGCCTAGATTTATTTCCAAAGGTCTCCAAAACTAGGTGATAGATAGCATAGCACCTGAATATGCTGTTATAATAGGCCTCAGGGTTTTACTCAATCTGACTTTCACCATAAGCCTTTAAACAACAAGGTTTCTATCAGATGGATAGTATATATTATACCTCTATATTCTCCCAAGATTTGAAAAAAATCATGCCTACTTCGACAGTTTCAGTTTCTTGCTAAGCACTATGAAGTCATTCTTTTAGGTTGGAATAAAAACAGATCTCTTAAGGAGAAAGCAGATCTTTAAAAAGAAAAAACCTTCTAGAAAATGTCTTTAGAACAGAATTCAATATATAGCATTTCCACATTATCTGAAATAAATTCCTTTACGTAATGAAATGATATAAATATATATGGGAACACAATGATGGGGATCAGGACACACAATTCCAAATTATGGCACAGTGGCTGAAAAAATGTGAGGAAATGGCAGAAGCAGAAAGGGACACAGATCTTCCCTTCTGTTCTCCCCTGAAACAGCTCATAAAACTCTCATGTGAAAAGTAACCCCCTATGCCTGGAGGAAAAGAACATCCTTATTCCAAAGACAAAAGGATATCAAGAAGAATCCTAACAAAAGTTCATTCAGTTTACTACACTTGCCTCATACTCTGATTTACCATATTTCTACAAGATTTCCCACTCTTCAACAAACCTAGCATAAAAATACTCAGGTCAAACTGTTTCTTTGCATCTTCGTTTCCTTATGAAGGCACCCTGTCACCTAAAAGTTATATTAAGTAAATTTGTATGCTTTGTCAGTTTAATTTTCAGACCCAACCAGGGACACCAAGAGGGTCAAGGAAAACTTTCTCCTTCCCTACTACCCTCAAGCAACTTCAAGTTAAAAGAGATGATAGCAATGGCTGCTTTAGTTTATCATATTCCCATTATACTCCAAACACTTCCCCTGACAACTTAAGAAACATTGTGCTAAACCAAATACAAACCAGAGGTTCAGCAAACAACAACAACAACAACAAAAACCCCACTATAATCAGCTGAAGATGCGTTAGAAACAACAGTATAATAAAGAGCTAAATTAGTTAAATACTATATTTTGGGCATTATGCTAGTCCTTTAGCTACTACGTTATCTCAGTTAATCTGAACCATCAAGCATGAGACAGATAGTATTCCAATTTCACAGGTGAAGAAAGCAGGCCAGTGGCAGAGCTCAAGTCTGAATTATTTTAGCAGGTATACACTCAATCATTTCTCTAGATATGAGAAAGAAAGGGAAGCAATGAGAAATCATACTGGAAGGAGTATCATCAGACCTCAGCCATAGCTGGAAAACAGTAACTGTATGACCCTTGTGTAAGTAAAGTAATCTTTCTAGCTATCATTGTCCTCAACTGTGAAACTCAGGAAATTACGATGACTTTTCTAAGGATCCATCACTTCAAGCTATGAAAAAAAAAAAAAGAATATGCGAGATATAAAATAAGAAAATAATTATCATACACATTTATTGTGGCCAGTTAAAACTGGGCCAGAGAGGTGAAGAAAGTATAAAACCTGTAGAGAAAAACCACAACGGGTCTTTAGAAGTAAGACTGTCTCTCAGATGCATTCACCCAGAAATTCTACAAAATCTACAGAGAAGTATGCCAACTAAGAACCAAAGAACAAGAAAAAAATTGAGAAAAACCTTTCTCCTTTACTATTTCTAGCATACACGCTATAAAAAGCAAAATCCCTTAAGGCAGTAAACATCTGCCCATCAACACCTATCAGAAGCAACATCAAAAATATAAGGCAAAGGTCAAGTCAAAGTTTATTGACAATGATGAACTATGACAGCCTCTATTAAATTACCCCTTCTTTCAAGGTGTATGTGATCAAAGCAGCAAAGATATTTTCACTCAGTCACATAACAAGCTATTTGATGAGAATGAAACATCTGGTCAATATCTCCTAACACTGCAATTTCATGCACAGTTAGCATTAGGGCACATTTCTTCTCTTCTTCTTACAGGGTCCATAAGGGTGGCACATATGGCTGATCATTTCATTCAAAAAGGATTCAATTCAAGGCATTACACACAATCGTCTGTGCTTTATGGTGTTTTAAGTCTACCTGCCATCGTTTTCCATCATCATTGCTCACTGCTGTTCTCCTCTACTATAAAAGCCTGCAAATATGACAGAGCACTTAAAGCTTAACAGCTTTCCTCTACTGGAGTTATAAAGCATTTAAGGCAAAGGAATCTATAAAGTGGGAGGTCGTATTCCATTGTCAAAAACTCCCACTACACTAAACTATTTACCATTTTATTTACCATTTAAGCAAAGATCTAGTACAGAATAAGAAAGCAATTTTTAATATAAAATCAAATGCTTAACTTTCTACATAACACATCTATCAACGTATATTCTTTTGGTATAATTTTAAGTTAGAATAAGTGACTGGAAAAATATCATAGGAACATTTAAAAATTAATTTTAACAGGGGTTTTCAAAATTTCTTTAACTTGACAAAGAGCAATTCTACACCAAGAGCATAGGGATGCTAGGATTTTATCAGTCCCATGTGATGAAAATTTTCCACTTGAAATCCATGCATTTGTTGCCATGGTAACAGGGCCCTGTTCTTAAACAATTACTGTAGTAAACCTGAACTCACACCATAGATTTCTTTTTTTCCCCTTTCTTCCTTTAGTATAATAGCTTCAAGGGAAAAACAGGATTGGGGATAGGAGACATCTTTCCAACCACTGTTTCACATTTCCTTTGACACATCTCCATGACAGTTTTACTGTACAACTATAGTTCTCTTCTGAAAATAACAATTTGCCTAGATGTTAATCGCTGAGTGAATTTCAATGAGGAAATATTCTTCTAGTGATAAAAAAAAATCACTGATGACCATCTTACAATAAGCAATACGCCATGGGTGATTAAGGAAAGAGAATATCAAAATAATAAGACCAAACTGAAACCTAAGTAAGACGCAATGTCCAGCTCTGTTACTCTAGCAGATAGTTTAAATATTTTATTTGTTCAACTGTTCACTAATTTAGTCAGTCACTCCAATAGAAAGGTATTTATTGAGTAGTTCTACGGGCCAGGCGCCACGCCTGCACTGGAACCCTCATGGTCTCCATCTCTTAGAGATTCCAAATCAAACAAAACAAAACATAAACAAAACAAAACTATTAAACAGAGAAATAAAATAATTGTGAGAAATGCCATGAAAGAAAAAACAAATAGCTGAGAAAGACTATTTGGTGGTGGGGGGGCAAGAATCTACTTTAAATAAGCCTGTCTAAGAATATTTAACTTGAGGCACAAAATATGCAAATAAGCTCAACAGGCAAAGAATGAGCTTGGGTTGGGGATTTTCCAAACAAAGAACAGCAAGTGCAAAGCTTCTCATGAGAGAGGCTGGCATATTAAAAAAAATTGAAAATCAGTGTGGCTAGAGATCAGGGAGGGAGATGAAGAGTAGCTAAGTAAGTTTGGGAAAATATGCAGGTTCCAGATTGTGCATATCTTGTTGGCTACAGTAAAGAGAATAAACTTTATTCAGGGTACAATAGGATGCCACTGAAGGATTTTAAACAAGAAAGTGAAATTACCAAATTTAAATAAGAACCACCTTTGCTACTGTAGATAGAAGTATTTTTGTACTGTGTGCAAAAGAAGAAGCAATGAGGAGATAAATTAGGAGGGTGTTATTCACATCCTACATCGAGTCCTTTGGAAAAGCTTATTAGCTCTAAAGGGGAACAAAATATGCCACCCTAAAATGTGCCACTTTGGCATGTGGATTATTTTGAGATGAAGACAATCAAGACCCAGCCAACTCAAGAAAAAGTTTTACCTCTCCCTTAACTACTTAAAAAATTTTTTTAGATAGGCAGCCTGGCTCAGAAAGAGAGCTATTACGAGAGACAATGTTTATCTGAATGACCTATCTGTATGTCAGGGCTAACATCTAATTACCAAATATCTGCCCTTCTTACTGTCCTGTGAATTATCCACCTCCCTTTTGTACCCCCTGGTCTCTATCCCATCCTTAGCCCAGGATGGCAAATAAGGCTCAACTGCCCACTTGCCCTTGGGTCTCATGTTTTTATGGGGCTCCTTTTATGTACAAAATTTAAAATTTGTTTTTCTTCTGTTAATGTATCTAATATTGATTTAAGTGTTAAACCAGCCAAAGAAACTAGAAGGGTGAAAGAAAATTTTTCTTCCCCAACAACTCCATCTGAAATTATTTCCAGATTTCCAAACCCTTTTTCCAACCACTTTCCATTAATGCCTCTATGATCACCCATCCCAGTTATCATAACCTCTTCTCTGGATTGTTGCAGTAGTTTCCTAATCTCCTTGCTTCCATCCTTGACATTTTCCTTTTAAAACGTTAAGTCAGTGCTTGTCATTCCTTTACTTAAAATCCTTCAGTGCTCTCCCTATCACTCAGTAAGAAGCAAAAATCATTATATTAGTGTATGAGGCTGTAGAGGATCAGCCACTCTTCATTTACCTCCCGCTGTCTCTCTAAACTCATCTCCTGTGGCACTTCTTATACTGCTCCAACCATACTTAACTCCTTGAAAAATTTTGAAACATGCCAAGCACTTGTTCCCTTAGCAACTGCTGACATCTCTACTATACTAGACACAGACGACTCTTCCTTCATCTTGGAAGTCTTTACTCAAATTTTACCTTCTCAACAAAATTGTTCCACACACCTTATTTAATATTGTAAAATGCTCCTTTTGTTCCAACGTTCCCAATACCACAATCACACTCTTCTACTGTTTATCCCTATTCTTTAACATCTTCTAATTTGCTAACATACTACATTCGTTATATTTCTCCCTCCCACTAAAATATGTACTCCATGAAGGAAGGAATTTTAATCTGTTTTGCTCATCAATGCATGCCCAGCACTTGTCACATAGTAGATAACCAGTAGTATTTCATTAATTGTATCTTATTAACATATCAGTAGATCTCCAGAGATCAACCAATACCAAACATTTATTTTGATGATATCCATCATATTCCTAAAACATACTTATTTATTGCAAAACAAAAGTAAAATAAAATTAGCACAGGAATAAAATGATGCTTCAATATATATTGGTTATTAATATTACTGAAGCTTGGCATGTTTCAAATGGCATGTTATCACTGCCATTACTTAACAATGTTGTAGTCAGTGTAATTTATTCTAAAATTACATAAAGCATGATATTGACAAGGTGAAAACATAATATCAAGGTCTGCAAAAGAAATAAGAATGTTAAGAACAAACATACTTTTCTTCTGATTATTATGGGAAATAATAACTCATTTAATCTCCTTTCAAAGATGAAGAAACTGAGGCACAGAAAAGGTGAATAAGCTTCCCAGAACTTAAATCTAGACATTCTACCAACAAAGTCCAAATGTGAACCACTCTTCTGTAATGGTCACTGAAAGAAACACACTAAAAAAATTATTATAGGGCCAGCCCGGTGGCTCAGGCGGTTAGAGCTCCATGCTCCTAACTCCAAAGGCTGCCAGTTCGATTCCCACATGGGCCAGTGGGCTCTCAACCACAAGGTTGCCGGTTCGACTCCAACAAGGGATGGTGGGATGTGCCCCCTGCAACTAGAAAATGGCAACTGGAACTGGAGCTGAGCTGCGCCCTCCACAACTAAGACTGAAAGGACAACTTGAAGCTGAATGGCACCCTTCACAACTAAGATTGAAAGGACAACAACTTGACTTGGAAAAAAGTCCTGGAAGTACACACTGTTTCCCAATAAAGTCCTGTTCCCCATCCCCAATAAAATCTTTAAAAAAAAATTATTATAAATAGTAAAGAGAGTTTGTAAGCTGTTCATTTACTAAAACATGTGCTTTACAAACTTTCTCATACAATAACAACTTACTAGAAAAATAACGAGATTTAATGTACAATATGACTATAGTTACCACTGTTGTGTGATACATATGAAATTAAGAGAGTAGATTCTACGAGTTCTCATCACAAGGAAAAATATGTTTTTCTTTTTATTTTATTGTAACTATATGAGGTGATGAATATTAACTAAACTTACTGTGATAACCGTTTCACAATATATGTTAAGTCAAATCTTTATACTGTACAGCTAAAACTCATACAGTGGTGTATGTCAATTATATCTCAATAAAACTGGAGAAATTTTTTTAAAAGGAATAATTCTACATACAATAGCAGCAAGAAGAAACCACACTTGAAGCCACTGATCAATCTTAGCATAACTAAAATTGGAACAACCAGTTATGATGGGTTACAGGGATACAGACAAGATATAAGAGAAATGATAGAGTAACACTGTTAAAAGATTCTTGCCTAAAGAAACAAAACTTCCATCTAACCAAACCTCTAGCTCTATGAGCAAATATTAAATATGAAGCAACAGACAAAATCCAGAAAATGAGGTAATCTACAGTACAAATAACCCAGTTTCTCTTTTTTAGACAGAGATCAGGCGCGTTTAGGGTGGTATGGCCATAGACCAGTTTCTCTTTTTTAAAAAAAGTCAATGACACTTTAAAAGAGGGGGATCAGGGTAATTACTAAGTCAAAGATACAAAATGTAAATGCAATGATTGAATTCTTGTTTAGATCCTGATTCAAATAAACCTATCATAAATGGATATTTTTGAAACAATTATGAAAATTTGAATACGAATTGGATATTAAATGACATTAAAAATTAATATTTTAAGGTAACAGTATGGTGGTGGTGTCTTTTTAGTGTCATTCCTGAAAAGTAAATTTGAAAGATTTATAGATGAAGTGACAAGATATGTGGGATTTGCTTCATAGGAGAAAGAGCTAAAACAAGTATGGCAAAATGTTAAATTACTGAAGCTAGATAATCGGTATGTGGGGGTCATTATACTATTCTATTTCTGTGTCGGTTTGAAATTTTCTGTAATAAAAAGTTAAAATATATATATATATATACACATACACACACACACACACATACACATACACATATACATATACAACATGGGGAGCTAAAATGAAAATGTTGATGTAGGACAAAAAGAAGAAAAACATTTACTCCAAAATATGTATAACAAAAATGTTATTTCTCACCAATGAACCTATAAAGTCCAATGTGATATTTTGAAAACATCAATATAATCCTTAAATCCACCTGAGAGGATAACAGGAAAATACACTCGGAAAAAGATGAGTAATAGCAATGGGGGAAGTAGAGGACTTACTACCAGATATTAAAATGTATTATTTGGCAACTGTAATTAAAATAACGTGGTACTGACACATAAAGAAACCAACGGAAAAAACAGAGTTCAAATATAGACCCAAGTACCGAAGGTAATACAGTAAGGATACAGATGACATTTCATTGAGATGGCAAAGAGGGAATTAGTCGACTGACTGGGCTGGGCTAAGTATATAACTATGGGGAAGAGGGACTCCCTCACCTCACACTGTAACCAAAGATGTAAAACATAAAACCAGAAGGTAGAAAATTCAGTTACTTATTTTAATAACTTTAAATCAGAGACAGATTTCCTAACCATGGCATGAATGCCAAATAATATAAAGGAAAGTACTGATAGCTGTGACTAGATATAAACTTAAGATCTAGTCACTTTACAGGAAGAAGAAGTCGTGTATGTAGCAGGGGGTGGGGGAAATCAGTCTCCTTAATAGACGAGACACTCTAAAAAAATCAGTAAGGAAAAGATCTGCAAGGTTATCACAGGGTGGTGGTGCTTGATAGCGTGATGCCCATAGCTACAGGCAATGATACCTACACTCCTTTAACATAGGTAAAGAAAACACACATGTAAAATACCTAAAGGGCTGTACGTAATAAGAAAATCAACTTTGCAAATCCAAGAGGAATCTTCACTGGCTTTCAAATGTGTATCACGGATACTACTGTTGATGCTAGCTCCTGTTTTCAGTGAGGATGCCATAAAGTCTTCCAAGAAGCGTCCTTTGCTATTCTCACGGTACTGCTGAGGTGCTTAGGCCATTCTGGCCCCTCCTGAGTGACCCTAATAAGAGACTTTAGCTTTAACCCTGTCTATCCACTAAGTGTAAATAAGTGGTAACAACTATATCATAGTTCTGAGTGCTAGATTGTGAGGCCAGGTGAATCAAAGGATAATTTCCCAGGCATATCCATATCTGATGGGCCCACATTTTAGTCCACCTGTATCTATTTTTACAATGAAATAAACAGCAATGGACAATAAACATATGTATTTTTTTGCACAGTAACATAATTACATAGTAGCATCAGATAATTAAAATGTATAGAGTTCTTTTAGGAAGAAAGATTTACACGCTGAGAGTTCAAGGAGAATCTTATTAGTAGCTCAATTATAACATCATCAAAATAAAAATGTTACTGGGCACCCACCATGGAATTATACACTTTTTAATCCAACAAATTTCTATTAAGCTCATAGCTAAAGTACTCTGTGAGGAAATACAATCTTGAAAATGACCTTGAGGAGTTCACAGTCTAGTGCAGGAGGCAGCATTGAAACAAATTCAAATTCAATGAGCATTATAATAGCGGTATATACAAAATATTTTAGAGTATCAAGAAGTTTGGGGAGTTATGAAAAAGTGAAAGAGAAAATGACAAATAGACTCGTTCTTGAGGGTTGAAGATTTTACCTGGCTGAGAACAAGAAAAACAAAAATAAAATAGCATATTTTATGAAGGACCAGTAGTCAGTAACACTGAAAAATCAGGCTGGGATCAGAGAGTTGCAGGATAAAAATGTACTTTAAAAAGGTAATTTTAGCAACAATGTTCCGAAAACTAACCAAAAACTTTTGGGAGACAATAGACCATGGGTATGTCATGTCTCCATGGGTCTATCAGATTTTGTTCTCTCTATTTTAAAGATGTTTATATAGCAAACAACCTTAGAAGTTAAAGATATTGGCTTTATCTCAGGGTAAAGGTTAGGCAGGTTTCCAATAAGCACCTTTAAAGACTGGGGTTTTCTAAGGTCAGGATTCCTCAATCGTGAGGCAAACTCTGTGAGCACAGCTTTCACCTGTATCAACCTCCAGTTGCTCCTGAGTGAGTGGCAATGAAAGCAGAACCAATGGGAATATGAAACTCATGCAGCCTCCTTGCCTTGAGTAAAAAATTCCTTTATCTCTGAACCAGGAGGCTCTTGTCTTCTGTCAACACCTATGAAACTGCGAAGAACTAATTTGTTAGCTTGCAAGTGGGGTAAAATCCAATATATTTCACAGTTACTGAAAATGATTTCTTCAAAAAGAAGAGGACCAGGACAGGACACAGGAAGATCAATTACCTGGCCATGTGGTATAGAAAAAAAGACAAGGCTCTCAACCTTAGGAATTCTAAGGAAAGGAGAAAACAGTTATAAGAAAAAAAAATATGGAGGTAAAAAGTACAAGACTTGGAACTCAATGGGAGAGGGAGAAAGTAGGTTAAGTCTGACTATAATGTCTGTAATGGATGACTGATGGGAAGTTATGTCATTAATAAAGAAAATTTAAGAACATAGGAGCAAGTACAACGTAAAAAGCCAGAAAATGGTGAGTTTTGTTTGAACATATGGAATTATGAGAATATTTTTGTAGAGATACCTACTAGAACTTTCGAAATAATCAGTTTGCAGTTCCAGAAAGAGGTAGAAAATAGAAAAAAGGCATCCATCTATTGTTGAAGAGGGTCTGCAGACCCTGAGAACTTCTCAGGGGATCCACAAAATCAACTCCGTTTTCACAATAATAAGATGTTATTTGCATTTTTCATTGTTGACATTTGTGTTTATAGTGCAAGTTCAAAGGTGAGTAAAACTGCTGGTACCTAAAAACAAATAAAGGCAATGCAACCAAGCTGTCCTAGTCGTCATTGAATTCTTCACAACCCTGTGCTCAAATTAAAAAGATACCAATTTAAGAATTTTTTGAAGCAGCAAAAATCATTCATTTTGAACAAATATTAACACTTAAATACACATCTTTTTAATACTCTGTGTAAGGAAATGGGAAGTATGAATGAAATACAATGCTTTCCTGAGGAAAAGCACTTGTGCAGTTGAGTTTCTATATGAACGGCTTTTTTATGGAAAACTATTTTTATTTGAAATAATGACTGACAGACAAATGATAGTTATTCAGACTTGCATATTTGGCAGACATTTTCTTAAAAATGAAAAAAAAAAGTAAGTCTGTCACTTAAAAAATAACTGTCAGGATTTATTGCTAATAATAAAATTTGAGCTTTCAACTGAAAATTATAATTGTGTAAAACTCATATCCACCACGGTGAGATTCTCAATACATAAAGGACTGTATTTTTGAGATTGGTTGTGAAACAGACAAATGAGACATTTTTGCAAGATCTGCATAATTTAATGAACAAAAACTTTGCAAGTGACCAAAGTATTATAGTAAAATTCACGTATGGGTTCAAGATCCATTCAGAGTGAACAGATCAATGCATATTTTTTTTAACGTTAACAGCTTTGTTGAAATACAATTCACATACCATACACTTTACATTTAAACTGTACAATTCAATGGTATTTAATATATTCACAGCATTGTGCAAGCATCACCACATCAATTTTAGAACATTTTCAACACTCCAAAAAGAACCCCTCATCACTTATCCATCACACCCTAAAACCCCTATTGCCACAAACCCTAAGCAACCACTAACGTATTTTCTGCAGCTATAAATATGCGGAAAAAATTTCACAGAGATGGAATCTTAAAATATGAGGCTTCTTTCACTTAGCATAATGTTTTCAAGGTTCATCCATATTGTGGCATGAATCAGTACCTCATTTCTTTTTATTGCCAATATTCTATCATATGAATACTCCACATTTTATTTATCCATTCATCAGTTGATGGACATTTGGATTATTTCCACTTTTTGGCTGTTACGAATAATACTGCTATAAACATTAATGCACAAGTTTGCGGTAAACATATGTTTTCATTTCTCTTGGGCTATCTGCCTAGAACTGCTGGGTCATATGGTAAATCATTACCCATCGGATCCTGTGTCTACTTTTTCAGTTGGGTTTTTCTTCTTAATGATGTCAAGAACCAAAAAATCTGTTTACATATTAGGAAGATTAGCTCTTTGTCTGCTATATCTTGCAAATATCCATTTCATCTTTGTTTGTGATGACTTTCACCTACTTTTCTTGCATTTTATGTACTTTAATCTTTCTGATTTATGAGATTAGAAACAGTAAGAAATTGATAGAGAAAGGTAAGCCAGTAAAAGGTACAGAGAAAGGGTGACTCAAGAGTTAA
Source organism: Rhinolophus sinicus (assembly GCF_036562045.2). Classification (NCBI taxonomy): domain Eukaryota; kingdom Metazoa; phylum Chordata; class Mammalia; order Chiroptera; family Rhinolophidae; genus Rhinolophus; species Rhinolophus sinicus. Next base: position 51,153,733 of record NC_133757.1, on the reverse strand, counting down.
CAAGAAAAGAACAACAAAAAAAGTGCTAGCTGTCCTGCAAGCTAATGGAAGAAAGAAAGTTTCAAAATTGATGGAGTAATCCACAAATGAAACAACCTTAACTGGGTCAATTAGGATCCCATCTTTTAAATGGCCATTGGGTCTGGCAATTATATTATTAGTGACTTTTGGAAACAAATGTTTCCAAAGAGAGATATGGTTGAGATCCCACATTGCAGTTAGTGAATAAAGAATGACTTGGAGGTGGAGGGCTGGTAATGAATGTAAACAACTCTGTCTAGACATCTGGCAGGGAAAAGGACCACAGTTTGAGAATTTAGAGAAAAAAGAAAATGGAGTAGAGTTAAAAAGGCAAAATTATATAATCAAGTTTGGAGACAATGGGGAGAGAAGGTGAAGAAGTTGATACCTAATGATTTCCATTGTAATTATAGAGAAGAATATGAGGTCACTTGCTGAAATTAGGGTAAAATGGTACAAATTGAGAAAAATTCGAACAAACACAAAGGGAAATGAGAATTGGAATAGAAACTGAAACTATTGTAGATGCAAACATATATGAGTCCCTTATAATGCCTAGAAAAATACCTTCCACATAGATGGACTCAATGAGTATATATAAAATTTAACTAAACTTGGGATAATTAAAAATATATATGCTCTAAAAAATTTAGTTTTTATATGTGTTTAACATGTTTTATGTAAACCAGTATACTAATATGATAATTACACTGTGACATGATTTCCCAAGGAGAACATATTCATGTAACTCCATTTATTTAATCTCTATAGTCAAATCATTTCCATAATAAAAGCAAAAGGAAAAAGTACTAAAATTGCTAATTAATGGTAAAGCTTGTATCTAAATAGAGTTAGAGTGATGACCTTACTAAATGTATTCGGCTACTAAATGTACTCTGAAAATGATTTTTTAATTAATAAACTAACACCAGGGGAAATGGGGTGAGGATTACAAAGGAATTCTCTGTACTCTCTTTGACACTTTTATGTAAATCTAAAATTATTCTAAATAAGAAGTTTATTTTTAAAAACTAACTATAACTAACAGTTTTACATTTATTAACTTTTTATTTTGAAACAATTTTCTACTTACAGAAAAGATGCAAAATAATACAGAGAATTCCCATATTTCTTCCACACAGCTTTATATTATTAACATGTTATATAACAATAAAATTATCAAAATCATAAAATTGCTTTTATATTTTGAAGTGTTTGTCCCTCATATCATAATCTTCTCTGTTTCATAAGGTAGTATTTTTACTGCAAAAAAATTCAACATAGTTTGTTGATATTCATCTCAGGTGACAAATAAAAGGACACATTTCCATTTGCAAGTTGAGTAAAAAACAGTGCTTTCACCTATCAATTATATTCTTCCACTTTCTAGGATGTGTTGCTACTTTGGAAATGGATAACCTCCAAGTGGTTGGATAATAAAGTATTATTTAAAGTTGTAAAAGATTTACATTAATCTTCAAAAGAATTTCTTGAAAGAAAACCTACCATTTACAGAAATGTTACAGGAAGAACTAAGTCAGGTATGGAGACCAGAAATTTGAAATAAGAGGAATACATAAAATATTATTATGATTTTCATCAAATAGTCTCAATATCCAAGATATTGTGGTGGATTGTTAGTTGACTGACCTAGAATCAGTGGCTAGGCGCTATGAAATGAAAGGACACAAAATTGAGAGAAAAATGTAAGTGTAGTCAAATGCACTATATGTAGCGAAATGGCAGTTTTGGTGGTAATGAAGCTTACAAGTACAAAGGCTAGGAGAATTTTATGATAAAAGAACTGAAATAATAGGAGAAAAGTCAGGGAAAAGATTGCAAAAGATAAGACTAAAATATTAGATTTTTAGATTCCACATATAGAACTACAAGGGTTGTTAATGCACAGCATGTAGACATCACAGAGTATGCATAGTTTAAAAAATACCAAGTTCAACAAAATCTGAAACCAGAATGATGGCCAAGCTACAACAATGAAGTCAGACAATTACTAGTTAAATTATTCCTTAATTTCTGGTTGAGGAATACTTGGCAAGCCACAATAAAATTTACTTGAACATTTTTGTATTATGAAAATATAGGAAAAATTATAACGAAGATGAAAAGAGGTATATTATACTGTGCTTTCATTTTATCGCTTTAGTTTTCATTAAAATGTGCGTTTTACCAGGCTTCTTTGGACCCATAGAAAATAGACAATTTGAAAAAATGATTGTCAAAAAGTGAAATGCTAAAATGGATCAAATACATAAGATCTGAAACAATAAATTGCATATAAGAAAGCATAGGTACACTAAACTTAAGGACCTTGGGTTCAGAGAGATTTAATGAATTGAATTAAATCTCTCTATCAAGTCATTAAATCTTAAACAGCCTATTATTCAGAGAAACTGCTACTTTGTAAAGTAGCCCCAAAAAAATAGAATATTTCGGTTCCAGGATAATTTATTACCCATTTCTAAGTAGTTGGTACACAGTGGAAATTTCCTCATAGCTAAGGCATATACCTCATTAAAAGATACAATTAGTCTCCAGAAATTATATGCAACAAGAGAGTATAGGTAGTCAAACAAATTTGTAAAGTAAACCCTTTAGATAAAGCAGAAAAATGTTCTATCTACAAATGTTTCATTTGGAAAATACTGGAAGTCAGATTTATTACATCTTTGAAAAATCTGGAGATAACATAAGTCAGATACTAAAGATGTATGATTCTCTCTTGCAAAAACTAATCTCTTTCATACATTGATTACAAATGAATATGTCAGCATTATGGCTAAACCTTCCAGTTTTTCTTGAACATAAGTCAAAATAAATACACATCCTTTCAAAATATGTATGTTAGGAAATCTAATCGAAACCATTTCAAAAAGTTGAAGGGAACTGACTTTTTCTTTGGGGGTTGGGGAGAAAAGCAAATTTTAGATTATGATTATGTAAAAGTGGCTGATTTTAATTTTTCTTTTCCAAACCCAGAAGTTGTAATTGCTAATACATACATTTCATTGTGAAGTTATTTTTCATCAAAATGTGTTGCTTGAAAAGGAAACATCATAATTAAAAACATACTAATCAGTAAAGCTATCTGGAAACTAATAATTTAATGCACCACAACAAGAATTGCAAAGGACTCTTTTGAAACCAGCTCAAAATTAGTCTATATGACCTCTGAAAAATATTAATCAAAGGTTCTTCATAATAAATACTTCTTAAATATCGTCTACCCTAAATACACATATCCCAAACGCACCTCTAATTATAATCTATTGGACCAATTATATATCAGAAAAAATTATAGAAAATGGTCAAAAAGGCTCAAAAGATGTTGCCCACTCCGATTTTAGAGTGCTAACCCCAAAAGTATGATAGGCAAATGTATTTAACAAGAAAACAAATTAGTCAAGGTTAAGCTAGTTCTGGCTTCCAAAGAAATAATGCTGATAGTAACACTCCACTCCACTCATAAGGTTTGCTCAGTAGAGGCTCAGTCATTTTTGGAGACTGATTTCCTTGTGATTAAAAACTGAGTTGAGCTTAGGCAATGCATTTAGTGCTATATGGACACGAATTCCTTTAGGTATTGTTGTTTGTTGGTTGGTTGGTTTAAATAGCTTTACAGAGGTTAAAATGATACAAAATTATCTGTACAAATTAAAGTGTAGTATTGTGTAAGTTTTGACATATGTATATTCCCGATACACAATTAATCAATTTTCTCTTTTACGGATCATTCTATTGGTGTCATATCTAAGAAATCTGTCCACTTAATTTCATTCACTAACGTTTTATAGTTTTCAGTATACAGATCGTGTATGTCTTTGGTCAGATATGTCCCTAAGTATTTTATATTATTGATGTTATGGCAAACGTTGCTTTTATTAAATTTCAATTTCAAATGTCTGTTGCTAGTGAAGAAAAATATACCTGCTTTTTAAAATATTGACTTTGCCTCCTGTAAATGTGCTAAACTCAATTAGTTCTACCACTTTTTTGTAGATTTGTATAGGATAATGTACATAGATAATCATGTCACAGATGAATAACGACAGATTTACTTCTGCTTTTCTAATCTAAATGCCTTCTTTTTATTGACTATTGACTAATGGCTCTGGCTAGAACTTCCAGTACAATGTTGAATAGAAGTGGTGAAAGCAGACATCATTGTCTTGTTCCTGATTTCAGAGGGAAAGCATTCAGTCTTTCAACAATAGATATAATGTTACCATTAGTTCTTCATAGATGCTATTTATCAGGTTGAGGAGGTTCCCCTCTATTGCCAGTTTAGAGTGATTTATGAGAAATGGACACTGGGTTTTGTCAAATGCCTTTTTTGCATCTACAGACATGATCATATGGTTTTCACATGGGAGGGTAAATCCAGTACTTGTTACCCCATCATTTTAGAAAGAGCCCCAAATTCTTTTAATTTTGAATAATGAAAAATATAATCTGATTCAATGAATGTAGTCAAATATGCAAATATACAGCTCAGACTTATAAGAAAAAGACCTGCTTCTAACTCTTCATCTATCATGAATTAGTAGGCCCTTAGATAAAATGGCTAAACTCCACCTAAATGGTTACCAATATCCCATAGCAAAATAGGATGTTATATTCTAATACACTGTATGATGAACAAAATAATATTTCAGACAGAAATTTGAAGTAGACGAGTGAATTCTGGCAGAGCGAGAAAGTGTAAATATGTAGCTTCCTTAAATCAATAGCATTTATCATGGTTTTGTCTAATGTGAGATTAAAAGATGAATTTTAATTTTAGCCATTTTAATGTCAGTAAATGTTCAGAAATGAAGCAAGAAATATTAAGTTAAAAAAAAAAAGATTTCAAAAGGTCAACTTGGATTGGCCTCTCTGGCTCTACCCAATCACAGTTGATTCTTATTATTCCGGGTACTTATGTTGTACAAACTTGGCGTGAACATTGATTTCATGACTACTGAACCACTGCTCCTAGGCGAAATACAGGGTTAGGTTTCTGTGAACTTTTTGTTACATTTTTGTCAATCAATCAGTATCAATACATAACTCTGTTTTATATGTGGTTCTCTTTACAGACACATTTTACTCAGACATATACATACAAGGTCGGACAATTCAGTTCGGGAACTCATCCTAGAAAAAGTGCTACATACCTTGTTGCTGAATATCACTACGGTCACCTTCGAAGTACTCCCCTTGGGAAGCTATGCACAAGCACCTAGTCCACCCTTTAAAGCAATTTTGGAACTCTTTTTCTGGAATGGCCAGAATGGCTTTTTCTGGTCGTCGTATTACCCTTGATGTCCAGAATGTCATTAAAATGTCTTCCTTTCAACACTTCCTTCATCTTTGGGTAAAGAAGGAAGTCATTGGGGCCAGATCAGGTGAATAGGGAGGGTGTTCCAATACAGTGATTTGTTTACTGGCTAAAAACTCCTTCACAGACAGTACTGTGTGAGCGGGTGCATTGTCGTGATGTAAAAGCCACGAATTGTTGGTGAAAAGTTCAGGTCATTTTCGTCTAACTTTTTCAAAACTCAACCTTTTCAGCGCTTCCAAATAGTAAACTTAGTTAACTGTTTGTCCAGTTGGTACAAATTCATAATGAATAATCCCTCTGGTACCAAAGAAGGCTAGCAACATTGTTGCAACAAGTTCGCAAACTTAATTGTTAGGCCTCATATATAAAGGTAAACTACATATAAAAATACATACACATTTATATTCGGTTCATCAACATTGAACTCACAGCCAATAGCACTAGAACACATGCCTGGACGGAGTGTGTCTAACACTGATTTTCTCTGTTTGGAACAATACAGCCTTCTAGAACCTATGCACACTAGACAGCATTTCAACACTATGCTTGAGGGCCATTTTAGACAACAAAAGCACCAAAATGCAAGAAAACATGGCACTAAATACACCACAAAAAGGACACTTGTTTATAGTATGCATGCTGGAACATGAAGCAGAGAGCTGCCTAGCTTGACCTCAGATGCTAATGGGCACATCATGCAACTCAAAGTTTTTGCTGCTCTGCATATGTCTGTGAATGATTCCAAAAGTGCTCTGGGTACTGATTTCAGATTTACAAATAAATTTTTCCTGAGTAGGTGAAGTTGCAAATACAGATTCCATAGATAATGAGAATCAATTTTACATATATATATTCATAATGAATAATTATACATATAGGGATATATATATAGTGGGATATACATATATATATAGTGGGATCCATCATGACCTTTATCAATATTTTAAATCAGTTGTTCTTGACTATTTTTTTGAGTCTTGGATTCTGAGAATATAACAAAAATTTTGTATTCTCAATTTTAGTATATGAACACATAAAGTGTAAAGTTTCATAGCACAGTGATATTTATATCAATCAGCTTTACCATTTTATTTGGTTCTCTACTTATGAAATATCTAAAATGTTGATTGTAATCCAGTATCCCTTTAGTCTCAAGGTAAAACCCTGCCTGTCAAAAACACTGTTAAATCTGATTTACAACTGACATATTAACCTCGAAAATGTTTATGAAGTACTAACATGGAAGCAAGCAATAGCTTTTAAGAGAAAAAAATAAACAAATACCAGCAATTACTTCAGCAGTAACTAATGACAGCTAGTTAATTGACAAAGGAATTTACACCCTTTTAATAATTGTATATTAGAGTATAAAGAACTGCAAAGTGGAAATGTTCTATGTTAAAAATTTCAAAAGGAACTGGATATTTTAGTATAAAGATCAAAAAATAATTCACTGCTTTTTAGAGAATCCAGAGAGGCTGATAATATTCAAGTAATTATAAACAGTGAAGATTATAATAACAGAGAATTCAAAGGTCAAAATGTGGCTCTGCTTTGATAATCATTAAATCTAGCAAAATCCTGGATCTGTGTCATTTAAAAGATATTTCTAGGCTAAAAATAGAAAGACTAACAACCAAATTTAAAAAATGGTTAAATAACCTGAATAGACATTTCTCCAAAGAAAATATACAAATGGCCAATAGACACTTAAAAAGATGTTCAATATTATTAACTAAGAGAGAAAGACATCAAAAGCACAATGAAGTACTAGTTTATACACACCAGGCAGCCATATCACAACAAACAAACAAAAACAAGTATTGGCAAGAACAAGCACAAATTGGAACCCTCGTACATGGGTAGGGAAAACATAAATTAGTGCAGCCACTGTGGAAACCAGTTTGGGGGTTCCTTGTAAAGTTACATGTAGATTTACCATATGACCTAGCAATTAAACTCCCAGGGATATACTCAAACAAATCAAAAACAGGTATTCAAAGGCATAGATAGTAAAAATAACTTTTTACTATCTATGAAGGAATTGTGTAGGCATCACAAAAACGCAATTTTTCCAGCAAAAGAAAATTCACATAGATACTGGAATATTTCTCTGAGAGTCAATAAGGTTGTAAGTGATTCATTTCAGGGCAGCATAGAATCTGCTATACTAAGAAGATAAAAATTACTATCTTGCCTCTGACAGGATCTTATTCCAGATGCTCAAGAAAATGATGAATACACTTTTTCCTAATCCCATATGAAACTTCTGGTCAACAGTAGTAATCAGTAGAGAAACTAACCAAAGCCACAGGTTTAGTTGTTTATGTTACACTTCATACACCAATTTGTTGAATACATATTTTCAAATATTGGGTTTTTTTAAGAGCTGCTTTTTTTTTAAACTTTTTTTAATGTAGAAGGATTTAGAGCATTTTACAAACTTTACTTCAGTTCTATGCTTTTTTTTTTTTTTTTTTTTTTTTTTTTTATAAATCAATAGAGCATATTTTAAATCTCTAAGGAACTCTGAGGATTTCCAGTGACGATGGCGGAGTAGGTAAATGTTGCCTCCTGTCAAGAACAGACCAAAATTACAACTAAACTACAGAACAATGATCATAGAGAATTGCCTGAAATCTAGCTCAACAGAAGTCCAACAACTAAGGACATACAGAAGAAGGCATCTCAAGACTGGTGGGAGGGGCAGAGAAGTGAAATGGGCTGATCCCGCAGCTGTGTATGGCAAGAAAAAATCATGAGGGATATCTTGGCTGCAGAGTTCCACCTGAGGAGCAAGGGGTTCCAGCCCCACACCAAGGCCCCAGCCAAAGGTTCCAGTGCCAGGAAGAGAAGTCCCCACAACTTCTGGCTGTGAAACCAGCAGAGATTGTGGCTGAGTGAGACAGAGGGCAGCTAGAGTCCCAGGCAATCCTATTAAAGGTTAAAGACAAAGAGAGAATCTTAAAAGCCCCAAGAAAAAAGCAGTTAGTTACCTACAAAGGAGCTCCCATAAGACCGTCAGCTGATTTCTCAACAGAAACTCTGCGGCCAGAAGGGACTGGCATGAAATATTCAAAATGATGAAAAGCAAGTACCTATAACCAAGATTACTCTACACAGTAAAGCTATCATTTAGAAATGAAGGACAGATAAAGAGCTTCCCAGATAAGAAAAAGCTAAAGGAGTTCAACAACAAGCAGTGTTAAAGGGACTTCTTTAAAAATAATAATAATAATAATAATAAAGATTAAAAATAAGAATAATAAAATGGCAATGACTACATATCTATCAACAGTTAATTTAAATGTAAGTGGATAAATGCTGCAATCAAAATGTAGGGTTGCTGAATGGGTAAGAAAACAAGACCTTTACACATGCTGCCTACAAGAGACTCACTTCAGACTGAAAAGTACACACAGACTGAAAAGTACAGGAATGGAAAAAGATATTTCATAAAAATGGAACAAACAAACAAAAAAATCTGGGATACCAACACTTATACCAGACAAAATAGACTTTAAAACAAAGGCTATAGTAAGAGACAAAAAAGGACCTAGTAATCCCACTTCTGGGTATTTATCCAAAGAAACCCAACAACATTACTTTGAAGGGACATGCTCATCCATATGTTCATTTCAGTATTATTTACAATAGCCAAGATATGGAGGCAACCTGGTGTCCATCAATGGATAAAAGGATAAAGAAGAGGCAATACATATATACTATGGAATAGTACTCAGCCATATAAAATAATGAAATCTTGCCATCTGCAACATGGACAGAACTAGAGGGTATGTACGCTGAGTAAATCAGTCAGATAGAGAAAGACAAATGCCATATGATTTCACTTATATGTGGAATCTACAGAACAAAATAAACAAACAAAACAGAAACAAACTAATTGATACAGAGAACATTTTTATGGTTGCCAGGTAGGAGGGGGGTTGGGGAGTGAGTGAAAAGGGGGAAGGGATTAAGAAGTACACATTGATAGTTACAAAATAGTCATGGGCTGCAAGGTATAGCAGAAGGAATATGGTCAATAATCTTGTAATAACTATGTATGGTATCAGATTAATCCCTTAAGTTATATAAATGTATAATCACTATGTTGTACACCTGTAAAATAATATTGTATGTCAACTCTAATTGAAAAATAAAATAAATCCCTAAGAAACTCTATATACAAAATCAAATAAACTGAACATTTCAAAAATAAAAAATTTTTTTTACATTATGAAACACTTTTAACTTTGCATTTAAATGATTTTAGTGTTTTCTTTCCACTTTTAGGAGGGTTGTTTTTTTCTTAAGATAAAAGGCAAAATAGAAGAAATGTAAGTCAAAATTCAGATTGATTTGGGCCAGCATGGTGGCTCAGGTGGTTGGAGCGCCATGTTCCTAACGCTGAGGTTGCTGGTTCGATTCCACATGGGCCAGTGAGCTGCGCCCTCTACAGCTAACACTGTAAACAATGGCTGTCCCTGGAGCTGGGTTGCCATGAGCAGCCAGAGGTCCACGTGAGCTGTGGCAGGTGGCTGTGTGCTGCCATGAGCAGCCAATGGCCAGCGTGAGTGGCCGGCAGCCAGTGAGAGCTGCTGTAAGCTGGTATGAGCCGCCAACCAATGACTAGCAACCAACTGCCTCAGAGGGGGGGTGGGGTAGGGTGGGGTAGGGTGGGGGGGTGGGGTAAAGCTGATAATACCAGCATGGGCCAGGGAGCTATGTCCTACACAACTAGATTGAAAAACAATAGTTTGAACCAATGTGGGAGGGGGGTGGAAGAAGGGGGGGAAAATTCAGATTGATTAGAAACTGGCAATCAGTGAAAATTTAGACAAGGTTGCATTAATTACAAGCTAATTAATTACATTGTTATTAATTATACACTATTATAATTGTAAAGCACCTATCAATATCACTAGTGGTATGCAATTTCTATTAGGTTGGTTCAAAAGTAATTGTGGTTTAAAAGGTTAAAAAAAATGGCAAAAAACGCAATTATTTTTGCACCAACCTAATAAATGGCAATGAATTATAAATATCAAATTTTAATCTATCAGAGAAAAACCTAAGTGGCATATAAAATTAACTAAAACATTATGGTTATGTTTAATACTTATGTCTCCATACCAGAAGATAAGCTTATAAAATGTAACTATATACCCATTATTCAATAAGATTAAAATCCACTCTTCATAGAACTACAAATCACTATTTTTACTTGTTTTCATATGTACCATAGTATGAAAATAAGGAAAATAAAGATAAACTCTGAACTCACTAGATAACAGAAATTTTTAAATGCAACAAAACTTAAGCTTATTCAAATGTTTTTCTCAAAGGTCTTAGAAAAAAAATTGGGTTTCATATAAAGAGTATAAGATATTTTATGGACTATTATACTAAATATACTGATCCCATGAAAATAAGAGAATGGGATAAATTTCACATTTTCACATCAAAAGTTCTGATAATTACAGATAAAAGACATTTATTCTTGTCTAGAGGAGACACATTTTAGAATAAAAGTTACAAATAATTTGAAAGTAAGAAAGTGGAAAAAGATATATCATGTAAATAACCACAAAAGAGCTGAAGGGGTTATACTAATATTAAACAAAATAGATGTAAAAACAAATTAGATAACTTAGATGAAATGGACAAATTCCCACAAACTATGACACAAACTATGGAAACTGACACAAGAATAAATAGGCAAACTGAATACACCCTATACAACAGGAAAGAGACTGAATTTGAAACAAAACAACAACAACAAAAAACACTACCCACAAAGAAAAGCCAAGGCCCAGGTGCTTTCACCACTGAATTCCAACAAACATTTAAAGAAGAATTAGTACCTATTCTTCACAAACTCTTCCAAAAAATAGAAAAAGAAACACATTCCAACTCATTTTATGAGGTCAATTATTACCATGATACCAAATCCAGACATAGAAATCACAAGAAAAGACAACTAAAGACCAATATTTCTTATGAATATGATGTAAAAATCCTTAATAAAATACTAGCAAAATGAATCCAGCAACATATGAAAAGAATTATATAACATGACCAAGTGAGATTTATTCCAGGAATGCTAGGATGGTTTAACATCTCAAAATTAATTAATGTAATACATCATATCAATTAAGCAGAAAACAAAAATCACACAATCATCACAACATGTGCAGAAAAAGCATCCAGTGAGTTTCAAATTAAGAGCACAAATTTAGGAATAGAAGGAAACTTCCTCCATCTGATAAAAGGCACCTAAGAAAAACCCCCAGTAAAGATCATGGTGAATGACTGGATGCTTTTGCCCTCAGATGAAGAATAAGAACAAGACAAGAATGCTCTCACACTTCTCTTCAACATCATAGCAGAGGTGTTAGTTGAACTATCAAACAGGAAGGAAGGAAGGAAGGAAGGAAGGAAGGAAGGAAGGAAGGAAGGGAGGAAGGGAGGAAGGGAGGAAGGGAGGGAGGGAGGAAGGAAGGAAGGAAGGAAGGAAAGGCTTTCAAATTGGGAAAAAAAGAAGTAACACTATCTCTATTTGCAGATAACATGTTTTGTATATAGAAAATCCTAAAGAATCCACTGAAAAATAGAATAAATGAGTTTAAAATGGCTACAGGATACAAGATCAATATTTTAAAAAAACAATTGTGTCTATACACTTGTAATGAACAATCAAAAAGTTAAATTATGAAACAATTCAATTTACAGTAACATCAAAAAGAAAAATAATTGGGAATACAATGTTTTTTATTAGTTTCCGGTGTACAAAACAATAGTTAGACATTTACATCCCTCACAAAGTGATAAACCCCCTTCCCCTCTGACATCACATACAGCTCTTACAATTCCACTGACTCTATTTCCTATTCTGTACTCCACACATCCTGTGACTGTGTGTGTGTGTGTGTGTGTGTGTGTGTGTATAATTATAGTTGACATTCAGTATTATTCAGCTTCAGGTGTACACTGCAGTGGAATACATTTTTTAACGTGCAAAATTTATATTCTGAAATCTACAAAACAGTTGAAAGAATTTAAAGATCGAAATAACTGGGAAAATATCCCATATTTACGGGTCATTAGACTTAACTTTATTAACATAGTCAATACTACCTACACTGATCTCTATCAGAAGCCAAGGTATATTCTTTGTAGAAATTGACAAGCTGATTTAAAACTCAAAGAATTACAGGAAACCCAAATAGGCATGAGGAAGGACTTGAGTGGGGCGTGGTAATTAAACAATACAGGGTTTCTTTTTGAGGTAATAAAAATGTACTAAAAATGACACTAGTCATGGTTACACACATCTATAAATGTACTAAACACCATGGAATTGCATCCTTTAAATAGTAAACTGTATGGTTTGTGAATTATATCTTAATAAAGCTAATTTTTTAAGTAGCATGAGAAGACAGTTAAAGAGTAGTTTAAAGGTACCAAGGAGTGGTGACATTTGTGCTAAGTGTATGTTTGGTCGTTCTCTAACTCTTTAAAACATTGAAAATACACATACAGCAACAATTAACCACAACAGCACAAACCTGAGCATGCTGGGCTTGTATTTCATATTTCAGTACTAAGGAAGTTCATAAATGAACAATTGTCAAAACAATTTTCAATACAATGACAGTCAAATAAACAATTATACAAAACTCCAACAATTATGATTTTCATTATGTAAGCCACTACATGATATGGGGAATTAGCATGAGAGCCAACACATGGTGGGTTTTGGATTAGAAAGTCCAAACATATAAATCTTTGAAGAAGCCATAAATAGACAACAAAAGAAAACACATGAACAAACAACAAAAAGAGAGAACAAGAAGCAAGGTAATGATTGCAAAACTCCTTTCAATATGGTATATATGAGATACTATGGCATATACAAGAAATCTTGGCAATCCCCATAAATAAAAATAAAATTTTAATGTGAAAGAAACAAATAGAGGATAGCACTTTGAAATCCGGGACATCACTTTGAACATACTTGTGTTAGTATACAATCAAGGAGATGAAAAATAACTAGAAGTAAAAAATGGTAGCTTTGGATGTCACAAGGCTATATAGCACCAGCCAATGAGGACAAGTGCTCATCCATCAGTCTAGTCATAAAATTTCTCTCACTCTGACATAAAGGATACTGGTAGATGTCTAATGAATGGAGTTAATCTTAATCATTAAGAAGTATTTCTTAGGGAAGAAGTTCGTGGTATTTTTTAAAAAGTATTTGAAAGAGAATGTGTCCAATGTTCTACATATCATACTATGCCTGGTAAAATCATATTTTGCAAACAAGCAATAATTAAATATTGATGAAATAAATTGCTCCTGTATAAACTTGCCAGCCATTTTAGTCTTTCAAAATTATTTATTTAGAATTGGTAATACAGAGCATATTATTTTAAAATAGGATTAAAACAGTAAGGAAGCACATGGAGTGGGAAAAATTCTCCCACAAATAGCAATTATTCCTCAGTTTTCCTTTACTGGATGTCACATTATATATATTTTTACTGAATTTCCACTTCTATTTGTTTATTTCTTGACTCTACTCAGATCCCTGAACCTGTCAGTCTGTGTACCTAGATAATATATATACATTGAAACTATAGCCTGGATTTTACAGAACAGTCCAGACTTCTATTCTCTATATCAAAGCCAATAGTACATATGCCCTCATTTTCATAAAGATCTATTTGCTTACAGTTTTGAGTAGTAACAGTCAGAGTTCCCAAACTAGGTACCAGAATACATTATCTGACACCTGGTTTAGAAAATATTTTAAAAATCAAAAGTCTCTAGGTGCAGAAATGCAAACTGTCATACTTACTCAAACTGTCAAAAAGTACATGGGAATTTAAGGAAACTACTGAAATTCTCTCATATAATATAAACAATATAAAATGCAGAGGGATGATGAAACATTGAAAACATTTCCTTAGATTTTTAACCAGTATTCTATCCTTTTCCTTACCCTCAATACTCACCATAAAACACTATTTTACTGGTCATAGAGAGAATCCTAAAATTATACTAAATGAATATAAATCAACATGTATTTTTTAATCAAACTAAAGACAATTTATTGTAACAGAATCCACTGATATCAGCTCAAAGAGTTTAAATTCTCTCACATATGAGAAGAACGATCCTTCAAAATGGAAGGGAATTTCATCAACTGGTTTCAAAATAACAATGAAATAAAGAGCAGAACAGACAAGACTACTCTTGGCCTCTGGCTTCCTTCAATATAGAAGACGTATTATAAAGGAAAAGAGTAAGCTAGCATTGATATAGTAAAGAAACCTCCACTTTAATAAATCATTTTTTCAGGAAAAGGAGAAGTCTGCAAAATCTGTGAAAGTGATTTATCTTCAGGTGAATAAAATGAACAGCAATTGATCTTGTACCTAGGGAGTGATTCTTCTTCTACCAGTTACAAATATATCTCTGTTAAATATCACTAGAATAGATTGGGTGGTCTCATGTTTTGAATAATTTATTTGTACATTTAAGATTTAGGATGTATTCTGAAGTTTTATACCAAATGCCACCATTTCAGTTGGATTATTAACGTGCCCGTTACGTGGTCACTTTGTGTATTTGTGTATCTGCAAAAAGGGTCCAGCCTGGTATATACCGCAGATAGGAGTAACACCAGACACAGATCTGGGAAAAAGAGGAGTCACAGGTAAGACAGCCACAAGAAAGTGATTTTTAAGCTGAGACATATGAAATGGGTACATGTTGGTCAAATGAAGGAAACGAACATTATAGGCAAAGGAGATTGTATGAAATGGGTGGCCACCAAAAGTTTCAATTTATAGGATAAGTTCTGAAGAAACTGAGTCTCCTCTAATTTAATCTATAAAGTGGATCATTTTGAAAAGAAAACTATTTTATTTATATTTATAATCCTGGAATTCTCTGAAGAGGTTAAAAAAGTAATAGACATAGAAAACATAGTTTATAAAGTTTATTTTCATGCAATTAGCTTCACAGGCTTTTAAGTCCATATATATACATATATATACATATATATATATACACATATATATATACATATATACATATATATATACATATATAGAGAGAGATTATTCTGTCATTAAGAAACAATTAGCTTAGATACAAATATACAAAGGATGTGAATAAATAGGACTTACTAAATGACCAATTACTAATTTTAGATTCGTAAGAAGTTGTAAAAATAGTACAGAAGGTTCCCTTGTTCCTTCTCCCAGCTTCCCCTAACCATAATACATTACATAACCAAAGTCTATTTTCAAGCCCAGGAATTTGACTTTGGTACAATACTAAACTACAGACCCTATTCAGATTTCATTAGTTTTCATCCACATTCTTTCTTGTTTGTGTGTGTGTGTGTGTGCCTTCTATGAAATCTTATCAGCTGTACAGATGTGTGCAACCACTACCACAAACAAGATACGTTAACTGTTACATCACCACCAAGAAGCCCCTCGTACAGCTCCTTTGTAAGCTGCACTATCCCCTTTATCCTCTCATCCCTAAACCTGGCAACCACTGTTCTGTTTTCCAAGACTACAATTTTTTTTTTTAATTTCAAGAACATTACATAATTGGATTCACACAATTTGTAACCTTTAGAGATTGGCTTTTTTCATTCATTACGAGTCCCTGATATCCATGCAAATTGTTGTCTGTATCAATACCTTATTCCTTTTTAAAACTGAGTAGCATTCCATCATATAAATTTATCACAGTTTATCACCTCACCTAGTGAAGGTTATTTGGATTGTCTCCAGTTTGGGGCAATCATAAATATTGCTGCTATAAGTATGTATGTAAGGTTTTTGCAGGAACATAAGTATTCATTCCACTATAATAAATAGGAATGTGAATGCTGAGTCATACGAAAATGTATATTTAAATTTATAAAAAATGCTCAACTCTTTTCCAGTGTGGCTCTGTCATCTTACATTCCCACCAGCAATGCACGAGAGATCCGGTCATTCTGTATTCTCACCAGCACTTGGTATTGTCAGCATTTTCAATTTTAGCTATTTGAATATATATGCGATGGTTTCTTGTGACTATAATTTGCATTTCTCTGATGGCTAAAGATACTGAAAATGTTTTATATGCTTACATGCCATCTTATACATCCTCTCTTATCATTAACATTTTAAAATACATGATCTGAAGAGGGAATAGCCAATAATATCTCCAAGTATGCAGTTAGTAAGTTCTTCTAGGTAATTAAATAGTATGATAACAGGGATAAATATACAAAAAGTTAATGAAGCTGTGTGAACAAAACATGGAGATAAACATAAGTACAGAATATGTAATCTAACTTATTTTGAAAATATCATTATAGGGATGACTTGATTAAAGCTATTTATTATGATAACCCAAGAAAGACACTTAAAAGTCATAGGACATCAGAGGCTGTCAGTGGCCCTGCCATAGCCTGTGGACCTACCCATTTCTCCCCTTGCTCCAGATTACTCTCAACAGCTAGAATCTTCCTCTCTGTGGCCGAGGCCTTTTTCCCTGAACTGGAGAAACCTGCTATGCCAACTTGAGCACTAGGCAAGTGCAGAGTCCTCTGGATGGCACTCCACAACCAAAAACAGGAAACAAATTCACACTTCTGGTGAGTTAATTCTGAAACCGATGTTAACACTAATTTTTCTCAAAGATTCCCCACAAGATAAAGCTCCAGCAATTTATCATGGTTGTTACTTAATAACTTTTATTAGCTGCATTGTAGTCCCTGAATCACCTCCTGCACGTTGGCCAGTGTTACCTTCATCTCCTAAATAGACTATTTGTTCTAAAATCCTTGTGCTGGGTTCTGCCGGGAAAACCTACATATTTTAAACCATCCACCATAACAAAATAAGTCTCATTAAAATAAAAATATATAAAACAAAAATGTACTGACAATTAATAAGATGTATAAGTTTTCCTCTTGCCATCTATTTTCTTTTTCTACATATTAGTTACTATTTCAAAACTCTTCAACTGTACATTAACAGCACTTTCCTCTACATATTGAAAACATAATTTCTAACATGTACATTACATCAAAATTCAACAATAGTGAAAATTTATGTCTCTGACTATAAATGTAAAACATTTTCAACTTGTAAAATGTAGTAATTTCACTTTCAGATTCAATTTAACATGATTACAAAGACCACAAAAAACAAACACATCAATGGTTATTATAAAGTTGCAATAATCAGGACATTATGATACTGGAGAAACAATAGACATACAGATCAATGAAACAGATAAGAGTACAGAAATACAACCATATAATTGATTTTTGAGAAAAGTACAAAGGCTATTAAAGCAATTTAAAAAGACTTGAGGAAAGGGTACTAGATAGAATATTGGATAGCTAATGCCAAAGTGGGAGGGGATATTTCATATTTCATCCTGCATACACAAAAATTAACTCAAAATGTAAAAAGCAAAACAATAAAATTTGTAGAAGAAAATCATAGGATAAAATCTTTCTGACCCTGGATTAGGCAAAGAGTTCTTAAGTATCACATAAAAATGTAATCGATAAAAAACAAACATAAACTGGTAAGAATTGCTGCTCATTGAAAGATGCTGTTAAGAAAATGAAAAAAAGAACAGACTGGGAGAAAACATTTGCAAATCACATATCTGATAAAATAACTGTATCCAGACTGTGTAAAGAACTCTCAAAACTCAGTAATAATGAAAGTAAATAACTCAGTCTTAAAGGGGCAAAGATCTGAACATGCACGTCTCCAAAGAAGGTGTACAGATAGCAAAAAAACACACTCAACATCATTAGGAAAGTGTAAATTAAAACAATGAGATATAACTCTACCTCTACGATAATGAATAAGTAACAAAACCTGACAATACCAAGTGCTGGTAAGAATGTGGAACCACTAAAACTCTCACATACTGCTGGTGGGAATGTAAAATGGTACAGCCACTTTGGCAAACAGTTTGGCAGTTTCTTATGAAGTTAAACACATACCATGTGACCCACCAATCCCTCTTCTAGTGAAATAAAAACGTATTTTAATACAAAAACTTCTACACGAATATTCACAGCAGCTTTATTCACAATCCCCCAAACTGGAAACATCCCAAATACTCTTCTGGAGATGGATATACACGCTGCAGGACATCAATATGATGGACTACTACTCAGCCATGAAATAAACTACTGATACACAACAAAATGGATGAATCGCAGATGCACTTACGACAACTGAAAAAAGCCAGATTCAAAAGCAGCTATACACTGTATGATTTCATTTCTGTGCGTCAGGAATGAAGGTGAGCTGGCAAGAGTCCATCTGCCAGGTTTCAGAGGAGCCAATTATGACAAGCCAGAATGAAAGTAAGAGTCAAGTCTTTCATCACTTACTGTGATGGTATCAGAAAGAGGCTAGACCAGAAAAAGTCCCAGCTTCCCACAGTTCCATTTTCTCCCAAGGATCAACATACTATTCAAAGATCAGGTGGATCAGCAAAGATGTAGGGGTTGTTTCACTGTCAAGAGAGCCCCCAACAAAAGGCTCCTGCAGTTTTCTGATCCTGGGCCCTGGGCAAGGCAGAGGGGGAAGAACTAGGAGTGGAAAAGTACTGAGTACTAAGTCATAGTAGGGAAAGATGTTTTCAAAATCCCCCCTCAGTTCCTCAATCATTATGTCTTGACAGAAACATCTGAGGAGGCCTCAATGAAAGCCCCAGATAAAAAGGCCTCCAGATAAGGGTGTCTGGACTAGGAATACAGACGTGGGTAAGAGCGTGCCTGGCCAGCGGGGCTGAGCCCTTGACTTCAGCTCCCTTAAGAGACTGAAACGCACTAGCTTTGCACCAAGCCTGGTGTAGGGAAGGCAGCATTCCCACACAAAGCCCGCCAGGTATAACCTTTGTAAATACCTATAATTGAACCTGGAAAAAAAAAAATCATACATAGGTTTCTGGCCAGGAGCTAGATTCCTCAATATGAAACACTGGAAAAGGTAAAACTATAGGGACATAAAACTATGACATATGGGATTTGACTGTACCCTGTTTAAAAGCTAACAAAAAAGTCTGCTGTTAATTCATGGATAAGGACAGAAATCATGAGACACGTGGGTCAAAGACTTTATTACTCAGGGCAAGGCACAATAACAGAAACATTTGTACCAATTCCTTCTCCTAAGCCTTACGGAGATGAGACGATACGGTTCAGATAGATATTATGCATGCAGTGAGTTTGCGTCGGCAGGTGAGGGACATCAAGCTTGGGGAATCCACCAATTTTATAGCAAACAGTAACCAAGTCTGCTCTTTGTCTTGGGAGAGGCAGTTACCTCATATCTTAGGTCCACCAGCTGTATAAATAACACTCAGAAATGTCCCAGGAAAAAGAGCAGCCAGAAACCTTATAGTCTTGGCACACCCACCAAGAAGGACTGTCTGCCAACAAAAACAGAGCAATGATTGCTAGGAGCGAGGATGGGGGAAAGATTGACTCTGAAGACGCATGGGGAAGTTTTGGGGTGATGGGACGATTCTATAGCTTTTTTTTGGTATTGGTTCCACGACTGCGTGACAGTCATTACAGAACTATACATTTAAAAGATCAATTTCATTGTATGTAAATTATACCTAAATTTTTAATGGAACAAAGGTAAATCTTAAATAAAAAAGATACTTAGGCCCTTGTGTTCACATCCCCAGTGGCCCTTTGTGGATATGTCTACTTTCAGTTGCCAACTACTTAACAATGTTTCCAGCATTTATTTAAGGTTAATTAATTACACTGTTCGATATAATTAAAACTCCTATTCAAACTTACTAAATCAGGACTCACGGTTTCTAAATCTCTTGGTTTTTACAATTTTTGAAAAAGAAAATAGATCAAATATGAAAAACATAAATAAAAAATTAATAGTTTGCTGTCGCCTTTCCACTTTCTAAATTAAGATACCCAATTGGCAAGCTTCCCTTCACCCTCCCTAGCAATATTAACTGACAAACAAAATAAATTTTCAAAATCATTAAATTGCCATTGTTCATGTTTCTCCTTATTGACCAGTGATGTAAACATTCATTTTAGTTAAGAAGGTTTTTAATAGAATGCAACATCTGTTTTATATTACATGGGAGACAGCAAAATTCTTCCTCTCTGACTGGATTATTAATGCTCATGCCTTCTATGGAGTTATTCTCTTCATTCGCATCCCCACACTAGTCCTCTAAAGTGCAACATATACCCTGATGTAATACATTTTCCTGCTAACTTTACTATACTGTATAAACCATAACTTTAATGTGACATGCTGGTATTTCTTTTTAAACCACAAATGCATTTCTTATTCTCAATCACAAATTTAAATTTCCTGTACACTCCCAGCCCACCAGGCATTCTTCTTTTAAAATAGCTGAATAAAAATAGATGATTTCAATTTTTAAATTTGTCATCTCATTTTTTAATAGATCTCTCTCCAACTCTTAGAACGGAAAAGTGAAAAGATATTTGTTTTTATGCTTTTGCTATTAAATCTATGTAAGCTGAAAAAATACAGTAAACAACTTATGCTTCTTAAGAGTGACATAAATAAGTCCATGACACACGTAAAATTATTTTAAATGTTTGCATTAAATTCAAGACAAATACTTTTAACAAACGCATTCTTCCAGGTTCAACTCTGAACTTATCATAGTGATCACTTCTTTGGGTATATAAATGTTGAATAACTACTGTGTACACATGAAACTAATGTAATATGTTAGCTATATTTTAATAAAAATCTTTAAAAAAAGAGTATGTTTTTGTTTCTAAAAGCCCTAAAAATTTGACATATATTCCACATTGTTTCTGAGATTTACACCAAGATTTATCTAAGACTATCTTACACTTCATTTATTAAAATGGAAATAAAATACTATGCCAAATGGAGTTGTACTTCTATTACCTTCAGTTTTTCTTGCGCAATATTTTGTTCATTATGAACAGATTCTGACAAAATTGAGACCAACCACATCACTACTGTTAATTCTCAATTAGTTCTTCAGTTCATTTCCCTTGCCTAACTCTAAGAAAACTACATATGGTTTAAACCACTGGTATTTTTTACTTTCTGCCAATGCACAAACCATGCTTTTTTGTGCATTGAAAACATTCCCATGAATAATTATAATAGTCTCCAAAGAGACCAGATGGCAATAAACTCTAGAACAGATCTGGAAGCTAACCATAAATTTACCTTTTCATAGTCTCACCATCATAATACAGTTCTTTGTGCTATGCCATTAAAAAAAATTCTAGCAATAGAAACAATATGAGTATACATTGTATTTAAATAAAAAGATATACAATCATGTTGGGGGGGGTCTTTCACAACTACACACACCCCTCTTCTTCTATTAACATAAACAATTTTTAACAGAGCATCAGCTTGATAGAGTATGACATTACTAATCACATTATATAGTGATTTTTACATTAGCAAAATTACTATTAAAGAAAAACTCAAGAAATATAATCCAGCTAATGGTAGTAAATGATTTGAAATTAAAGAAATAAAAATATAGGTTAATATTATATAGAATTACCCGATTATTTTGTTATTCTCCTGGGAAACATAATTAAACTATTCTGGGCCAAAGTAAACTTTAGCCAAAGAGTAGCTTATTTTGATACTTTTTAGTTTAAGCTACAAGACTAATGTGCAATATTAGCTGTATTTTCTGGATTCACTGTAACATTGTAATCTGTAATATTTCTCATATTATTCTTATAGCTCAAAACAATTTATAAAATTACATGGGAAAGGGAGGCTGGAGGGAGAAAACAAAGAGAAATAAAAACAAGAGGAGAGAAAAAGGAAATTTAAATAGAAACAGAAAATATAAATGGGGGGATGAAAGGCCAAGATTGTAGAAAACAAGAATAAAAACAATGTCTGTCCAACAAGTACTTTATCTTTTTATTTGATATTGTAAATCAGGTTTATGGTTTGTATAGATAGTCTATTAATTTAAGTACCTCAATATTTTAATTTTAAATTCAGTTAATTTATGGATTCTTTGTTTCAAACAGTTGGGATTTTCCACAACAGAATCAACAAACGTAGTGTTAAGTTATTTCCCTCTATTATCAATAAAATATGATGCTGACATTGGAGTTGAGAGATTTTGTCACTGTAAGAAATCATCTATCTATTATCAGGAATGGATGGTGGTTTAGCATCTCCGGAGAAGATCCTATTTCTTTTTTGTTTTATCGATATGTGATCAAAATAATCGATTTTGTGATACTGAACCACCCTTGGATTCCCAGAATTAACCCTACTTCCCAACTGGATGACTGACTATTATTAATGTGGTATTAGATTCCATTTCCAAATATTTTATCTGGGATTTTTTTCAAAAGTCACAAATAATATTGATCTATATTTTTCCTTTATGTTTTATGTTTGCTTATTTCTTTGTCTGTCTGCTATCCTTGTTGGGATATGGTATCAATGTGAGACCACCTTGGAAAAAAAGAAGCTGAAGATTTTATTCTCTTATGCTGCCAAATGGTTTAGAATTATCTTAGAATTATCTGCTCCTCAGACGTTTGGCATATTTTCCCGATGTAGTCACCTAGGACTATTATTCTTGTGGAGAGAAAGCTCTTTGATAATCTGCTCTGTTTCTTCTATGAGCATTACTCCATTCAGATATTCTATCTCCTTTTAGAATTAATTTTGGCAACTTATTTCTCCTGGAAAATAGTTCACTCCATTCCAGTAATTCTATTTCAACCAGAGAAATATAAATGTAAACTTTCAATGGGATATTATTTTTTACATATCCTATTGATAAAGAACACTTATGAGAATGTATTAAAGCAAACACATTCATTTAGTTCTGGTGGAAATAAAAATTGGCAAAATGTTTATGTGAACACATTTGGCAACTTCTATAAAAATTTACCACGCCTATACTCCTTGAGCCAGCAATTCCATTTCTAGTAATAAATTATAAAGATATACTTACACAGATGGAAAATGACATGTCTATTAAGGTACTCACTGAAGCATCTTTGTAAGCCATCTAAATGTCCAAAAATAGGAGACTAGGTAAATAAATTACTATACTGTCATAGAATGGACCATTATAGCCATTAAAAATAATTGGTGAAATCTATTTTGCAATGATATGGAACAATCTCCAAAATACAATATTAACAAAAAGAAATCCAAGATATAAAACTGTATATAGTATAACATAGACATAAAAGATACATTAGTAAGTATGCATATCATTGTAAAGGAATAGAGTATTTCTGGAAGTATGCATGAGAAACTCATTAAAAGGATCACATCTAATGAAATAAACTGGGCAAGTGGAGTATAGACACAGGAAATAATCCTACTTTTCATTATACACTCTTTGTACATTAAAAATTTTGGACTTTGTGCATATTAGCTATCTGTTGCTGCTAAACATAGTGGCTTAAAACAAGAAACATAATCTCATAGAGATTTTATGAATCGGGCACTTGAGAGTGGCTTAGCAGAGCAGTTTTGGATCAGGATATCTCATTAGGTTGCAGTGAATAACTTGGCCTGGGCTCCAATCATCTGAAGATTTGATTGGGCCTGGCTCCTTCACATGGCTACCACATTGATGCTGGTTGGTGGTAGAATGGTCCTCCCCATGTAGGACTCTCCATAGGCTGACTGAGTGTTCTCATGACACAGAGGTCAACTTTCCCATTATGGATATTCCAAAAGAAAATGATGTGGAAACAATGATCTAACCTCAAAAATAGCACACCATCACTGCCACACATTCTTTTTGTTAGAAGCAAGTCACTAAGTGTGGCCCATATTCAAGAGCAGGGAAATTAGGCTCCACTTTTAATGAAGAAATGTCAAAGAACTTGTGGAATACTTTTAAATAACCAAAATGTACATATTACATTTTGGGAAAAATTTTTAAAGGATATTTTTATAATATTAAATTGAAAGATCCACTTAATTCTGTGGTAGACAAACTTTCATCATTAATTAAATGGATGATAGAAAGTATAGGAAGGTTTAATTTTTATGAAATGACTATACATTTCAATCGAAGATGAACATATGTTGACACTGAAAAAAGTCAACTGGCATTTTAAAACGCTTAACCATTGAGCTGGGAGGACCGGGCCTCTTGTTAACGCTCTAGTCCTGACTTCTTGTTAAACTTTGTGGTAACTTTCGGAAGAAGGATGCTAATAAACAGAATAGCCAACTTGGAACCAGTATTATTATTCTTCACGTGGGCAGCGGGTTGGAGCCCCAGGTTGGAGGTGTACATTCCGGCACTACAGTGGTGGTTTTGGTTTCTTTTTTCTTTTCCAGAATAAACCACTCTTTTGGTGGATTTTCTGGAGAGTTATTTTGCCAGTTGACAACATCTAAAATCCAACCCATAATATAGTACTTCAGAGAAGTCACAGTAGGTTGAGCAGCAATTTATTAAACATATAACTAAAAATAACTTCAGAAGTATCTGGGAATACAAATACAGGACTATTTTGAATCTGGAATTTTCCAGTGCTACTGATCAATGCACATCACCTAGTTCATATAAATATTTTGTGAAAATACAGAGAAATTAAATCACATAATCTTTTTTTTATTAGTTTCAGGTATGCAAAACAATGTACTAGTTAGACATTGCAACCCTCACAAAGTGATAACCCTCCTCCTCCAATCTATTGCCCCTCTGACGTCATATATGTCTATATTACAATTCCATTGACTCTACTCCGTACGCTGTACTTCAAAATCACATAATATTTAACAGTGATGATGATACTGAAATCTAAAAACATCATCATATTTTTATGTGCCAGCACTTTACAACTACTAGCATATACTATTCAAATCTTTATTTTGTAATTTACCCTCACATCCTGAAATGTACAATGTACATTTTACAATACAGATGAGCAAACTGAAGCA
Source organism: Rhinolophus sinicus (assembly GCF_036562045.2). Taxonomy (NCBI): domain Eukaryota; kingdom Metazoa; phylum Chordata; class Mammalia; order Chiroptera; family Rhinolophidae; genus Rhinolophus; species Rhinolophus sinicus. The sequence goes on along the minus strand of NC_133757.1, from coordinate 51,128,353 downwards.
CGGGAAGGCTAAGTTGTCCAAGGTCATATGCAGCAAGTAAGACGTTTGTCATATATTCCAAATACATGGTTCCCAGAACTGAGCACCACAGTCAAGAAATGTACTATCCTTAGCCCATTTTCCTCTACTTGGAATATTATTTTTACATTATTTTCCCTAAGATTGTGTTTTGGTGGCTCTGTAAAACTACATGACACAAACCTGCATTTACTTTAAAAAACAAAGCAAAGTCTTTTCTTCCCAAAACAAATATAAACTGTAAAACTATGTAAACACACACACTGACTCACACACAACTGGAAAAAAACAAGAGATTGTCATTTTTTTTCCTTTCTCTATTTTTCGATTTCCTAACATGTGTTACAAGTTTAACAATTAAAATCATTTTAAAATGTTAAGAACTCCTACAGATACAGTAGATCTGAGGGTAAAGTGTGAATCTGCCACAACTTCTTAGATGCCAGTTTTAATTACCTGTAGAAGTGTCCAACAGCAGAGTTTTCTTCTTCACCTACGACACAACCTCTCCAAAAGTATAAGCCCTTGCAAATCAGAAACTTTGTACATGTGCCAAACCCCATACATTACTTGTACCCATTGCTGCTATAAAATTAAAATGCATCCCTTACGGGTGTAAAGGAGATGGTTAAGAATTGGTAGTTCCTGCTTTTGTTCGTATAGTCAATAATATGGTAATAACTATGTCTAGTGCCAGGAAGGTACTAGACTAGTCAGGGGGATCACTTCTTAAATTATATAAATGTCTAACCATAATGTGTACACCTGAAATACAAAATAATATTGAATGTCCATTGTATTTGAAAAATTTTTTAAAGGGGGGAAGGGAGGTGAAGGGGAATAAGAGGTTTAAATTTCCAGATATAAAACAAGTAAGTCTTGGGGATGTAATGTACAGCATAGGGAATATAGTCAACAATATTGTGATAGGCGGTACGGTGTCAGATGGGTGCTGGACTTATCATGGTGATCACTTCTTTAGGTATGTAAAAGTTTGTGTACACATGAAACTAAAATAATATTGTATGTTAGTTTATTTGAATAAAAATCTTTTTTAAATAAAAAAAGGTTATAGAAATAACAACAGAAATAAGAATGACAGCACAACACACAATACTTAGAATATACGTGAGATTGTGAGAACTTTTAAACAATTATGAAACTCTATTGGGTAATTTTTTTAAAATACTTCACAGTGTAGAGAGATGTTACTCTTCTAGATCAAAATGCAACATAATGATATAATATTTGTAGCTTATTTTCACAGACCATACCTCTCCTGTCTTTGAATTCTCCTTTAAATCAGCTGTAATGCTTACCTGTTCACGCATTAATTATGAGTTAAATAAAATTGTTGACGTGTTCATTTTATATTTATGAGAATCATGATTTTATCCTTTTAAGAATATTAGCCTGCAAAAGTACTGCGAATATTCCCATTTTACAGAAGAGAAAACTGAAACTTGAAGAGGTTAGGTGCCTTGCCCAAGTTTATATTTGCTCTGCTTTGCTTAGCTCCACACCTATCCCTTTTGTCCCTAATCACTATGCTTTGCTAAAATTTAGACTATATGTTTTTTATACTCTGTTATCGCATGTATCTTACTACAAAAAGTACTAAAGAACACAAATACTCCAGAAAAGCTTTTCTGTATAAAACATGGCAGCTGACAGGACTATATTTCAATTGACAAAGAACATTCTCATAGTCCAAACAACTAAACAAATGAGACTTCCCCCACCAGGAAAGGTCTGACTTTATTTTTCAGTTCAATAAATGAATACATTACCCACAAGACATTTTTTCTTAAGTTTCTGAATTTTAATTCCAAAATAGAATGAAAAAGAATGGAACCAAGGCAAGAGTTTTATCCCCTGGTTGAAATCATATCCTGTCACATGCAGTACTCTCACTGAAGCTCTCTTTGCTTTGCTCTTAAGCAGGAGAGACACATCTCAAATTGTATCCAGGTTTAATGGCATTTCCTAGGATAATGGAACACATTAAGGTATATAAGGGGAAAAGTACGCCTTTCTTTTATAAAGTGGATAATTATAATATGTATGTGTAGACTTCTAGTAGATAACCTCACAGCATAACTATCACTACTGAAACAAAACCAAAAGCAAGTTTTACTAATAGAGGCAAAAGAAGATTTTAATGTAAGGTATAAAACAAGGTTTTAAAGACAAAAAAAAACTGAAAGAAAAAAATGAAGGAAGAAGAAAAGGAAAGAAGGAAGGAAGGAAAAGATAAAATATAGAAGTTTGCTTTACGTTAAAGAATCTGACATAACTTAGAAGAATGTCACAAACACATTAAAAGTATCATTTAGGAAAACAAAACACTGCTTTTTTCACCTTATTTTAACTACTAATGTCTCTTACAGTCTAATTCAACACAGAAAAATATTACCAAAGAAGGGAGGTATTAATTCATATTTAAAGTTTTTTTCAACTGCAAGTAGAAATCACAATTTGAATAGTCAACTTTATTTTGCAAGAGCCAAGTCACTTAAAATTATTCAATAATCTTAAAATTGGTACTAACAGGAACCTCCTTTCTAATGACATAAAGGTTTCACAAGACCCTGTGTTGCATCACCATCTGCCACATCCTGCTCTGATATTTATAAATACAGTTATGTTATTGACATTTCTACAATTGCTTCAGGCACAAGGCATTAGAACAGAGAATTCTCTTTGATCACTCCAATGTCATATCTTCTTTTTAGATCTAAGCAGTTTGGGCTGTTCCCAGATTCCCAGAGGTATGTCTAGTAAAAAGGCTTTTTAATAACTAGCTTTTTCAGGTGAAATAGGTCACAAAAGAGATAATCAGAAATATACATTCATACAGAAAAACCAATAGATTAGCTTTAAGAAAAAAAAAGGTCTACAAAGAAAAGAAAGTGAGGCTCTTGATTTTCATTAATTTTAGTTTCTAAATACCATGATTCAATTGGAAATCCTACATGATTCTTGAAATATCACTTTTACAATATTTTCAAACTGTTTTTATTGATTCAAACATAATTCTTTATAAGGTTTTACAACATTTTTTTAGGACCTCAATGGATATCGAGTTTGGGAAAGGTTTAAAACACAATTCTGAAAAGTGGTTCATCACAGGACATTAGCTTCAAAAAAAAATTAAATATGTGCTTCCTCCACCTCTCACCCCCATACAATCCTGTATAAAAACATAAACATGCTGGTACTTAAACAGTTCTCTCAAAATTTAATTAAAAACCAAACAAAAACTTAGTTAAAATTTCACTAGAAGTTAAATACAAACATGGAAGCTTATCTAACTAGAATAAATACGAGAAATCGGAAGATTAAAAAGTCAATTATCAGACCACTAGGTTAGCACTTAGAAGATAGAAATAAGGATCTAAGAATCCAAGAAGAGACCAAACTAAATGTTAAATGCTTATGTCGAGAAAAAAATCAAACCCATTACTGATGATTTTAGTATGTATATGATTAAAAAAAGAAAATCTGTAATTAGGAGCACAGTATCATCTCTACTAACTAAAAAAAAATGGAGAGAGATGACTATTTGGCAAGAAACATATAGAAATTTAGTGGTTTCCATGAAATGATTTGGAGTACACCAAAGAAAGAGGAATTATTTTATCCCACAGACCCTTGCTTTAAATAAGAGAAAAAATGTACTTTATTTAGAAAGATGGCAGTTATTAAGGTAATAGGAAAATCGTTACTCTTTATTACTGAATAGAAAAGTCCTAAAACTCCATATAGCCTCAACCTTTTGGGGGTTGACATGAAGAAATAATTTATTTCAATGATGATTTGCTTATATGCCAGTTAACAAAGGTTAGGGAGGCACTTAAAATATTGATCTGATGCCCAGAACATACACAGAAATGACAAAATTTTAACAAATACAGAACATTAGAAAAATCAGTAAATCAATTTGCAGAAAGCATACAAACAAGTGAACTTATACAACTTAAAACAATAGCGGAATACCACATGTATTAATAGCTAGTCATCAGCTTCTGAAAAATTCAGTAAGTAACAAAAAATCACAACTCTCCAAGGAGAAAAAAACGTATCTAAACATCAAGGAAAACTGGTGTCCCTAAGGACATGTAAGAAAGAGTTGGTTTACTCAGAACTGTATTTTAAATGATAAATACTTTATTTATTCTCCCTGACAACCTCTAATTCTTCCCAAAGTGAAGCACACTATAAGAAGTAGAGAGAGTATGTGAAACACTACTCAAACTTTCTAACATATGGACAAGTCAAAACTGAAGTCCTCTGAGGAACACAGGAAAATCTCCAGTAAGGAGAGCAATCAGAAGTTTCCCATCAGAACACTTGGTTTCTAATTCTGCCTTGTTTCCTTATCCACCAGGGCATTTTTGTTTCTCTTATTTAATCAGAATCCTCATCATTAAATAGAAACCACATCACCCTGTCTGCCTCATAGGCTGTTGTGAGGATCTAATGATTGAGAGAACAGTAGCATAAAATAAGGATTGCAAAGAGGTAATATAAATAGGTAGGCCACAATTAAGAAAACCAATGGATCCGGTATAGACACAGAAATCAATTGGCCAGTGGCCTTAATATAGAGTGACCAACTTTTTAGAAAGCCACCAAAATACTCATACAGGGGTGGGAGATATATATATATATATATATATACACACACACACACACACACACACACACATATAAAATTATGGAACAAATTGATGGGAGTACAGCTCCAAACTCTCCCCACAGAAACATCAAAAAATAAAAAGCCATCAATCATACAAACATATGTATTATAGGAAACCCAGAAGGAGAAGATAAAAAGGAGCACAAAAAATATTTGAAGATATAATGGCCAATAACATTCCAAATTTCATGAAATACATGATCCAAAAAGCTCAATGAACTCCAAGGAGGATAAACTCAGGAGACGCACACCAACACTTAACTAAATTATTGAAAGACAAAGAAAAAAACCTTAAAAGCAGAAAGAGAGAAGTAACTTGTCCTTAATAAGGGGTCCTCAATAAGAAAATGTATAATTTCTCAGCAGAAACCATAGACGCCAGAAGGCAGTGAGATGACATATTTAAAGTGTTAGAAGAAAAGAACTATCAGCCATGATCTATATCTGGCAAAACTTTATGAATTAAACAATAATTATAAGTCTGTGTTAATGGGCACAATGTAAAAGATGTAATTAGTGACAATAATAATATAAAGGTAAGGATGGAGTTGTAAAAGAACAGAAAATTTGTATTCTATTGAAACTAAGATGGTACTATTCAAACAAGGTTTTTATAAATTTAGAATGGTAATGGCAATCCCCAAAGTAACCACTAAAAAAATAACTAAATCACATACAGTAAGTCCTCACTTAATGTCGTCAATAGGTTCTGCAACTTTAAACAAAACGACACATAACAAAATCAATTTTACCATAGGATAATTGATACAAACAAGAGTTAACTTTCTACAGCATCTCATCAACATGATAACAAAACAATATTCTCTGAGGGAATCAAAATGGTACATACACTACCAAAAATAAAAAATATATACAAACAAGTACTCGTCACGGACTGAATTGTGCCCTCTCAAAAGTCATATGTTGAAGCCCTAATCCCCAGAATTTCAGAGTGCAACTGTACTGAGAGGGCCTTTAAAGAAAGGAAATGATTAATTTAAAATGATGCCCTTTGGGGGGGGCTCTAATCCAATCAGACTGGTATTCTTATAAAAATAGATAAGACCACACAGAGAAACACCAGGGGTATGCATGGAAGGACAACTATGTTAAAAGGTAGCAAGAGGAAGAAGACTCAGAAGAAACCAAAGCTGCTGACACATTGATCTTGGATTTCTAGCCTCCAAAACTGTGAGAAAATTAATTTCTCTTGCTTAAGTCATCCAGTCTCTGGTATTGCTATGGCAGCCCAAGCCAAATATTATTCTGTATTATTTACTTTTCTGTTACATAAGTGCCATTATTTAAACAAAACTATACGAATAGTTAATGGCAATTAAAAGTAGGACTAATTCAACAAATATTAATAGTATCTGTGAGAAAATATAACAATTATAATGTTTCTTTCATTAAAATACATACAGCAACTTATTTTAACTTTTCTTAACTCTTTATTGGTTATTTAAATTTTACAGACTACACTGTATATTGTTTTTTCTTTTTTGGTATATTCTTAACATATACACATGTAAGGTTTTTTAAAAGAAGAGTAAGTACAGTTGGATTAAATAGATATTACCAATGTTTAGGAAAAATAACATTTTTCTTTTTGTCCCATGAAATAATAGAGTATTTTTACATTACAGTTCAGTAATACTTTTCTGAACTGACTGGAACCATTAGGACATCCTTCTTATATATGTGGTAAAACTGAATATAGTTCAATGTAAACTTCACTTTGACTTACAGCTCTGCTCTTATCAAGTCCACATTCTTGGTGTCAGTCCAGTGTGACGACATCCAACAAAATATCCTCTCAACCAAAGAATTTGAACATGGAATACAATACGCAGGATTTTACTTACTAGCAACAGCGGGTATATAGATATAGTATAAGAATCCATTTCTAGCTCTACAAAACATCTACCTACCTTGAATCTAAATGCTTGTTTTGGTATTCCAACTGTTTATCAATCAGGTCCTTTCCATTTATAGGTTCATTATATATGCTATTCATGTCTAAAATGAACATCATTTCAAACACTCCAAAGCACATGGGTAATTTCAATTTGTGCTGTCAAAATTGGATTGCAAATAAGTTACGGTTTTAGTAAGAAAAGTGACAAAGCCTTACTTAACTTGCCTGCCCTTTAGTGGTGACCTCCCCCCCATTTAAGTTATAAAGCAGTCATATTACACAAAAATGAGTTGTTTGTTGTATGAGTTTCTTTCTAGCCTCTTTACGGCCTATTCAAATATCAACAAACACTGCAGAAGAAATGGAATATAAATTTCTGTTTTACTGTAATCTTTTTCTCCGTTTTCATCTTCAGGGTATTACCAAATTAGACAAAGACATTCTTCTTGCCTCCCATTTTAGAAATATTTTACTACAGGATATCTTATCTAAGTCCAGCAGAATTATAGCCATCTTTGAGGCACATGTCCAAGGAGGCTATCTCCTTCTGTGTCTTTACAATAAAAAACTCACATGAAGTAAGTCTATACATTTTGAGAACACTGAAGTGACCAACACATTCATTAGGAAAGTATGAATGTCACAGGTAGGCAAATCATACCTCCTTTCCACAGTACTGTTGTATATAAAATACACAGAATATTCAGCAGATAGGATCATTTTATTTTCATTAATAAGAAGTGTATACTGAATGGAATTTGCCAAAATTTAAAATTGTACTCTGTCAAATATGCTGATGAGAAAAGTCTAGAATTGTATTTGGACATAGTATCAACAATATTTTGTTTTATGTTGCTGTAATTTCATTAAAATCTTCAACATGGTTTAACAAATCAAAGTATCAATGAGTAATGGGAACATTTTCGTGTTGACATGATTTGCCACATCATTTATCTATCAAAGTACGACTATTGGTAAGATCTGACAGAATGAGCTCTGCATTGTAAAGTGTTGACCTTTACTCTCCAGATGACTTTCAGTTCATATTTCACAGAGGTGATGACTTTTGCAAATAATGTTTCCTTTCAATATTTCCGCCTATTTTTCCATAGCTAGCATGTAGCAGTCATTTTGTTTATTCATTCATCCACTGAAGGACACTTGCATTGCTTCCACCTTTTGGCTATTGTGAATAGTGCTGCTATGAAAGTAAGTGTACAAATATTTCTTCAAGACCCTGCTTTTAGTTCTTTACAGAGTATGTAATCTGTCTTAGTCTGCTCATGCTGCCATAACAAAAAACCACAAACTGAATGGCTTAAATAACAGAAACTTACATCTCACAGTTTTGGAGGCTAAGAAATCCAAGACCAAGGTGCAATTGATTCAGACCCTAGTGAGGACTCTCTTTCTGCCTTGTAGATGGCACCTTCTAACTGTGTCCTCATACAGCGGGGGAAGGGGAGTGAGTGAGCAAGCTTCCTGTGTCTCTTCTCATAAGGGTACTAATCCCTCCTGAGGGGATCCCTCATGACCTCACCCAACCATAATAACCTCCCAAAGGCCCCATCTCCAAGTACCATCACACTGGGGGTTAGGACGTCAACATATGAATTTGGGGGCACACAAACATTCCATCGATAGCATACTCAAAAGTGGAATTGCTGGATCTGATGGTAATTCTGTTCGTAATTTTTTGAGAAAGCACCACAATGTTTTCCATAGTATCGTGGCTACACAATTTTACATTCATACCAATAGTGGACAAGATTCCAATTTCTCTACTTTCTTGCCAACACTTGTTATTTTATGTTTATGTGATAGTACTACCCTAATGAGTGCAACATGGGCAGTATAACTTATAAAAGAATTAAATCTCACATTAAAGCTAATATACAAAATAGGAAGAAAAAAAAAAAGCAGAATTGCTCTCCTTCTAAAACAAAAAATCTAGAACAAATCTAGCATTACCCTTGCTTTTTTGTGACAGTCTCTGAGCGGCTCCATAAACAGTCTGAAGAAAAAAAAAAAAATCTTAGGAAATAGACTGATGGCTTATGCTGGGGGCGGGTGGTGGGGTTCGAGTTGGGTAGAAGAAAACTGCTATTCAGGGTATCTCTTTCAGTTTTCCTAGTTCAAATTTAAAACTTAAAATCTAGGACATGAGATAAAAATCCTACTGAGAAGACTGGAGTTACTGTGATTCAACTAGAAATTGAACATCACGTTGGAGGTGTACTTGGGAAAATGTACAGATTTTTGCATTCAAGTTTCCAGAAATTGGAGAAATCACGTATGTGAGTACTGATGTTTTTATTCTGGTTCTTATAGATTTGTTTGTCTTTTAGGGGTAGAGAGAATGGCTCCTATAACATTGTACTGTAGTTAATAGTTTATGATTTTCTCTCTCCACTCACCATCTCCATCCCCAAACACATTTTCACTATAACAAAAGCTTCAAGAGTATGGACCAAATCGATTGATTATCAGCTTGCTCTTCGTCAACATCTGACAGACTACCTGGCACACAGCAGGCATTTAATAATGGACAAGGAAGAAAACGAGGAAGAAGAGAAAAAGTTAGAATGTTGGTTAAAGAGAAGAGAAATGGTAAATTTCAAAATGTAGGCAAGAATTTTGTAAACAAGGAACATTTCTTATTTATCAATATGTCTATCATATAACACAGCGCTTCATATATACCAATACATGTTGGCTGAACTGAACTGAATTGCTCTGCATATGGGAGGAAAGAAAGATTACTAGTCTGACAATCACGATAGGATTTCAACCACAAATATACCACTAATAACAAAATAAAACTATTGGATGAGCCACCTAAAACTTTAAATTCCATTTACTTCCTTGCTAAAAATAGGAACAAATAAACCATTACTAGAATACATTGTTACAATGCACATGAAGTATTGTAAAAATTACAAAATAATAACAGGCAATGATTGTTTTATTAATGAGACTAATTATGAGGCAAAAATCCAACAGAGGTCTTGATATTTATTATGTAAGTAATACATTTTGGGAAGGTAGAAATTAATGAAGATGCCCAAGAAAGGAGAGACTTTATTAGTGGACAGCAAATAGTCTCCTAGATCTATTAGGTTGGTGCAAAAGGAACTGCAGTTCAAAAAGTTAAAAAAAATTGCAAAAGCCGCAATTCCTTTTGCACCAACCTAATAGAAGGAGAAACGACTGAAGAGGTAGTAGAATGTGCTCTGGTAGACTAAGGCTTTAAAAACTGTGTCTGTTATGGACAAAATTGTGTCCCCGCCCTGAAAATGCCTAGCTAAAGCCCTAAACCAGTGACTGTATTTGGAGATAGGGCCTTTAAGGAAATAATTAAGTTAAATGAGGTCCTAAGAGTGGGACCTTCATCCAGTAGGACTGGTATCCTTATAAGAGGAAGAAACAGCAAGATGTCTCTCTTCAGGTGGGCACAGACGAAAGGTCGTGTGAGGATACAGTGAGAAGGCAGCTCTCTGAAAGCCAGGAAGAGTCTCCAACAATCAATCCTGATGGAACCTTGATCTTGGACTTCTAACCTCCAGAATTGTGAGAAAACAAAATTCTCTTGTTTAAACCACCAGTCGGGAGTATTTTGTTATGGCAGCCTGAGTGGAAAAATACATTATCTAAGGGCAAAAAGTAAAGTGTCCTTTTTCTAATAACCTGAACTCACAAAGTGACCAGCAGGATGTTCTACAAAACAATACAAATGAACTGACAAACACAATGACCTCCTCAGGCCACTGCACACAAATGACCACCTTAAAGATTAATTTTCACAACGTAAAATATGTTCATACTATGATTAAAAGTGAGCTTTCTCAGTATGGAAGATAATTACACTGGGTATCTAAATCAATTAAAAGTTAGTTCAAAAAACAAAAACTGTTTAACCATTATTTGTCAGTTTTCCACTTCTTCAGTTCTTATAGTTAATAAAATTCAAAGGGAAAGCATTAATCAATGAAAAACCAAAATGACCCACATCCATCAGAGTGGACCTATGACTCCACTGAGTGGGGTTTTGAGCTAGTTTCAAAACACAGAGGTAAGAACCAGAGTGTGTAAAGCTGTTTCATGTCCTTCATAATTGGAAGTTTAAACAGAATACTGAGGCTCTCAATTGAGATTAGGTTAGGCTGGTGACTTAAAGAGTCTATGTCAAATGAGTTTATCCAATTATCCACTAGAAGATATATATATATGGGATAGATATGCAAATTTATAAATACATACATATATACAAATTTATGTATATATGTATATATGTGAAAGATATACCCAGACAGACATACAGATATATAAATACAAATATACCTTTATTTAATGTATACAGATATACAGAGGGTATCAAAAAATATATACACATTTAAAGAAAGGAAAAGAACTGTATTAAAATTGTAATAATATATACCGATAACAAAAGATGAATACAAGTCACGTGTATACTTTTTTTGGAACCCCTGGCATATGTATCTACATATAACACAAGAAAACTTGCAGTATCTTATTATAGGAATGTCCTTTCTAAACACTGTATGACCTGCAGAAGCCATAAGGTTTAATTATATATAAAAAACTAAAAACTTTGGCACAGTAAAAGCCACTATAAGCAGAGTTAAAGTACAAATAACAAATAATAAATTCTCTCAATTTATAGAATAAAAAGGAACACTACCCATAAGATGTGAGAAATTTCTACAAACCAATAACATGAAAAATTAAAAAATAGTCATAGGATTTGACAAATAAGAAAGAAGAAATGTAAATGAACAATAAACACATTAAAAGATGTTCAAGCTTACCAATAACCAAAGAAATACCAATTAAAATAAAATAATTTTTGTTGATTAGATGGGCAGTGACCGCTAAAATCCTAATTCAAAACCACCAAAACTCTTCTATAGCAACAAAATATAGATTGGAACAGTTATGCACAATGACCAAAAATCTAGAATCATTTTGAATCCATTTCTTTATAATTTTAAAAATAATTAACTAACCTGGGCCACTTTAATTGAATTCTGGGTAGAACCACCAGCATAATATTCGACTTTGAATTTTTTTACAAGTTCATCAAACCTATAAGGAAATCACAGTAGAAAAAATAAGTTAGCATTTGTCGCTGTCACAATGCAAAAAATTTTCTGATTAGAAGATCATTAAATTAAAAAAAAAAAGAATACTGCCTGGCATATATAATAAACCCTCAATAAATGTTAACTTTTATTACTTAATACCTAAAAAAAAAAAGGTCATTAAATCAGTGGAATTTTGGAATTACATAATTATGTTGACGAATTAAAATATTATATGAAAAACAACTTAGGTAAATTTCCAAACTTAAGAAATTTATTCCATAAATGAACAACTATAAGAATTTAAAATATGTAGGCTTTCCATGATTAATCACTAAACTAAAGGTAGAAATAAAAATTCATAAATAATTATTATAAGCAATGCATATTTTCCTATATTAAGCATTGATCTCTAGAATCCTTACATATGTATATTTAATAAGTTTTAAAAGTTTTTAGACCACAAAGACTGATGGCTTAAAATTCAAAGAATAGAAAAACTACACTGGGTTGCATGATCCTGGGCAAGTTGCTTGGTGACATAATTTCTGTATCTAACAAATAAAGGCACAGAGAGAGATGAACTAAGCTTTGATAACTCATTATTTGAGCATCTGATAAAAGATACAGAACTTTCCTCCAGGAAAATACATATACTCACATACATGCAACTTTTCATAGAAGATAATCCATGTACACCCGTCCTACACACCCCCAGCCAAAGGACTACGGAAACTGATTTGAGTAAGTCTCAAATTAGATGGCATTTACTAATCTGGATCACAAATCAGATTATCTCTACATCTCTACTACATATATCTAACATGTTAGATGCTATGGGAGATATCTAAGGGGCATAGGCATGTACTTTAATTTCAAAGGATTTATAAGCTTTGGAGGGACAAAACAATGATTACCCATTAGAAAAATACCAATTCCTCAAATAACAAAATGTATGCAGGGTAGACAGTAAGTGCGACAAGAGATTGGTCAAAGAAGAGAGACTGGGATGTAAGTAGAATATTCAAGGAAGATTTCAGTCTTGGAAAATATTTTCAAGTATAGAAGTAGATTCTGTTATTCAAGTGAAACATTGCACAGGTTTCCAAAAACAAAAAAGAGATAAATGCAGAAATGGTTAGATTAGGAGTAAGGAAAATTGAGTTACAGCCAGTCCCATACCCCCAGTTGCCTTGCGATTGGATCGGTAAAACCCTGAGATGCCAATGAACACAATTAGCATCCCTGCCCAGAGCTCTGACAGCAATATTTGTATACCACTAATAGCACTGATGTGAGAATAACAGTAGAGAAAGCCAAGAACATAGGACTCAGATGCAGAGAGGTGGGTGGTTTTGGTAGTTCAGGGGACGTTCTCTTCTAATTACTTTATTAACTAGGTATCAGCTAAGAGTGATGTTAGAGATTGGAGGAGAAAGGCAGGGTGAAAGTAAACATAGTAATCAATCAATTGCTAGGCTCATTTGAGGTCCTTTCACTTTCAAAAGCCAATTCCTCCAAAGGTTTTGGATCACATGCGTAGTGGGTTCTATGGTGGCCTCCAAAAAGATATGTCCCCCCAGAACCTGTGAGTATAACCTTATTTAGAAAAAGGATCTTTGCAGATATAATTAAGAATCTTGAGATAAGACTCTCCCTCTTGCATCACCATGGGTGGGCCTTAAATCCAACAAGTCTGTCTTGAAGACAGAAGAAAAGACACAGAGGAAAAGGGCATGTGAAGATGGAGGCAGAGATTAGAGTGATGCGGCCACGAGCCAAGGAAGCCAGGGAAGGCCAACACCCACCAAAAACCAGAAGAGGCAAAACCAGATTCTACCGTAGGCTCTTTGGAAGGAGCACACCACACCAACACCTTGATTTCAGACTTCTGCCCTCCAGAACAACAAGAAAAAAATGTGTTGTTGCAACCCATCAGGATTTGCGGTTGTTATGGCAACACCATCCTTCCTCACTTTCTTAAGGATCTCTTTCCTGAAGTTAAAGTCTTTTCTCTATTTCATCATCATTTTCTCCCTTCCGACTAAGAATCAAATAGCTATAATATTTTGGAAAGAACTAGATGGGCCTAAATTTGCTTTAGATACTAAAAATCACATAAATCAACTATATTTTTTTAAAAGTCTAGAAAGTGTAAAAAAAAAGTAAAATGAAATGTCTATTTTGGAAGGTGTATCGCATACTGCTCAATAGCAATCTGACTACAGATTGGAATGATCGTTGTACTACTTCCTGTGTGACCTGGGCCACGTCAGTGAATCCTCTGTGTTTCACTTTCCTCATTGGTAAAAAAGAGCTAATAGTACCCAATTCACAAACTGGTAGTGAGCCTTTAAAAGATGATTTGGATAAAATGTTTAAAACAGTAACTTTAGGCATAGAGTAAATACTCTGTAAGTGCTATCTATGGAACCCAATCCCAAAGGCTCAGAAGGTTCTGAGATCCCATAAGTTTTAGAAAAACTGAGTAATAATTAAACAGGGTTCTTTGCTTCAGAATAGCTCAAGGCCTTTAATATGCTGATGAAAATTCAAGATGGAGATGGAGTACGCACATTTCCTAAGCTTACTTGATCATGTAGTCATTTTTCTCCAGAACATCTAGCAAAGCTAATGTTCTTTTTCAGTGATAATAGTCTAGAATCCTATTGGTCAGTAAGGTACCTATTAGCTTCATGTGGCTATAGACATTCAAATTTAAGCTAATTAAAGTGAACTAAATTTAAAATTCAGTTTATCTGTCCCACTAGCTACATTCCAAGTGTTCCATAGCCACGTGTGGCTACTGGCTATCATACTAAACACACAAATACAGAACATTCCCACTATCACAAAAAAATGTTCTATTGGATGGTGCTGGGAGAGTTCAGTAACGAAAACCAAGTAAACAGAGTAAACATGATCGATTTTATTCGCTTGGTGCAAAAGTAATTGTGGTTTGTGTGATTCATTTTAACCTTTTAAGCCACAATGACTTTTGCACCAACCTAATAGAATGGAAGGAGACCTAATAATGCTTTCATTTAACGAATGGGAAAAGTAAGGCATAATGTCCTTGAATAGATTGCCAAACAAAGGTCATATATAGCACACTAGTGAGTTAAAATGAGAACTACAGTCTCAGAATTACTTGTCCGTTACAAACACAGAAATCCGTATGTTTTTCCTCATTCCAGTCAACTAAGAGTTTTCTGTAGAAACTGAATTTTTGCTTACTAATGTTATCTTTAGAATCATTTCAAGAGGTATAAAAATTATAGGCCCTCACATTTCAAGATGGATGATGAAACATATGTCTATTTCCTCTTCCAAGTCCCACTGGACATCAAAAAACGTGTTTTATATGTGTATGTAAAAATAAACAAAAGTATAACAACACTGAAAAGCAAGGAAAGATGTCTCATGCAAACCACAGATTTGAGAAACAACAAATTTTAGTTTAACAGAAAGCAAATACAACAGAATTAACACTGCAATGATAGGAGTCATAATAGTAACTGATTTCTTTCAACACTACGGGGGGGGGGGTGCCAAAAAAATGTATACACATGACTTGTATTCATCTTTTGTTATTGGTATAGATTATTATAATTTTAATAGTTTTTAATTTTCTTAAAATGTGTATACATTTTTTGTCACCCTTTGATATTTGGAACAACAGTGTAGCTGCCTAACCACTCCCACCACACCACAAGAGTAAGATGTGTTTAAATGCTCGAATCTGTCGTGGCCACGTCCTCCCTATTCTGGCAGTTGTGTAGATTGCTAGTACTTTCTTCTTATCTTTTTGGTAATAGCTTTATTGAGATATAATTCACCTATCATACAATTCACCCATTTAAAGTCTACCATCCAATCGATGAAATGTATTCATAGTTGTGCAACCATCACCACAATCAATTTTAGAATATTTTCATTAAAAAACCAATCCCATACCCTTTAGCTATCAAAATCAAATCTCTCCATCATTCTCCCCCACCCCAAGCAATCACTAACCCACTTTCCATGTCTGTAATTTTGCCTAGACATCTCATACAAATGGAATCATATAATACACGTATACTGTGTTTCCCCGAAAATAAGACCTAGCCGGACTATCAGCTCTAATGTATCTTTTGGAGAAAAATTAATACTAAAATAAGATCGGGTATAATATAATATAATATACCGGGTCTTATGTTAATTTTTGCTCCAAAAGATGCATTAGAGCTGATGGTCCGGCTAGGTCTTATTTTCAGGGAAACACGGTAGTTTCGTTAACTGGGTTCTTTCACTTAGAATGTTATCAAGATCCATATGTGTAATAGCATATCTCAGTACTTTATTCCTTTTTATGGCTGAATAACATTCTATTATATGGATACACCACATTTTCTTTATCCATCCATCCATTGATGAACACATGAGTTGCTTTCATCTTATGGCTACTGTGAATAATGCTGTTATGGACATTCACATACGAGGTTTTCTGTGGACATAATGTTTTCATTTCTCGTCACTACATACCTAGGAGTGGAGCTGCTGAGTCAAATGTTACTCTATGTTTAACTTTTTGAGGAACTGCCACACTATATTTTCCACTGTGTGCCTGATTTTTTCTCAGAAACAATACAGGGAAATCTGACTAATTACTATATGAAAAAGACACAACTAGAGAATAATAGTTTCTATAAATTAACTTTACCACTGGTAATTTTTTTTTAAAAAATCATCAGGTAAATGTATGACATGAGCCAAAAAAAATGAGCACAGATAAAAAATAAGATGAAGAGAACCAAGTTGAAGTTAAGAAAAATACTCAGAAATTGGACAGAAAATGTAATAGATTAAAAGTATGAAAGACAAATTAAAAGGCACAGAGAATGGATCAGGTGGCCCAAGATTCACTTTAAAAGAATGACAGAAGAATAGAGATAATGATCGGTAAGAAAGAAATAGTAGGGAAAAGTTTTGAAAAAAGAAAATAATATATAATCTTCAGATTTCTCCAAACACCAAGCAAGTCTACTAAGTAAGAAGTGGGGACTAGGATCCATACTTGGACATATTTGTTAAATTTCAGAACTCTCATATTAAGGGAAAACCTTAAAAGCTTCTAGAGTGAAAAATAACAGATCACCTAAAACGGAATAAGAATCAGAATAATACCAGACTTCATAAAGAATATAGGATGCTAAAAGGCAATAGTATATTGTATTCTATGCTAGAAGAAAAAAATATTTTTTAATAGAATTCAATATCCACTCAGATTATTAACTCAATAAGGAAAAATATTCCCCATCCTTTTCCCATATGAAAAAATATATTACTAGGGAGGAGGTGTACCAATCAAAAGGAAATATAAGAAAGATGGCATGGGTTTTTAAAAAATGAAAAAGTTAGAACTGTTTATGACTTTGGAAAAGTAAAAAAATCCAGAAAGAAATTTAAAGAGGATCCTTATTACATGTAAAATTCTACCCTAAGTAGCAAAACTTTTAATAAAAAAGGATTGTATTTTCTATAAATCCATCCAATCACACTACTTGGTTCTATAGAGAATAATATTTACCTAATTCTTTGGTAATTATGTTTCATTTTTATTTTAGAATCTATGCAGATGTGAGACAGATAACACTTAATTTAATTATAGTTATGAAACAATGTAAAAACGTTATGTATCTAACATTGACATTTTGAAGGTGGGAGAGTGCGAGATGAAAGGAAAAGCATTCTAATTCTCTCTCCTGTAATTGAAAAGAGTCAGTAAGTATCTCAAATGTTAATAATCAACTTTTCAAAAGGAGATTTTAAGAATATTGCTTAAAGTCAACCAGTAGAAAAATTAAAATATATAAAATAAGTAAATAAGACAATGAGGAAGGGGAAAAAAAGGTAAAATAGTATGACTGCACTATATTCTTTATCTTCCAGACAAGCGTAAATAGAAGTGTAAATTTGTTTATTCAAGAATGGGGCATAACCCCATTATTTAGATTTATAATGATAAACTAAAAAATTAACTGTTAGTATTTGCAGATTTATGAAGTCTTTTTGGTTTTTTTTTCAGTTCAGTTTTGTTTCATTATAAATTTCTTAAGGGTATCTAAAATAAATGTTAGTTTTAAAAATTCAGGGTGGTCGGTTGGCTCAGTTGGTTAGAGCGCAGTGCTCATAACACCAAGGTCGCTGGTTCAATTCCCACATGGGCCAGTGGGCTGCGCTCTCCACAACTAGATTGAAAACAACTTGATTTGGAGCTGATGAGCCCTGGAAAAACACTCTACTCCCTAATATTCAGCGAGAGAGAGAGAGAGAGAGAGAGGTAAAAGCAGGGAGAATAAAATCATATATTAAAAAAAAATTCAGTCATGTGTCACTTAAAGACGGGGATACTTTCTGAGAAATGCGTTGTTAGGCAATTTCATGTTGGAGCAGTGGTCAGGTTAAAGAACTTTGTGGTATTCATAAAAAGCAAAGGGTATTTAACATGGAGCTGGTGTAAAACTATGGACTCAATGTTCTGACTTTGGAACTTTGTTTTTGGTTCCACTGACACTATCTGGCACAAAGGGTTCTCTCTGACATTGAAATGATAGAAAAAAATAAAACTTATCTATGCTTTACATCATTACAACCTGGAAATATTTCCAAAGTACAGGTACACACTACTACAGAAAGGTTTTACTTAAAGTGTCAGGGACATTTAGTCCTTGTTAAGCTAGCTCTTGTGGACCTGTGTCCTTGTACAGGATCTGGGGTGCTCAACAAAGAATTCACAGCAATGTACTCTGAAGACCATCAAGCTAGATCAGGGAGGGCCACAGCACCCTCTGAATATGTACCACCGAGGGGACCAGCTCCTCTGTGCTGAAACAGGTCAGTGGCTCGCTGACTGGGATGGAACCTGCATTCAAAATTGAGGTGCCAAGCAAAATCTCTTGCCAAGCCCCACAGATACTGCTCCTATCAGACAAAAACAAAAAATCTTCCTGAATCATATATCCTTCCATTTCTTGCAGGAAATTCAGCTCCATTATAATCTAATGGGACCACCATCGTATATGTAGTCACCATTGACCAAAATGTCATTATGCAGTACATGACTATAGTTATAAAGTGAACACCTGTGTAACAACCACCACTAAGCATAGACAGACAGACAGACAGACAGACAGGCAGACAGGAAATGACATATATGTGCTTAACCATTACTGGCTCTTTATTCTGTCTCTGTATCTCTATCTGTTATGTCCACCCCTGCACAAACTCCATTTTGTCTTAATTAATATTGTTTTATAAGTCTTAATGAAAGGACAAGTGCCTTCACCTTGTGCTTTTTCATGAGTGCTTTGACTATTCTTGGTCCTTTTGCACCTCCATTAAAATGTACAAACTAGATGTCAATTTCTAAAAAAAAAAACTTGTCAGGATTTTGACTAGGACTGCATTAAACATATATATAGTGATTATCTTTCCAGTGTTCATAAATGGTCCAATTCATAATCACAGTATATTTATTTAGTTCTTTAATATCTCTCAATTAAGTTTCATAATTTTGCCATAAAGCCTGTAAATCTTTTATTAGAGTCACTATTTCATAATTCCTGTTTTAATATTATTGTAAGTAATATTTGTTTAAACGTAATTTTTATTTGTTGCTGGTATTTAGAAATATAACTATAATGTTTTATCTAGTCAAGTGCTAACATCTCTAATTCTAATGATTTATCCGTTTTGCCATATATACATAATTATCATTTGTGAATAATTTTTTCTCCCCTTTTCCTGCCTTAGTGCAGAGAGTAGGATCTGAAAAAAATAGTAGTGGGTGGTAATGGGCAAACTAAGTCTTATTCCACGTTTTGGTCTGATAAATCCTGATGAATACTGATAAATAGCAGGGAAGGTCCGTTTCCCAAAACTGGAAGTCTTTGAGAGAAGTGTTTAATTTTTCATTCTGATTTATTTTTACTGTGTGTTTATATTGCTTCTACTAAAGAGTTAAATTTTTTAATATTATAGACCTATATCTACTAATGGATATTTTCCATGTATTTTAATTTAGAAATATTAAGTTATCAAAATATATGCATAATATAATCCAACAAAATTACAATATACATATGTATATTGCAAACAAAATTACCCAATATTCATGTGTACTGAAAAGGACTTGGAAGAGTACAACCCCAGTGTTAACAGCGGTTAGCTCAGAGTAGAAGCAATTATAGATCTTGTATACATTTGTTTTGATTGTGTAATGAGCACATAAACCATTTTGTAATAAAAACATTTTTAAGTCTACTTTATTTTATAATGGAAGAACACAGCAATTTTCCATATAATTATTTAAAAAGATCTACATATAGAACAAAGCCAAATAAAAAGCACAGAGCAGAAAAGTGATTCTGAATGAAAGAGACAGGGAAAGTTTAACATTCAGAATTGGAATTTGACAGATAGGGGAGAAAAAATATTCAGAGCGGAGGGTAAAACAAAACAAAACAAAATGGAATTCAGAGAAACAAGTTAAACACAGAGTAAAATACAGGTCAAAACCAAAGTAGTAAAAACAGACAAAGAAAAGGTATATTATTCACTCTGCCAGGCGAATAAATTTAGATATCATTCAGTAGGCAACTAGTAATTATTAGAATCTATTTACTACTGGCATGAAAGGCAGATATTTTTTTTTTTTTTAAATGATGACAACACAGTTTTGAGGGCAGGGTAGAGTAAAAAAGGCAGACTGCCTGCCTTTAGAATAATTCAAACCAAAGAAAATCAGATGCTGAGCTAGAGAGGGCTAGAGAGAAGTGATCAAGCTAAGGAATCATTTCTGATGTTGAAGACAGCATGTGATAAATATCTAGAATTGGAACACATGGCAGAGCGATGACAATTCTGAGAGTTCTAGTTTGGATGACCAGTTGGATGGTGTCAGGAAAGGGACTACAAAACAGAAGAAAAATCATACGGAGCAAAGGAAAATCCTAAGTAGCTGACTAACAAACCAAGAAACATTTCTGTTCAGGGAACTGACTGCAGTGAGACAAGATTTCTTCCTTGTAAACGTTTGCATGGATTGGGCACATAAATCATATCTTGGTTTTCTCCGTACACTTTCTAGCTAAGACAAAAATGTCCTGTTTGTCTATGAATGGTCTACCTTGTCTGTGTCAAAATTATCAATGTACCCTGTGGAATATGCCAGGAAAAGATGAAGGACTGTGTATCTTGAATGAAAGAAACAAAAAGTTAGGCTAAAACATTAATAAACTATAATCAAAACTATGATTATAAATTTATAGAGAAATAGTTATGTAAAAGTCTTAAATATTTTCTAAGTTCTTTAGGGATAAAAGAGTTTATGATATGTTTACATTTTATGGAAAACTTCTAAATGTTTCCATTATGAGATTATTTTCTATAGGGAGTGAAGTGTGGCAATTTTGAACTTTATAGATCCATTCTTACTTTCTCCTTTTGGTTGAGCATTTTTGTCATCTGAATGAAGTGGGCATATGAAACACCTCAATCAAAAATCTGACAGAATTAAAAGGACAGTAGCTAATCCATTTTCCTACTATCAATCTACTGTGAAGCCTAAATTAATAAAGTGTACAGCTTTTATGATGTTAAAAAATTCCAGAGGGCATGTTACTTAAATAAAATGCTAGAGAAAAACTGGATTCAGTGCTTATCAAACTTCTGGATGAGAGTTTCCAGTTGACAGAAGCAAGCAAAGAATAAGATCAACATATTTGATAATATTAAAACATTTAAAGCTTTTCTACATAAAAACAAAATCAAACATAAAAAGTTTAAAATATAAAGAAATGTTTAACAAATAGGAAAATGGCTATTATATCTATTTAAAATATATTTCAAATATTAAATATGTTTTAATTTTAAATGATTTTAATTCAATTATTTTAAAATATTTTAATATTCTCATACAAAAGAGAAAAACTATGATTTACATAAATGAACAGAAGAAAAATGATAAATGTTGAAAAACAATCAGCTTCATTCACCAGTAATCAAATACATATAAACAGAGATTTATGCACATTAAATTAGTCAAGAGTGTAAATTATAATACTCAGCATTAGTAAAGATGTGAAAAAGCTGACATAACCATACAATGTTAGTGACAGAACACTTCTGGGAAGTAATTTAGCAATACGTATTAAGAATCACAAAAATGTTTATACCCTATTATCATAAAATTCCATTTCTAAGACTACCTTAGGGAAGCAATCCAAATCATGCATAATGCTATATGCAAGAGCTGTTCATCCTACCATAATATATAATAAAATAAAAACAATATATATGTCTAAAAATTAGGGGAATGATTAAGTAAATTATGGCAATTATCTTAGAAAGAACATAATAAAGCTCGTATAATAACTATTTATACGCCGCATTATTCTAGGAAGAAATTATCACTGCTTATAAAAACATCTATAATATAGAGTGAATAAATACATTAAACAAATGTGTGAAAATGACATTAGAAATAGAGGTAGCAAATTAAGACGAAGTTGTAAGAACACAAAATATAAGACATGAATAATCACAGTTTATGAAGAACAAAATATAATATGGAATGCCCTTATATTTGCTGTTCAAAGACATTATCAGAATATAAAAATGCATTTGACATGTTCATTAGTTTTCTTTAGAAATTTTAAAAAATGACCAAAGGAAATGTATTAATATGCCAACAGTATTTTTGATATAAGCCTTTTCCTTTTTTATATTTTCTACAATTTGATCATGTGCTTATATTCATTTTACAATGAAAGCATTTTTATTAAGGAACACTTTTAAATAAAAATTAATGTCACTGGAATGTAATTCAGAATTTCTTGATGACTAACCTTATAAAAAAAGCCAACCAAAAAGCAACATACCACATACTTGTAAAGAAGTATTAATACTTGTTCTGATAGTGTATAGGAGAATTTAAATTCTAAGTAATGCCTTCCACTCTGACATCACATATTCTTAAATACTTTATAAACAATTGAGAATTCCTGACAATTAATATGATGGATATCTATATAACTGCTTTCCTTTGGGGAAGAAAAGTGAAACACAGGGAAGTGGAGAGGGTTTCAGACACTCATGTGGTAGGCAAAGCTGGGAGTAAACACGAGTCCATTGATCCTGGTTTAGTATTAAATGTCTTGAGACACATGTAAAGGTATGAAATGAGATGATCAAATATAGAAATTTAAAGTCTACTAAAAGACAACACTGACTTCTAGTAAAAATAAAAATAGTACTGATAGTCCTAAGTATGCTACTAGCAGCAGCAGATAGCTTCTAATTGTGGAACAGCCTGGCAGTGACTAAATGACCAAAGTAAACACAGGCAAGCTAACATAATCCATCCCTTAAAATAAAAGTCCTTTTGGCATCAAAATCAAGGTACAAGTATTAATGGAAATAAATACAGGATGGTATATTACAAAGAAATCACCTTTTCAAAGGCAATAATAATTATACTCACTACAACATGGGCAGCAGATTGGTTACAGGAAGGAAACTTTAATGGATGGGGATTATGATCTATACTAAAGAGAGAGAAGTAGAATCTGCTGCTTGCCATTGAAGTGTACTGCTTGTTTCATATGATTTTCAACTGGTTTCCACTTCATCAAGTTAGAATGAGGAACAAACAGTAAATAAATTTTCAATGAGTTTTAAGAGGTAGATTAATAATAGCAGAAAAAAGCAGAGTTGAACACAATATACCCAATGTGATAAGCCTGTTCTGCTCTGAAAATTTAGCGCTCAAGAATAAAGAACACCCAGCACACAAAAGTAAAGAAAATCAGGAGTGTGAAAAGTAAGAACAATATTTGTTGGAAGATGATAATATAACAATGTATATTCACTATACCTTAGAAAAACAATCACAGAACTCTAATTCCAATGACTGAGATCTACACATCAGGAACTGAATGAAAAAGTAAGTCTTGTTCCCACAAACTGAGGATCAACTATGGTCTAGTTCAATTTGTAAGATTTAAAGAAAGTTTTAAAATCTAGAGCATTTTGAATTCCTACCTTCATTTGGTAAAATCTATGGCAAATAAGCATACATTTTAACATGATTACTCATTAGGGAAATCCAAATTAAAACCATAAGGAGATACATCTATTAGAATGGCTTTAAAAAAACTGACAATACTAAGTGGAACGAGGGTGTGGACCAACTGAAACTCTCATACATTACTGATGGAAATGGAAAATGGTACAATCTCTTAAGGAAGCAACTTGTCAATTTCTTAAAAAAACTAAACATTCACTCACCAGATAACTCAGGTACAGGGCCGTTTATAACAGCCTTATTTACAATCACCAAACACTTCAAACAACCCAAATTGTCCATCAATTAGTAAACGGATAAACAAATTGTGGTATATGAATACAGGGAATATTATTAAGCAATAAAAAAAGAACTAAAACATTCAAGGACATGGATGAATCTGAGAAGTATTATACTATGTGAAAGAAACCAGACCTAAAAAGGGCTACGTACAATATGATCCCATTTATTTGACATTCTGGGTACGGCAAAGCTATAGGGGCAGAAATCAGAGTAATGGTGGCCAGGAGCTGAAGGTAAAAAGGAGAAACTGACTGTAAAGAAGTTGAGTTTGGTGGGCAATGGAAATGTTCTATTTTGGTGATAGTTACATAGGTTGTATACACTTGTCCAAACTCATAAAATTTTACACATAAAAGGATGTATTTTACTCTATGCAAATTATACCCCAATATATCTCAATAAATACCTTATTAAATACACACCCACCCACACGCATACAAACACACAAAATCTAGGGAGCCAATCAAGGAAATTCCAAAAGACTACCTCTCTCTCTCTTCATGGATGTATATACATATGTACATACCTACCTACACAGAAAAACATACACATGGACACACGGAGACATACACAAAGCACATGTGAAACTCAAAATAATCCTATAATAAAATTAAGATTAATACAATTATTTCAATTTTCTAAGTTAAGACACAAATTTAGAGTTTTAGTGACTCTTTTTTTTTTAATTTTCAATTTTGAAATAGTTTCAAACAACAAAGACTGCAAGAGTAATACAGAGAATACCTGTACACATTTTGCCAAGATTCACCATTTTTTGCAAGTTTTTTTCTTTTTCTCTCTATATACATAAATATCTAGTGATTCCAAATAATTTTGGAGTAGTTGTATATATAAAACAGTTTCATTATTTGTAATACCTCAGTGAAAATTTCCTCAGAAGATGAAGTTTATATCTATGAAATCATTTAATTTTATGGGTTTGTATGGCTATGTCCAATTCTAATGCAGCACAATCCAAAGCCATTGTCTTCTCTCATTTCTTGTCATCTCCCTTTCTATTATGGATCTCTCTTCTTCCACAGTGAGTCCCTTGCTCTTAAGTCCAGGATAGGGCTCAGTGCCCCCACTGGACAAGCCCCCCACAGGGCAAAAAACAGGAATCTAACTGTAATGGACTGCGGATGATACACCGGGAAGAGGGTTTGCCTGATCCTGCTCTATGTCCAAAACACAAGTCTGGGACCTGTGTGGGACTTTTATTTTTCAGGACTTTTACTTTTCAGGGGTGATTGTGTCTGTTGCTAAACTACATTCTCCACTTCTCCCTTCTTTTTCAGTCTCTTAAGCCTCCCGCCCACCTCTACTCTCCAAAGGTACAGACATAACAGTAGCAACAAGAGCTCTATTAGAATATGATGTTTCTTCCTCTACTTGTAAGAAATTTGAATTCTTAGTATGTTCTGTCTCCTAGCAATTCTGAAGGTGCAGGTTATATGTGATTCTACTTGTGTCCCTTGTTTTAAGAAGGATGAGGAAATTCAGATTGATTATCCTCCATGCCCAGTGTAAGTGACTTTTGATGGATTTCTCACAATTAGTAAGTGGCAGACTCAGGACTGGGAAATCCACCCAATAATTAAGAAAACATTAAAATCATATAAAATAAATATAATAATATTTAGAATACCTTATGGCCTGCAACTAAATGAATTACTTTTTAATAAAAGACAGTTGTTGCTTAATTATTTTTCAGATGCATCCAGAAGATGCATTCTGAAAAGTAAGAAAGATAAGAAGCAAATGATAAAGAAGGAAAAGAGGAGAGAAGAAATTAAAGAACAAAACTGGCTCTTTAAATTTAATGTGCATTTTTTTCTAGCACCTAATAAGGGACAAATACTACTTGAAATGAGAAAGATTTCATGATTATACTCTGTATCTTAGCACCAGTAATTCTTATATTAAAAAGTCCTTATAAATAAGATATAAGAAGAATCATGAACAGGAAAATGTACACAAAACCACCCTTTACAATTTTTAGTTTTAAATTAGTGCATTTGCTTCCTATTTGCACAGTAACTGAAGCCTTTTTTATCCCCATCTTGGGGGAAAAATGAGAGTTCAGCAAACATCATAAGATAAAAAACATCTAATTGTGCTAACATCACAACAGCACAGAAACAAACATCAACAATTTTGAACATTTCATAAAGGAAGACATATGAGGGATAAGACAGAAGTAAAATCTTTACGGTAAAACTCAAAAAAATTAACTTCCTTAAGAACGCATTCATAACTGCCAAGTAGTGTTTTTGATGAAGTTCTTTCCTGAACTTCTCATCTAAACAAATAATAAATGAAAAAACATCAGTTAATTCTAAACAGGTTATACTTATTAAGACCAAATGTTAATAGAATAACACGGGGGGGAATCTATAGGCAAATTGTAAGATTCAAAGCTTTGAAATCTTTTACCACAAATGTTTAGTGAGGTTGAAAAAATTCACTTAAATGTCAGTTTGATAAAAGCCAAAAGAACATTTCCCACATGTGTTTATATTTAAGCATATTTTAAAAGGATGGAAAAAGTAACAGTCATTCAAAACTAAGGTTAAGCTATTAGTTCATGAGGATTGTAATTTAAAGGTACTTCTCCAACCTCTAACTTTATTTTCTTTGATAAGAAAGCAGTTTTAAGCATGTGCTACTTAGATAAGTCCTCATTCAATTCTAAAATGCTTAAAGTTTAATTATTCCCATTTATAACTCTGAAAATGAATGAAGTTTTGCACATGAGGTAATCAAAAATACTGTTGAAAAGCACTTTGCATGTAAGTATACATGATTAAAATAAAATGAATTATTCCTAAATTCAGATGCATGACATGTACATTAGGTTTCTACACATTACAAAAACACACAACAAAATTTCACTAAACCAATTTACAATTGTCATTAAATAGTAAAATGGTTTGACATTTACTTTTAAACCATATAAGAAAAAGCCATATACAAGGAAAAGAGAAATACTGCAGGACAGTGGTTCTGAAAATGAGCTGTGTAGTTTCCTGATAAACCTAAAGTATCGTCCATATAGCCACAATCAGTCCTACAACATAAATTACACCTTTTTTCTCCTATATTGGTTTGGTTCCAGCTATTGTTTCTGTCACAGAATCCGTGGTTTGTAATGGGGCCTTAGCTTCTCTGATCATAGAAAAATTCTAGAAACATATGTAACAGATATGGATAAAAAGTATTTGTGTAATAATTAGTCATTTTTTCCTCTACCAAACTTTAAAAAAATATCAGTTATCAGAAACACTCAAACATTGAAAATCTCTTATCAAAGCGTAACATGGAATTTCTGATTCTGAGTAGCATATAGCAGGACACGGCCAGCATTTCTACTGACTACAACTAGAAAACATCATACAAATTATAAATCATTAAAGGTTCCAAAAAGCTATGGAAGCAACTAGGACCAAATGAATGAATTTCCACGGAGGTGAGAATTGTTCAGACAGCAGGCCAGAATCGGCAGCTGCTTGTCTGACCTGTCCAAATCTGTAGACAGCAGCATGGGGTTTGAGAGATAAAACTGGACATATCGAGGACCTCTAACACACAGCTGGTTTGCCCTGTAACACATTTGCTAAATTCTGAAACTGAATGGTAAGGTAAGAAGGCTAACCAAAATCACCTACAAAACAGCAAGTTCTGCCCGTCTGGCAGTGCTTACAAAACAAAGACAGACTGGGAGAAAAGAAACTAAAAACAAAGTAAGCAAGAAATGAAAGCCCTAGGAGGAGTGGAGAGTAAAAACTGAAGATATACAGACAATTTTCCCTTGGGGATCAAGAGAGAACATATATCTATACTGATTACATCTAGAAGCTGAAAATTCAGATTTGGGGCTTAGCAGAACAGTGATATGGGGGTGAAGGCCAAGGAGGTAAAAAAAAAAAAAGGAAAAGAAAAGTAGGGATTTCAGCTATTACATAGTACTAAAGTGATAAAATCAGAAACTGAGGGACTAAACTGACAAAAGATCACTTTCCCACTTGAGGTATTTGCCGAAATTTGAAGGTGGGTCGGGCAGAAGGATAAAGAATTAAGCTGGAAACCTCTTAGAGCAATTCTGGTGCCCTTGTTCTGTAGACTGTTTCAGAGCGGATGAGACAAAGACTTGATGGTCTCAACTAAAAGTCCTAAAAGGTCAAGTTCTAGAAACAGATAAATAGGGTAGACTGAATCTATCAAAATGGAAAAATCAACTTTGATTTGGCTTAATCCTTGATTTTATTAAAATGATAAGACCTTACTTCATATCAGCCTTGTAAAGAAAAGGGTGAACACTCTGGCAGAAGATAAAATCTGAAGATCTACATTCTTAAACAAATAATGTCTGGCAAACAATAAACAACTGATAGTTATGCAAATGGACAAAATAAGTTGACAAAACACAAAAAGGAAAAAACAAGAAAAAAGTTTCAGAAATGATTGACAATGGAAATAAAGAAATGGACCTCAAAATAACTATTATATGATTAATATTTTTAGGGAAACAGGAAAAGATGCATAAACTAGATGTAAGAATGGAGAATTTCAACAGAGTTAAATGATAACAAAAATAAAATAAACATCTAAAACTAGATAATTTGATATGAGTTTAAGAATTCATTGACTAAGTTTAAATTTAGATTATTCTCTTTGTATGTTCCTACTACTTGGCCAGACATGGGCTCAGTCATTGAAATGTGTGGCAGAACTGGGAAAATAAAGTCCCAATTCTCTGGCTAGAGGACCAAAACGGAGAACTCCGGGAAACCATAAAATACTAGAACTCTTGAAACATCTGGATAAACAATAAAAGACGCAGCAAAGAAATAGAAGATATAAAGAAACCAAATACAAATTCATTAACTGAAAATTTGAAACTCAGTAGATAGGCTCAACAGCAAAATGAAGACAGAATTAAGACTCAATGTGCTTGAAGAGAAATCAATGAAAATGTTCCAATCTGAACAACAGAGGGAAACATTATTTTTAAAAAACGAACAAAGACTCAGACACCTATGAAATAATATTAAAAGCCCTAACATTTATGTCATCAGACTACCAGAAGAGGAGGGAAAAAAGCAATGCAGAAAAAATTTTGAAGAACTAATTGCTTGAAACTTCCCAAATTTGACTAAAGACACACTCCTACAGTAGGCTCAGACACACCAAATAGGATAAACCCCCAAAGAAATCTACGCCCAGACACATGAGAAGAACCCACAGAGTGGAAGTGGGTGGAATAGCAATATGTAAGAGTAAAAAGTACCAGCAGAGAGGCAGGGATACAAAGATCCACATGCCAAAAAAAGAGAACTAGAAGAAAGTGAGATTTCAGAAAGGAAGGAAGGAATATCCAAAATAGCCAAATTCCTTACTAAGGACATATAAGACAAATTTGATATTAATATGACCAAAATATGATTTCACATGGCAAGTCATCAGGGTAGACAGCATTCCTTAATGGTTAAAAGCAAAGGCTCTGGTGTCAGACAGATCTGGCTGTAATTTCATGTTCATCTAATTGTTTAATCTGACATGGGGTAAATACCTTAAATTCTCTGGGATTAGGTTTCCTCATTTGTAAGACGTGGTATTAAAGACCATAAATGTTTTTGCATTCCACAATATTGAAGAACAGTACCTGACAGATACGGGTGTACACGTACGTGTACACACACACACACACACACACACAAAATAATGAATGAACAAACGAATGAATGAATGAATGAATAAACATGGAAAGATTAAATGAGAGTCTTGCTGCGGCTGCTGAATTTTTAAGAAAGTACAGACTACCAATCTGTACACATTTTAACAAAATTAAGTTTTTCTCTCAAATATTTTTTTAAAGAATTTGACATTGATTTGGGTTTTGCCCATGTACCAGATACATACTGGACACAAGGTAGAAACTTATGGCAAAAGCACTTAAAACAAAAGAATATAGAACATTGTTATTAGAGACAAATTTAACTACAAGATATAAATTTTAGGTTAACACTTAGATATGCTGTTACCTGGTGAGAAAAATCAGAATCAAATTGTTAAAAACAACTGAGATCAGATAAGGTGTTCTTACTTGCTTCCCGTATAACAGGCTCAAGATGAGAAAAACGTGTGTGTGTGTGTGTGTGTGTGTGTGTGTGTGTGTGTGTGTGTGTGTGTGTGTAGAGTGCACTATTTTACTTTCACTTAACTCCTTATCTTCCAATCAATACAAAACATGACCTGTCTGTTGAGGATTATACCAGTGCTTTGAACATAATAAGCACTCAATAAATGTTACCAACTATTTTTATAATCATCAAGGAAAAACTTAGTTGTTGATTTTGCAAGAATATTCAGTTCAACTTTCCTCTAAAACAACTAAATGGTTGACATTTAAAAATTTTCATATTCAAACTTTCCAACATTTTGGAAAACACTTGATGCAGAACATTCTCAATCCGTAGTTTACTAAGTTATGAAGAATAAAATCTACTGTGTAACCCTTTAAACAATTAACCAAATGTTACAGCTATAAAAACAAATACTAACCACATAAGAATGTTGATTCGAAGCACGCAAAATTATTTTTTACATGACTGTAAATGCAATTTTCATTTGATTTTACCTTTTAAAAGCAAGGATTTTGAAAATGTATCAGTATAGAAGTTTTATCTTAGGTATGTCTTTGCAGCAAAATACATTAAAACCAATATGAAAAGTATTTAGATACTGAGGAGATGTTCTCTTTCATCTTCCAAATAGTACCAACCGAGATTACAATAAAGAAAACCACAAGTTCGCTGAAGTTTAAAACATCTGGGGAATATCTTCAGATATTCATTCTTAAGAGCTCCATGTTAAAGAACAGCCTGAAGGGTAGATGATAAATCTGCTCTAAAAGTGGAAGTGTGTTTTTAATCCTATTGAATATAAACAGACTGAAAAAAGAGAGAGAAAAAAGAAACTATAATTCAGGGGGAAAGTGCCAAGAGAGAAAAATGCTCCATAAAAGGAAACTTTAAAAATAAACACTAGGGCTCAATTATAAAATATATAGGACTTAATTCCAAAATAATCATGAGAATAAAATGATTTTAGAGGTATTAGCAACCAGATGGTAACTGTCAATAATCCTTTACAACTGCTAACTAATGAATATTGGGTGATGGGTTCAGATTACAAATATTCTTTTATGAAAGATGTTTCCCCACTATAAATTCTCAGGAAATAATAAACTCTCACAAAGCTTTTTTAAGGAATAAATGACTGAGATCAGATAAATGACTTAATTTATGTTTAAAAAACTGAAGATGTATCTTTATTTTGCATCAAGTTAATGTAATGCAACGGTTTGTTTCATAAAAAAAGATTATTTGCCAAAATACACAATAATGTATCAAGGCACAACACATGAGATCCTAAAACTCCTATTTAACACAGAATTTAAAATAAAACTGCCCATAAAGTTTATTAATTTGAAGAAAGTATTCACATTGTCTTTTAAAATAGCCACCAATACTGGACTCAGTACAATGTAAAATATAAATTCTTTTCAGTACATATTGAATTTCAATAGTAAAAACCTTTGAGTAAACAAACCATCATCAATTTGGAAGCAAAAGGAAACAAAAAAGGGTAAAAAAGGCAAAACCATAAATTCCAAAGTTATCCAGCAGGAGAAGAGTGTTTGTCGTAGGATGTCCTACAAGACATACGCTACTAACATATAACTTACAGATCAATCTCTTCCAATCACTTCAAAGATTGTCTATATAAATTACATTATATAGACAATAAACTTTTCCAAATTTTGGAATTTTTAGTATTCTCTAAATGCAAGAATGCTAAATGAGAATAAAAGACAATCAAACCAATGTATAACTGGTTTCTAATTAGACATGCCATTATTCTTCCAGGAGGCAAGGGGGAAGGGTTAGAAAGCTTTCTCTGTAAAAGGCCAGGTAGTAAATATTTTAGGTTTTGAGGGTAAAAAGAAAAACTCAAGGATGTTCTTTAGGTGGTTGTCAAATGAGAGAAGATAAATTTCCAAAAAAAAATTTTGCTGATGAAATTAAAAATATAATTGAGTGATTTTTGTTTGTTTGTAATTCAGGTCTACTATTATAATAAAAATGTAATTCTTTGGGGCGGGGTAATAACATTTCATTTAATTATTGTTCAAAGTTACTGTTTCCTAGCATCAAAAATGATTGCAAGTGTTCATATGTTATCATGGATCTATAATGAGATTTTATATATTTCAACTTTGAAAGTCTTTTCACACGTACTGCCAAATATTGATATCAATCCACAAGCATATGATTTTAAATGAGCTTATGCATCACTTAGAAAGCATTTACAGAATTCTATTGCAGTGGTCTCTTGATATTTGCCTTTTAGTATGTCACTACATTATATATAGACTAATCACTTCCAACTCAAGGTTAGGTGGAGGCTTCTCAAATACATTGTTAGAGGATTTTTAAAGTTTCCTTTGCACTTTCATCAAGGTCTGAAGAATACTGCTGGAACTGTAGTTTCAGCCTGGAAAATATATCTGCTACAAATGTATGTGGGAATGGAAATAACATCTCTTGTTTTAACTTCTGATAGAATGAAACGTACACGAAGTAGTTTGATATTACTTGTGATTTAAACTACATTTAGTCTCTGTCACATAACTACCATAGTATAAGTTTCACATATAAGTGCTGTTTTTCCTTGGAATTAAGATACTATCAATTATATCATTAAGAAACAATATAAAGACTGAAACAAAAGGTAACTTTTAAAGCCATTCAATGTTCCATAAAATTACTTAAAAGAGCTTCTTCTTGTCTAGAAAAATTTGAATCTGGCCAAAAAATTTCAATCATCAAACCAACCAATGGGTGCTAGGGCAAGCCAAATAGCTCAAATTTCTGACAAAAACTTACAGAACTATCTCTTCACGAAATCAAATGAAGTTCACTGTTTATATTACCAGTTCAATGATAAAGTAAACGACAGATTCAAATATTTTCTACAATTTTTAATTGTAATAATATAATGAATAACCATAGGTTTAAAAAAAACTTACATTTTCACAAACTTTGTATCTGTATCCAATTAACTCTTTTTCTGTTCCACATATATTTTTTCCACCATCAGTTCTAACACATCTTAACAGATTCCACTTCAGACTACATATATTGAAATAGTGTTGCCTTAACTTCTTTGAAAATAATCTTGCCTGCAGTTGTTCTACACAGACTTTTCATGGAGACTAATTCTTTAGTCATTTGAAACTTGGCACTACCTCTTTGAATAAATAAACACTCAGCAATGTCGGTAAACATCTGTTGACGCATCAAGAGCCAAGGAAAATCACTCAAAATCATTATCTTCTTCTTTAATTGACTACTGATGTTGCTACCAATATCCTCAATTTTTAAAGGCTAATAGTCTTAAATTTATTTTCTCTGAACACATTTCTTCGGCTACTACAATAAAACACAGTTCAATTAACTCACCATGGGTAAATGGCTCTCTTTGCTTGACTAACAAATGAGTCACTCCAAACCTTACTGTGGGTGCAGCCTCATTTTCTGCTGGGACAAGATATTATACTTTAAATTTTCTAATTTTTATAAGAGTTGCTCTCCTGTGAGTTTGAATACTGTAAGTGCTTAGCCTGGTAATGGCAATGAATATTATATTCTTTAAATAGAGCATAATAAACCCAATGTTTTAAAATCTAACTTAATAAAATAACCCACGGTCCACTCTCCCTTAAAACTGTGAGAGTCAAAGTCCCCTTTTCTCTCCTTTTTTTTGTTTGTTTTGGCATGATGAGTATGCACTAGTAATAAAATATGAAGTGTTATAGCACAGCAGTACATATGACACTTGAAACACTACTGAATTACAACTTCATCACTGAGCTGTATAGCATGCCAAGCAACAATGTGAATGAGCAATGAGCATGCCCCATCAAATCTCTGTTGCAACTACTCAACTCTGCCACAGTGGTGGGAAACCAGCCATAGACAATATATAGATAAATAGACAATAGTGTCTTCTAATAACTTTAATTATGAACACTAAAATTTGAATTTAGTATCATTTTCATGTCATAGAATAATATTCCTTCCTCCCATCATTAAAAAATATAAAAACCATTCTTAGCTCATGTACTATACAAAAACAGGTGGTGGGACAGATGTGGGCCACAGGCTATGGTCTGCCAAACCCTGCTTTAAAGGAGATACTTATTCACTTGGGCTCAGTTCAGTCTTCTGTACATGTAAATAAAATTATGATTGTTGTACCTATCTACCACAGAGGGCTATGAAAACGATCATCAAAGATGATATGTGAACAGGTTCTGAAACTGTAAAATAAATGAGTGTCAACTAATTCTATTTTGCATTTATAAAATTTGACTGCACAACATTCAATGTACTATGCCAGGCAGTGTAGAGCATATAATAAGTATATAACATGGTCTATACCGTCTATTTTCTATCAGTTTACAATATAAGTAAGAAAATACAATATAACCAAAAGAAATACTGAATAGCCTCTGTTAAACACTAGTAGTCAATTCAATTCCATAAACATAATGAAACAAACACTAAGCATTTACCTGTGGCAAGATACATAGTAAGGGACTTCAGGAATCCACTATGTGCATGCAAAACACAAATACTTCAACCACAAACTCCTTTAATAAAATACACATTTTAGCAACCAATCTTTCCTAAAGCTTATTCTGTAACAATTAACACCTTTTTAGTGGCTTCTTAGTTTTCCATTGTATAACTACAACCTAATCTCTAGAATATTTAGGTTTTGTTTAACTTTTTTGCTTTTATAGGTAATATGGGAACAAATATTCTTACCCATACATACAGTTCATAGATCAAAGGGCATTTAAATTTTGATAAATGATTCAAATTGTTCATTGAAAGAGGTTGTGGCAATTTATATCCCACCATGTTATGAATGTGCCTATTCTCTATATCCTTGTCAATATAATAATATAATATAATATATAATATAGGAATTATCATAACATGTTTATTTTTAATTCCTCTTATGAGGGAGGATGAACATCCTTTCATATGTTTAAGTGCCATTAATATTAACTCTTCTATCCATCATCTTACGCCTTATTAATATGTAATCATTGCTCTTTTCTTACTGATTTCTAGAAGGTCTTTACATATAAGAAAGGAGGAGTTGGACTGGGATGTAATTGGCAATTATTTTTATCAATTTGTAAATTGCCTCTGACTTGATGCAAACCTTTTTGCGATGTATAAAAAACATATTTTATATGGTAAAGCATCCATTACAAGTGAAAAAAAAGCTGTAAATTAAACTCAAAGAAAGAAGAAAATAACAAAGAGAAGAGCTGAATATATAGAAATAGAAAATAAGCATGTTCTACAGGGAAACAAGAAAGCCAAACTTGGTGCTTTGAAAAGGCTAATAAAATTGATGAATCTTTACAAAGAAGGAATAAATAACCATTAGCAGAAATGTAAAAGGGAATATCTCCATAGATCATATACATATTAAAAGATCACAGAAAAATATTATAAACAAGTGTATGCCAAAACATTTTAACATTTAGACAGAATGTTCACATACTTATAAATACAAATCTTACCAAAGATGACGTAAGTAGACAAAAATCTTTAAAATCCTTTAATTATTTTTTAATGACATATTCACACAAAGTAACCTCCAGGTCTAGATAGCATTATCAGTGAATTTTATCAAACATTTAAGAAAAAAATAACCTCAATCATAGGCAAAATCATCCAAAGAGTTAAAAAAGGCACAAACAAACACTAAAAAGAGTATCCACGTTAAAATGAAGAACATCTACTCATGAAGAGATATCATTAAGAGAGTGAAAAAGCAAGTCTTGGGGTCAGAGAAGGCACTTGCCAATCAAAATGAGTTATATAACCTGAATACATACAGAATTCCTATGAATTGATCAAAAATTGTTAAACATCCAATAGAAACCTGGGGAAAAGAACTTAAACATGCAATTCAAAAAGAAGTATGTCCAAATGTTCAATAAACACATAAGAAAATGCTTACCTTCATTAGCAGTCATAGTCAAGAAAATACATTTAAAACTATAAAAGTATAATGACATACCGTTATCCACCCACCCGTATGGCTAAACAAAAATTTAGAAGACTGAAAATATCAGTGGAATAACTGGCACTCTCAATCCTGCTGCTAATGGGAATACAAAACTTTGGGAATCTTTTTGGCAATATCTAGTAAAATTTAAGACAAGCATACACAGTGACCCAGCATTAACATCCTACAGAAAATTCCAACAGAACTGTGTGCACGTGAATACCAAAAGACACAAACAAGAATATTCATTACTAGCATTATTTGTAATAGAGCCAAATTAGAAAGAACCCAAATATCCATCAACAGCAGAATATAAAAATAAATTGAGATAGATTTATACAGTGGAACAGGACACAGGAAAAGAAAATGAACAAAGCACTACTACATGTAATGATGTATAAGTCACACAAACAAGGATGAGCCAGAGAAGCCAGAGACGAAAACTACACACTACGTGATTCCATTTATTTCAAGTTCAAAAACTGCAAAGCAAATCTCTGGTGGTATAAGTAAGATAGTGGATACCTTTCAGGAAGGGGGTGCTGGGGGCAGGTACTTCTGGGCTGCTGGCCAAGTTCTGTTTCTAGAACTGGATGCTGGTTAAACATGTACTGTGTTTACTTTGAGGTAACTCTTTCAGCTGTACAGTTATGATTTGTATACTTTCCTATGTTTGTTATACTTCAATCCGTTAAAAGTTAATCAAAGAATGAATGTTGGATTTTGCAAATGCATTTTTTGCATCTACGAAAATAATCATAAACAGGAGAAGCTTAACATAGAAGAATTACTAACTATGATAAAAGACTATCTATAAGATATATGGTACTCTAGGGCTGACTGAAGAGTACCCCAGGAAAGAAAAATCTGGATCAGACCTCATTTGAGAAGGTGTGGTTCAGCCACTAGACAGCAGAATTCATTTGTTTAGCTGGTCTGGAGTTGCTAAGCAAACAGTAGAAACTCTCTGGGAAGCAGTTGTGGGGAACATGGTAAATCATATTAATAGATTCCCTAATTCTAAACTATACTTCATTTTGAAATAAACCCCACTTGTACTAGTCTCTTGATGTGTGGTTGTACTCTGTTTAGTTTATATTACTGATGATTTATCATCTGTGGCTCTCTACACATACAAAAGTGTAAAACTATATTTGTGCATATTAATTCTATAATCATCCACCAAGTAAATGTTTTTGTTTCTAATTATTTTTCACTTGATACGTTTTGAGTTTCACAAAAATGCAATAATTTCACCCGCAAATATTTCATTTCTTTACCATTTCTATACCTTACTTATTTTTATCAGTGTTGTGATCTGACTTGTTTTTAAAAAGTCAACCTGGCTTTCCAGAGGTGATGACATCCTCATGAGAACATGCCTCTGGCTAAGGATCTCCTTCATCTCTCTCCAGAAGAGAAGAGGAAAGACAAGACGCCCTGGTGCAGAACCCAAACCCTACTTCATGGATGTGGAAGGTTCCGGAGGCTATAAAATCACCACTGTCGTTAGCCATGCACAAATGGTAGTTTTGCATGTTGACTGCTCCACTGGAGGAAAAGCTAAGTTTACAAGGATGCTCCTTCAGAAGGAAGCAGCATGAAAAGTACCCTCAATCAGCATGAGTG
Source organism: Rhinolophus sinicus (assembly GCF_036562045.2). Lineage (NCBI taxonomy): Eukaryota > Metazoa > Chordata > Mammalia > Chiroptera > Rhinolophidae > Rhinolophus > Rhinolophus sinicus. The sequence goes on along the minus strand of NC_133757.1, from coordinate 51,090,410 downwards.
AGGAACCATCCCAATAAACACATTTTGGATACAAAAAAAAAACAGTCAACCTGCCTGCTGTGCTAAGACTATAAGCAGCAAAGGTGGAAGGACAGAGACTAGTTAAGAGGCTATTGTACTAATTCAGGCAAAGGATGATGATGGTGCCACAAAGCAGGGGGGGAGGTGACTGTAGGGGTGTCAGTAAGAAGTTACTGGATTCAGGATACATTTCAAGGTGGATCAGTAGTACATGTGAAAGACTGGATATGTGCTATGAGAAGAAGAGAAGAATCAAGAGTAACTCTATGGTTTTTAGCCTGAACAACCAGAAGGATAAAGTTGCCATCAAGTGAAACAGAACAGGCTACAGGTGGAACAAGTTTTTGGGGGAAAGACTAGGAGCTCAGTTTTGGAAATATTGAGTTTAGGATATCAAAAATGCAAGCACATTCATTAAATAAATGCTGAAAGGACAAATAAATTAATCAATCTCTCAAACATGACTGATTCTCCAACATTTCAAAATAGCTACGATTAAGGACACAGAGAGCTAGGCCATACATAGGACACACCACTTCACTGCAAAGAAACGATTCCTCGAGACTTCACAATAGGTGCTTCCTTCCCATGGCAGAAACTGACCTATATCCTGACTATCATGTGCAAGGACAACCAAAAGGCAGACTTTAAAGGCAAAACCAGAAGGCCCAAATTCCACTCCAGTGTATTTCCTATGGCCTTTGTAAATGAAGAAAATGAAGAAAGGACTGGGATTCTTGGTATAGCAGATACCGTGTTTCCCCGAAAATAAGACCTAGCCAAACCATCAGCTCTAATGTATCTTTGGGAGCAAAAATTAATATAAGACCTGGTCTTATTTTACTATAAGACCGAGTCTACAGTACAGTACAGTACAGTACAGTACAATACAATACAATACAATACAATACAGTTTATAATACCAGGTCTTATATTAATGTTTTTTTAATTTATTGGGGTAATTGTTAGTAAAATTACATAGATTTCAGGTGTACAATTCTGTATTACATCATCTATAAATCCCATTGTGTGTTCACCACCCAGAGTCAGTTCTCCTTCCATCACCATATATTTGATCCCCCTTACCCTCATCTCCAACCCCCTTCCCCCCTTACCCTCTGGTAACCATTAAACTATTGTCTGTGTCTATGAGTTTTTGTTTCTTATTTGTTTGTCTTATTCTTTTGTTGTCTTTGGTTTATATACCACATATCAGTGAAATCATATGGTTCTCTGCTTTTTCTGTCTGACTTATTTCGCTTAGCATTATACTCTCAAGATCCATCCATGTTGTCACAGATGTTCCTATATCATCTTTTCTTACCACCAAATAGTATTCCATTGTGTATATATACCACAATTTCTTTATCCATTCATCTATCGAAGGACATTTTGGTTTTTTCCATGTCTTGGCCACCGTAAACAAAGCTGCAATGAACATTGGAGCATACGTGTCTTTATGTATAAATGTTTTCAGATTTTTTGGGTAGATACCCAGGAGAGGGATTGCTGGGTCATATGGTAATTCTATTCACAATTTTTTTGAGGAACCTCTACACCGCCTTCCATAACGGCTGCATTATATTAATTTTTGCTCTAAAAGACGCATTAGAGCTGATGGTCCGGCTAGGTTTTATTTTCGGGCAAACACGGTAAAACTAAACTCACAACAGTTCTAGATTAGATAAGACAGATCCACAGTAAATAAATACATTTGAGAATAAGAAAATAGTTCCACAGTTCTTGGTCTTCTGTGCCCAAGGAAGACCTGGTAAGTTTCCTTCAAAACGGACATCTTGTATCAAAAATTTGAATTCTAAGACCTTAAAATTTCCCATTTTTCAGTATGATATACTTTTCTTCATTCCGTGCTGCCTTTCATTTCTACAAGAAAAGTCAGGAAGAACAAAATGTTGTGTAGATGAGAAAACTGAAGTATGCAATCACTGTGACATATGTAACACAAAGGCAGCCCAAATTAGAACTGGTCTGTCCCACATCCTTTGCCAGCTATCCACTCTCAAAGAATTTCTTCTTTTTTTGAAATAAGGACATGAAGGTAACAACAAAACTGACTGAGAAATACAAGTATGAGGCTCCTGGGAATGTAGCCATCACTCTGAAACTAACCCCAGGCGCCTTCCTCTTCATGCTCATTAGTGCAAGGTCAGGATGCTTCTGAACTCGAATTACAGGTCCTTCACCCCGAATGCAAACCCTGCCTTCTCTAATGGACACTGCAGTCATTCCCTTGGAAATTTCCTACACTGCATGTGAAACAGGGAACATCTCAATACATCCTCCATGCTCTTTCTCCCACCCTACCCACCCTCTCCTCCATCCACACTCCCTGCTACAGTGACCGACTAGTTCCCCACACTCTTCCGCAAGCATTGGCTCCTAGGTTAGCCATCCTGGCCCCAACCACTTACCATCAGTATTACTTGGGGTGATGTTATTTCTTTGTGCTACACTTTCCGAATTATAAAAGGGGGAAATTAATAGTACTTAGACTGTAGAATTCTGAACAGGATTTGACGAGTTAGAATATATAAAGAACTTAAACAGGCATATATAAAGAAGTTCTATATAAAGAACTTAAGCATCTGAAACAAACGTTTAATCTTTCAGGGTATCTTGCTCAATAAATAACCAAACTATTGGCAGACCATTTGGAAGAATAACTCAGGAGTTTCAAAGCACGTAGTGATTAGTTTGAACAAGCTTTTAACAGAAACCATCATGGGAACCTTGTATGGCCATCCACCTCCACTTCCTTACATAGGGTGGTCACGTATTGTTTCATTTTGTAATTTATAGATGTTGGTCCAAGTTAGAAGGGTAAGATTTTCAGATTGATAAAGGGGGATGCTAGAAAAATCAGAATTCCATTTTTCCTAAAAGAATAATTCCCACTGCCATTTTCATACCTTACTGGTTAGGAGTACATGTAGAAATGGAAAACAATAATACATGGGTCTCAATTTCACTGATGAGGATATTACACTGTACAAGTTCTTAGAAGTTAAAGGGAAGAGTTATTGGGCAGCAATTCAGCAAATGTTATTGTTATTATTATTTACAGTAGTGATGACGTGAATAAATGTCCAAGCTCAGTGGAAACTAAACAGTGGGTAAAGATTTTCTCCCCTCAAATCTATACAGGTTGACCCATGAGAGCTTTCAGTAAATCTGAGAGGAATGGAACTGAGTTGTTTCGGTTGTGTGGCTTCTCATAGTCCCCATTTGAAAACTGTTCTTATATGAGGTCTGCAGATCCTTCACTGTGGATCAAAGCATTTCTAATACTGTAAAGCTGTCATACAAAGTAAGTATGAGGTAACAAAGAAAACTATAAAAATTCCGCACATTACCAAAATCCCAATGACTTTTTTTCCAGAAATAGAAAAACACATCCTAAAATTCATATAGAATCTCAAGGGACCCCAAATATAATCTTGAAAACAATCTTGAATAAAAAAAAAGAACAAAGCTGAAGATTCACATTTCCTGATTTCAAATCTTACTACAAAGCTACAGTGGCCAAAACAGTGTATACTGGCATAAAGACAGAGATACAGACCAATGAAATAGTATAGAGAAGCCAGAAATAAACCCTCACATGTATGGTCAAAAGAGTTTTGACAACGGTGCCAAGAACACTCAAAGGGGAAAGGACAGTCTTTCGACATGTGGTGCTGGGAAAACTAGACAGCTACATGCAAAGGAATGAAGTCGGACCCTTATCTAACACCATACACAAAAATTAACTCAAAATGGACAATGACCTAAATTTAAGAGCCAAAACTATGAAACTCTTAGGAGAAACCATAAGGCAACATTGGATTTGGCAACAATTTCTTGAACATGATACCAAAAACACAGGTAACAACAACAAAATAGACAAATTGGACTTCATGAAAATTATAAACCTTTATGCATCAAAAGACAGTATCAACATACTAAATAGGCAAACCACAGAATGGGAGAAAATACATACATAAAAATCATGTATATGATTAGGCATCAATACCCAGGATATATAGAGAACTCCTAAAACTCAACAACAAAAATAAACATCCTGATTCAAAAATGGGCAAAGGATGTGAATAAATAGTTCTCCAAAGAACATACATAAATGGCCCATAAGCATAAGAAAAGATGTTCAACATCAATAATCTTTAGGAAAATGCAAATCAAAATTACGAGATACTATCTCACATCCATATCCATTAGGGATGGCTACCATCAAAAAGCCTGAAAATACTTACATGGCACGGGACATAACACAAGTTACAACAACAACAAAAAAAGTATTGGCAATGATATGGAAAAAATGGAACCCTTGTGCACTGTTGGTAGGAATGTAAAATGGTAAAGCCACTGTGGAAAATAGTACAGTGGTTCCTCCAAAAATTAAAAATAAAATTATCATATGATCTAGCAATTCCACTTCTCGGTATGTACCCTAAAAAACCGAAAGCAGGGTCTCAAAAGAGATATTCATATATCCATGTTCATAGCAGCATTATTGACAATAGCCAAAATGTGGAAACAACTCAAGTATCCATCAACGGATGAACAGATAAGCAAAATGTGTATATTTGTATGTGTATATACATATATACATACACATATACACACACATATATACATACATATACACAATGGAATATTAGTCAGCCTTAAAAAGAAAGGAAATTTTGACATATGCTACAACATGGATGAACCATGAGGATATTATGCTAAGTGAAATAAGCCAGTCAAAAAAACACAACTGTATAATTTCATTTCTATGAGGTACTTAGAGTACTCAAAATCAGAGACAAAAAGTAGAATGGTAATTGCCAGGGGTTGGAGGAAAGGGGGAAAGAGAAGTTATCGTTTAATGGGTATAGAGATTCAGTTTTACAAGATGAAAAGACTTATAAGATGGATGGTGGTAATGGCTGCACAACATTATGGGTGTATTTAATACCACTTGAACTGTGCAGTTAAAAATATTAAGATGGGGGAGCACTCTTCTAGTAGTTACCAGATGGAATGCTATGCAATTCATAAAATAAAGCCAATTAGGTCTTCAATTTTTTTAAATGGTTACAATGGTAAATTTTATATTATATGTATTTTACCACATTAAAAAATATTGGAGAATAAGTTGAGAGATGTAATATAAGAATACTTTAAAATAAAACCCTAGTTCAATAATCACAATACTTTCCTGTTACTGACAATTATCAAGATTTGACCACTGTGGTATATCCCGTATATAAAAGAATTTCATAAAGTTTATGCTGGCTTCCCACTTGTCTGTAACTCAAAATCTACAGAATGCTTTAATAGAAAATGCTTTCTTTTTGCTGTATGTGACAGCGGGATTATTATTTTTTTGGTTTTTATCAGTTGAAGATAATAATGAGCAAAATGCTTCTATATCCTTTAGCATATTTCACGTATGCATAATGAAATGTACTACAAAACATTTTCCATTTTAAGTTTGTTTCTTGGCAGAAAATCTCCCACAGTGTTTAACTTATTATTATTTGCTACAGGCTCTTCCCTAAAAGCAAGAGGCAGCCCATTTTCTCCAGATGACTCATTAACTAAAGACACAGTAGAATGAAGTGTTCCAACTTGAAATACCAACAGCTAAATATAACTTCTACAACATTAGAAAACTCAGTGCCTCTCTTTAGTCTATAAGAGCAATCTTAAAGGGTGACCTTAACAAAACACATTTAGCACATTCACTGATCAGCAAGAAGTAAACCCTGGAAAAATGTAAAGTTTAAAAAGAAAAAAGCATTTATCAAAAATGGAGAAAACTTTCCATTTTTTGTGTAAGTCACAAAAAAAATTAATTTTTTTCTTATTCTTTAGGTAAAACATTTACTGCTTTCATAAAAGCAATTAATACCTTAGAACATGAATATTGGTCACAAATACTAAAATTTATCTCCTGGTCTCTTGTGTAAAATGATAGGGTTTTTTTTTAGCCAGTAAGCAAATGAGAATCCAATCATGGTTATTTCATTTAATATTATTCTTTTGAGGAAGAATAGTGAAATACATAGTAAATCTTATAAAAATATTAAACCAAACTATTTTTTCTGGATATTCATCTTGCATAAAAATAAAAACAACATCTGAAATTACTAGTTAATCAACAGTACTGATAGTTTTTCAAACTAGCGAGAAAAGGCAGCATAAGACGATTACAGGCACAGTCAAAGGAAAGAAAGAGAGGAAGAAGTATCGAGAATCAGTCTGATAAATTGAAGGTAACTCTCAAAGACAGACAAAGGAAAGAACTGAATAAAGAAAAATCTGATAGCTTTTGAGTCTTTAGATTTAATCATCCCTAAGGCCCAACTGTACCCATACTTTTGTGTGAATAAAGTTTAGTGGCTTGAGTTACTAAATTCCTTTTTTAGCCTAAGCTAGTCCTAGTTAGATTTCTTGTCACATATAGCCAAGAATCCTAAGAGTGTAAAAATATTTTAAGAATGAGTATACTACTCATTGTCCATATAACTACAGAAATGAGCCGATTTTCAAGTGTATTATGACATCATATATTCCATCTAGAGTCTCTCCTTTTTCCACAAAGGAGAATTTTCTTTCCTTTATTTTGGGGGGAGTGGTGGCCTTTTAAAATCATCAAAATAAGATTCACTATAGGAGATCACTTCAGAGCCAACTTTTTTTAAAGGCACCTATTTAAGAAACTGATAGCAACTTTCCTGAAGTACTCATCTCTTTTTAAAAAATGTAGTACCATTTTTAACAGAAATATCTGCTAGAAGGGAATACAAAATGGTAACAGGAATATTCCACCTGTGGTGGAATTACTGGTGATCTTTTTTTTTTTTTTCATTTTAATGTATTTTCAAAATTGTCAACAATTGGTAAGAAACATAATACTTTTTAAATAAGGGTACATTTTAAGTACCTTTAACCTTCATCACGGTTCAAAGGACATGTTTGCTTAGTCTTAATCTTCATATAGTTTTGAGAGGTGAAATGTTTATTTAGTTCAATTCAACAAATGTTTATTAAACACCTGCAACGTGTAAAGCACAATGTCATAACAAAAATGATATGTAGTTCATGGAAGTAGTCATGAGATTTCAGTGCATGTATGTTAGTTTGTACAGTTTGTGTGTGTGTGCAATGTTTGAGTTGCAATAACTTTACTGGCTTAATCCAGGCTTTATACTACAACATCATGGTTTAATTCAACAATCAAGCGTGAGCTGCTTCACTCTGGTATTTTCCTTTCTTACCTACCGGAATATTTCAAAGTACCCTCCCTCCTCCAATCAGCTGCAATACAGGCCTATAAAACATTACTTACTTTTCACATAAATAATCTCTTAAATAACTTAAGGCAAAATGACTTCCAGGGATATAAAGAATGAAAAGTAACAATGTGACCCATTTTAGATCCTATTTTCCACTATATTAAATAGTTACCAAAGGTTTCACGCCAAACGTATGCAAAGAGATCCCTCTAATACACTCAACTTCACTGCAATATTTTAATAATTTATCAATTTGGTCAAAAACAATGAGACTTTCAGGCAAATGAGTCTACAGTGAGGTTTTAAAAGTTCACTTCTATATATTATGGTCACTTTTTTTTTAGCCACAATACTGACTTATGTGATCTCTAATAAAAGTTAGTTTTCAGTGCTGACGAATGTGAAAACTGGAAGTTCAGTAGCTGTTTAAACCAAAAGGTTCAACTAAATGGGTAAGTCCTAGAACTCCCACTGTACCCCTTCCCAGGACCTAGATGTTCACGGGCCCTTGGGCATTCAGTTAAGGCTTGATAAGTAAAAAGGTCTCAATGCCCATATGTGGCCAAGGTGTTTAAAGAACACACTTCAATAAAAACCTGGGAGACAATTTAGGAAGCAGCTTGCACAAATATTTATTCAGAGCCTATTAAGGCCTTAAGAATGTCCTGTAATAAGAACATGTATTATTATTCATATGCTTTATCTCAGATTGACACAACACTCTCCCAAGCTGAGTATAACCTGAGAAACTCACTTTTCACACCACTAAGTCTGTTGATTCTACCTCCCAACAGCCTTCAGTTCCACCTCTTCCCCCTTCAATGTCATTGCCACATTTCAAGGGCCTCATTTCTTACCTGGGCTGTTCCAACAGTCTAACAGGTGTTTTGCAGAAAGGCCTCCCTCTAATCCATTCTCCATACCATCTAATCAATTAACTCTCCTCTTTAAAATCATTCCCATCACCTACTAAAATAAATCGAAACTCCTTGGGTGGGTGGGTGTGTGTGTGTGTGTGTGTGTGTGTGGTGTGTTGTACACTACAACCTGGTTTAATGCCTTTATATGTACTAAAATCCCTCTCAATGCCCCAACTCAAGCACTGTCCTTCAGTCATTTTGAGGTGTCCCCATAGAAAAGGTTTTTCACGTCTCTGCATGTCTGTTGCACAGACTGTTACAAGCATAACCAGGTCACACACATAGCTCCCTGTCTATCACTTTCTTTGTCTAACTTCACAGTCGCCTTGAAAGACTCAGTTTAAGGCATCATCTTCTCTGTGAAGCTCTGCTTAACTGTTAATCTTCCAATCCTAAACTAGGTTTCTTTCCTCTGTGCTCTCAGAGGTGACTTTTCAAGTATTTTTCATAACGCTTATCACATTAAATTACTACCCATGTGACTACTCAGAATTCTCTGAGACTCGGTTTGCTCATCTGTACAGTGACTAAGAGTCCCTACCCTGAGGACTCCTATAAGGCTAAGTACAGGAAGTGTGTAGCACTTCATACGAGTTCCAGTAAATGACAGATGTACCTTGTCATTAATATTTTTCTCAAAGGCTAACACCTTAGAATTCATCTTCCTTACTCCAGCAGTTAATCCAGTATTCAGCAAAAAAAATAAGTTACTATACATTTGTAAAGTGAGTAAATCCACTTTTCAGAAAGATGATTCGTAGAGCACTACAGAAGATAGAATTGAGGAAGTCCTGCAAAAGACCGTTTAGGACCTCAGAAAGAAGGAAGCGAACCACTTCTAGGGTGTCTTCAAAACCAAATACACGGTACACAGAGACCCAGAAGATTTGGCGCTTCAGTCAACGATTACTACTGAAGTGAGCTTCTCTTAAGAGGGAGAGGGTGGTTGGATGGGGATCCAACCCCTCACATGTTGTTGGCATAGAAAAAGGTGGAAAGAAAGAACCACTGGAGAAATGGAGCCAGGGAGGAGAGGAATCCAGTACTTAGTGCAAGAGGTGATGATTCAGGTAAGAAACATGAAAATAGCAAAGAGGGGTGAGATTTGAGAGCCATTTCAAATGGTAATAAGAGCTGGAGAATAATATGCTTGTGGAGGTTTAAGGAGTAGGAACAAAGATGGCTGAAAACATCTAGTATAACAAAATAAGTTAATTGTGATAAAAAGTCAAGAAGCAAGGTGCACAATTAAACTGACCCAGGTTTAGAAACTGGCAGGGTCAAAAGGGAGAGAGAATTGAAGGTAATGATAAAACGTAGTTGAAATAACTGACCGTGTCACTCAGGCTAGATTAAGAGAGTAATATGAAAATGGGAAGGAGCTAAATAGGAAAGTGATACAGATTTTTTTAAAGCAGTTACGGGCTGGAACTAGGTTCAAAACATGAAAAGAGGGTTGCTCAAGTGGAATAGAAATAAAGGTAGTTCTAACAGAGGAGTTTAAGGAAGTGTGATAACTAGTGCTGGAAATGCCATCCCCATGAGAACTAAGAAAATAGTTGAAAATAGAATATTTGTAAAACACGTACCAAAGTTTTCAAAGAATCTGAAGGAGTTTAAAAGGGTGACACTCCAAACACTTCTCGACAACCTTTCCTTAGCACGATTTAGTGTTTGCCTTATTGACTAAAGAAGTGAATTAAAGCTTGCTTCTGCTTCCTCTTACTGCTGCCTTCCAGAGCAAGACTTCCTTGACTATTTTCTGGTCTTTTGTTTCAATAGATACAGCTTATCACGGCCAGAAGAGTGCATTCTACGTCAAGTGACTTTCATATATTGTAAAACAAAAATAACAGTAAAAAAAAATCTGATTTTACACTAAACAACCTACATTTAACAATCTTATACTAGAAGATACCAATGAACAATTATTCATACTAGGTTCTGGTAAGAGAATGACAAATGAAAACAAGGGAAAAGCTCATGTACATATTTGATACAACTGTGAACACTTCTGCATGTTCTCTGGGAAACTTTAGCTGTTCTCATAACCATACTGTATCCATGGTTATTCTTATTACTATGTACAGCTTTAAAAGCAACAAAACAATTCCTTATTAAGGTGGTTAAATCCAACAAAGGAATAAAACTAAATCTTACAACTCTTAAAAGTTTAAGGGAATTATTACAATTGATGGCTATTCATAATATTTTAGTACATTTTAAATGATCCAACTACAATGTCTTTTCCTAAGTACACTGGTATCACCATGCAATTTTAATCCATATGCTTAAACCTCTTTCACAGTTTACAGGAACAAAGCAGTTTTGATTCACAAACAATGCCCTGCAGTCAAATACGCTCATGAGGTATTAATTTACAACTTCATCTGTGATCAGTTAAACTGCATGTGAAATCTTAAACATCCTTAAAAAGCTCACCACAAATAGTTCAATAAGAGATTTTTTGGTTAACATTACTTTAACAAAAAACATGTAAGATTAAATTCTATTGTAAAATAAAACCAAATGCCACTTGCTTTTAAGGATAAGCCACTAACAAAACAATCTTTTAAACTGTCACCTTTTGCATCTAAAATATTAATTAAAACTGTAATGGCATATCAAAAACATATGTTTCAAAAGCTTTGGCAAGACAAATGACAGATAAAAAAGAAAACCAATCTCATGAAGAAAATGTATGTATTTCAACAAATAAGATGTATCTTTAATCAGTCCTAGGAGCCAGATTTATTAAAATGTCAGGTCAACCTGTATCATATTAAAACAAAAGATTAAAATTACCAGTTTTACTAAACAACTAAAATGTCAGATCCACACAAGTTATTAGCCAAGACAACATTAATGAAAAAACATGATATAAATGTCCAATTCAGCTGATTTTAGTGAAAAACAATAATCACTAACCTCTCAGAAACCTGTAGTTTTGAGCTTTAATATTTATGTCATTTGAGCCTTAGAATGTTTACTTACTTAGGATTTTTTTTAGCCAGCTACAAGTAATGGTTATGGTGACTGATTTTTTTTTATGACAATCATAGGAATTGTGATATCATATAGCAAAACCTCCAGAGTTAGAACAGAGCCAGGATGAGTTCGTTAATCCATGATTCAACCACATCATCAAAGGCCTCGGTTCTTTCCAGGTTTTCCCTGTGCCATCCTTAGTGTGGTGGCTTTTGTCCCTTAACAGTTCAAAATAACTGCAATAGTTGCAAGTCTCACTTTATCTACGTACAAAAATTAGAAGAGAGACTGCCCAAACTTCTCAGTGTTATTGGTCACTCATTACTAAATCAATCATTGGCAAAGGGAATGAACAACCCTGATTGGCTTAGATTAATTCAGAGTCAGTCCCTGAAAGTAAAGAAGAACTCCCCATAAAGAAGAACTTCCCATAAAGCACATGGGCATCTGCTGAGTGATAAAAGCTGAAGTATCATTCCTTTGCATGTGGCTTTCCAATTCTCCCCGTACCATTTATTGAAGAGGCTGTCTTTTCTCCATTGTGTTTTTGGCTTCTTGGTCGAAAATTATCTGTCCATATCTATGTAACTTTGCTAACAATTGTCACCCCAATAAACTTTAATTAAAAAAAACACAAAAGTATCAAATCAAGTGGAGCATCAGATCACTATTTTCATACATCGCATATAATAATATAAAATAGTCATTAATATCTTTATATGCTTCAAATGAATATTATATATATACATATATCAATGTGGCAAATATCTTAATTCTGATAAATTGAATATCTCACTAGAAAAGTTAATTATATAATGTAATAATTTTCCATCTAAATTAAGAAAGATAAAAACAATTAATTCAAAATATGTGTCAGATTTTTAGTCAAAGGGAACTGCATACATGCATGAACTTCTGATTCCTCCTGAATCCCCACTAAAAGTACTATCAAAGACAAAAATATCAGAAAAGGAAATAATGGTGACAAAAATTTGGATACTGGAAAGCAGAGTGAAGAGTAATGATTAACTCAACAGACCCAAGAAAGTTGAATCCTAAACAGCAGTGGAGAAAGACAGAAGAAAGTTGGGAAGCAATTAAATTTACACTTCCTTGCCCTCCTAGGGCACCACACTGGCTGGCATTAGGAATCTCTAGGAATGGGAGGAAAGGTAGGGCATAAAAGTTTGTTGAAGAAGCAGATGGACTTACAGAACCCATCCTATACCCTGCACATCAAGGCAAATATCCCTCTTTCTCATCCATGCAGAAGACTGAGGTCTATTTTCTAGAGAGGATAAAAAGAGAGCTGGAAAAATGTATTGAAAACATAAAGATTAACTGAAAGTTGACGCACTGAACTTTGAGACCTCTAAGTTTCTTCTCCTTCTTGGAGCCAGAAGCCATGAAGTTGCAAAAGGAACCTTACGATGATCAATCTAGTCTAAGAACAATCTAATGATATCAACTTGGAATTCTGCTACAAAACAGTCCAGCCAGATCATTTAACAGTGACACAAATACCTGACAACTCCTACCCATGCACAGTTTTTGTCTTTCAATTTCCCACTTTTAAAAATAAGCAGGGGTTATCACTTTGTGATGGGTATAAATGTCTAACTGTTACATTGTTTTGCACACCTGAAACTAATAAAAAATAAAATAAAATAAGCAGAGGCAAATATCGCCAGACATTTTAAAGAAAATCTCTACTGTGAAAAAGAGAGGCCAAAATAAACAAAAATTTTAAATGACAATTTGGAGGAAAGGACGACATGCATTAAGAAATAGCTTGGGGGGGGGAACCTATCTTATTTTTATCCTCAGAGAGATGACAGTAGACACTGCATCCATGAGATAAGAATGGATGCTACTAAAACGAGTATCAGAATAAATTTAAAAACCTTTAAAATTCAAAATATGGCAGCAAAAATCAAAATTTTTCAAAAAGTAGAATAAAATTAGAAAAGACAATTTAGAGGACCAATCCAAGATGCCCAATATCCAAATAATTGGAGTTCCAAAAAGAGAGAGAGAGAGAGAGAGAGAGAGAGAACAAAAAAAATAAGAAACAAATACATGATTCAAGAAAAGTTCTCAGAACCGAAGGGGATGATCCTTATCAAAAGAATCCCCCACCAATGTGCCCAGCACAACGGGTGAAAGAGACCCAGACAAAGACATTATTAAGACAAAAAGCTTAAAGGTTTTTGTAGGAAAAAACAAATGTGTCAAACAAAAGATCAAGAATCAGAATGGCACCAGATTTCACCACAGCAACACAGAAAGCTAAAAGATAATGGAGCATTGCCTTGAAAATACAAGGGCAATTTTGACAAAAACCAAAAACTAAGTCTCGGGGTTACCTGAGACTTAGCATAGCTGTGTGCCAAAACTGTCTGCTTTAAGTAAGCTGGTTTTATGATAGCCAGTACCCCAAGAGAGGAGTAAGATCACTCAAATCTAAGCAACTCTAAATATTTCAGTTCTATACAGAGAACAAGAAAAATGAAGGCGTGGTTTAATTCAGAATGCTCCCAACTCTCAGTATGAAACTTCATACTAGAACTTTTAATGTTCATGGAACACTTTCTTCCTCCTATTGGAAATCATGCAAAAATTAAGGATAATTAATAGAGCACTTTATTTTCAGTAAAATTAGGAGACAAACATAATCAGTAAGTATTGCGAATAAATAAGGAAAAGATGGAGTAATCAATGATGTTATGGAACTATAAATGGAGACTGTTTAAGCTCTATAAAAAACAGCAGCTGCCATGCAATAGAAAGAAAAGTACAAAGTGTGCAAGAGGATTCAGTGGAGGAAATTCACTAACAAGAGCCTGTAAAAATATACTTTTTGAACCTGAGAGAAATACCATGAAATGCATAACTATACCACTAATTTGCCAAGTTAGAAATAAGACAAGAAAGTCCACTATAACCACTACTAGTTAACATCATATTAGCATATGAGTACTAGCCAACATTATTAAACAAAATGAAGGAAATTACAGGTGTAAATATTCTGAATCAAGAAGTAAATTATTACTACTTGAAGTTGTTATTATTGCATAGCTAAAATTTTTTCTAAAAGATATATAACAGAAAACTTACAAAAAAATAAGAGAAAGTGGTTAGGTAAATAGGTAAAAAAAATAACATATAAAGTCAATAATTGTCATTTATATAAACCAAAACTCATTTAAAAAGCTCTTGACTCACAAAACCAATAAAAAAGATAAACTTCAAAAACATAATAAATATAAGAAAATAAATGTAAAATACTTCTAAAGGCATTAACAGAAGACTTGAAGCAATGAAAGGACAAACCATGCTCTTGCTTAGGAGACTCAGTATTAAGATGTCAATTTACCTTCAGTTAATTTCTACTTCAATATAATAGCTATATCAAGAACAACAGGTTTCAGGTTTTTCTGTGGGATTAGTGGTGCAGACGAGATAACATGATAAAATGTTGAAAAATAAACAAAGATAAACTGGGACGCCTTTAGAAACTAAAGATCTGAGGAAGAATAGCCCAATTAAGAATAAAACTATTATAATGCTTCGATAATTAAATTGGCATGTGAATAAAAAGCCATACCAATGCAACATGAAAGTCCAAAAGCAATTCAGAATGAACGGAAATTTAGATACAACAGTAACCTGTGGTTAAAGTGGTATCTCTCAATAATAAGGAAGAGATGGGATAGTCAATAACCAGTACGGAACAAGTGAATAACCAGCTATAAAAAATAAAGTAGGATCTACATTCTATACTGTGTATGAGGATAAATTATAAATGGATAGAATATTTAAGAGTAAAAAACTGAATTTTGAAGTCTTAAAAGAAATAACTTCCATTATATAACAATAAAAATGAAATTAGCAAAAACAATCCAAGTTATAATCTTGTACAAATGTTTGCAACTCATATCACAAAGAGCATATGTTCCTAACGTATGTAAAGCTCCCAGAAATCACTAAAAATACCATCTATTCCTCCAAAAGGGATGTATGGTGCAGAAGATTAAGATGGGAACAGACAATTCACAGAAAGAGAAAAGGAAATGTTTTTTGAAAGACATCCTTAACTTCACTCATTAAAAAAAAAAAAAAATTAGAGGTAGGCTGAAACACCATTATTTAGTGATCAAGCTGTCAAAAAAAAATTACAAGTTTAACAACTGTTGGTGAGGCTATGGGTAAAAGGCACTCAATTTTTTTTAAAAGTTAAGAAAGGAGAACAAAAGAGAAAAATGGGACAAACAAAATTTTTATATCATAATTATGCTAAAAGAGATTTTAAGATTAGACAAAGGGAAAAAATCCAACTAATGGATGTTACAAAAAAAAAATCAAAAGTATAAAGACACCTATGTGAAAGTGGTCACATCCATCTTTTTTAAATAAATGGTTAAGTTTATTATTATAGTGAAGTGCTGACAAACACGGCAGAGATTAAAAATATAGTTCCTTTTTGAAATAAACTATTCAGCATTTAAAAAAAAAAGTATAAAGACACCTAATATTCTAAAGTAAAAGGAGAAAAAGGATACAGGTAACCCCTGTATAACACGGTTGTTAGGTTCCTAAAAAATGCCGTGTTATGCGAATCCGTGTTATACAAAACAAAGAACTAGTACAAAAAAGGGGGTTAGTTCCAAAAATTAAAAACACATACTATTATATTTTTATAATTAAGAGAAATATCTTTATTGAAGCAATTTTCACCAAAAGTTAACATATTAATATGTATTAAATAAGGCTTTCTTCATCATCACTACTAAGCACCATTAACCGAGAGCGTTTTCTTTTTGACAAGGTATCTTCATCCTCTGAACTTAATATTCCACAAACAAAAGGGATGTAAAATTCTAATAAATTTTAAAATTCTGCAGTCAAATCTGATACGACATCCACGCTCGAATGAAAAATTTCAAATGAGATATCTTTTGCTCTTAAAAGTTCTTATTACACTCCATGTTGTTCAGGGATTTCTCTAATTCTCGAACCGTGTTAGAGTGAAACTGTGTTACAGAAGTGCCGTGTTATACGGGGGTTACCTATACGCTGTCAAACAACGAAAAGAAAGAAGTTTAATGGCAATTATTGTCAGATAAATGTTAAAATATCAATTAGGACAGAAAAAGTCACTACATAATTATTTTTTTAAGTTCAGTATACCAGGAAGGCATAGTAATTCTAAAAGTTTGTGTACTTAATAAAATAGTCTCAAAATATATTAAGCAAAAATAAATAAATATGAAAAAAATTGACAAATCTAGCATCACAATAGATTTCTACACACCTCTTTTCATTATTGGCCAGTCAAGCATATAAGTACACAAAAAATTACATGCAAGAAATAATTAATAAGCCAGATCATAAGTGGATCATATAACACATAGAATATATGGAATTTTTCACCCAACAATTAGAGAATGTATATTCTTATCAAGTACACATAAAACATTACAAAAATAGTTATGTACCAGTATGTAAGACAAATTTCAAAAATTTCTAAGAGCAGATATCTCATGGACCTTTTCCTCTAATCACAATGTACAATTAAATCAAAAAAATAAACAGATAACTCTTTTAAATCCCATATTTCAAATTTTAAAACAATTCTCAAACAATGGGTAAAAAAGGAAAATCTAAAGGGAAATTTAAAATACTAAGAAATGAATGGCAATTAAAACACTGTCTCGAAAGCCAGATTATAGAACACAAAAGGTGTTTTAAGAAAAATGCAACATTAATTACAAATATTATAGAAGAAAAATAAGCTGTAAATGAATGAGCCAAGTGTTCCTATTAAGATACTTAAAACAAAAGAAAACAAACACAAAGAAAGTAAAAGGAAGGAAATAAGAGCAAAAAAATCAATGAAATAGAAAGCAAAGGTAAACAGAGATCTATTTAAAAACACACACATATATAACTACAACAGCTATAGCAGAGAGGAAACAGATAAAAGACCCATGACCAACAAAACAGCAAGCAAGCAAACAGGGACCTCAATCCCACAACTCCAACCAGCTGAATTCAGCCAACAACTTGAACGAGCATGGAAGCACTCATCCTTAGAACCCCCAGAGAGGAATGCAGTCCTGCCAACGTTTTGATTTCAGTTTTCTGAAACCTAAAGCAGGGAACCAGCTGAGTGAGACACACAGTACCAACTTCTGATCTTTAGAACAATATGAGATAATAAATGGGTGTTGTTTAAGCTGCCCAATTTGTGGCAACTTGTACAGCAGCAACAGAAAACTAATATACCCCCCTTGCTTGACAGTTAGTGCTGTTCCCTAGCCTTTACTATTCCCGTTTCCTCTCATCCCCCTGCTACCAGAGTCCAGTTTTATAAATGCATCTTCCACCATCAGCCCCCATCTACTGTAAGCAGCTCCTCCTGAGGCTTCTCCGTGATGCTGGCGCTCCCCTGACTATCTCATTTCCTTACTGCACTATTGATACACAGTGTCTTATACAATAGATCCATTCCAGCATGCTTGCTTCTCTGAGCCCTTCTGATCCCTTGCTCCACTGTCTGCTGGGCAGCTCTGACATCTCTACTTCAATTAATATGGGCCATCTCTTGTTCCAAGCTTCCAAGAGCCATCAAAGCGGCATGTGAGTACCAGCTCCAGTGGCCTTTGCCAAGGTATTTAATCGCTCTGTCGTTGGAGAGAGAATGCTTCCCTATCAATAGAGCTTTGACTTGAATACGGACCGACATCACTATCACCGCGACATTGTGGGGTACAAGATGTTTAGTCGGGATCAACCCCTGTGACAGGAAGGGGGGAAAAGCAGGACTGCAAAGTCGGAAGTCAAATTCTGATACTGGCCTCACAAAGCCTCAGGCAATCTGGAAGGGAACTCAGACTTTGTCTCAGGTATGAACAAAATGGCTGGGCCTTTATACGTCCATCTTGGTCCGCTGCAGGATAAGATCTGCCCTGGGATGTGAGGCAAGAAGACTCTGTGTAGCAGAGGCCAACCTTGAAGAAGCTGACGGACAACCGAAAGCTTTCTGATCACCTCCCTCCCCAGAGCAGGGCTGCAATTCTCCCTAGAAGGGGGAGGAGCTGCCTAACTCTAGGACCACCATACTTTCACTGAGAGGCCTGTTTTATCCATTCTAAAAATTCTCTTCTCTCTTGTACTTCCTACTTCTCCTCTTTTCTGCTTCTAGTGTGCTTGCTGAAGGTAAGAGCCCAAGCATTTGTACAGAGAGGATCTGCACTGTGCAGACCCCACAAGAAGTACAGTATAGCCCGTGGGCAGACTGAAGTTAGACACGGGCAGAAAGAGTCCCACTCAGAGCAACAGGAAGCACTACTGACCTGTTTATTTGTAAATCGCTGGCAAAGGCTGTGTGAAATAAGCACTTACATAGGAATAACTGGCAAAATGACGTAAGAGCAAACCTCTGTGAGTAGCAGACTTTTCCATGAAACCCTACTGGAATGAGACACAGAATAGCTTATAATTTATCCACCACCACAAGGAGCGATAAAATATCACTACTTGAGGGCTATAAAATGAAGCATTTTTAATACTATCTTTTTAATTATAATCAGAATTAGAAAATAAGCATATTTTTAATGTTTCCAATCATACACCACTTAAATATAACCTTTCATAAAATATTTAAAGTCCTACTGTGTGCCAGTCACTTCCTAGGAGCTGGATATAGAAGTCAACAGGGGAAAGCTCCTGCCATCAAGGCGCTTACATTCTAGTTACAGGAGACAGATAATAAACAGGGAAACAAAGTCACTTCAGATATCAGAAAGTGCTATGAGTGTCACTTGAACTGAGAACTGAAAGAAGTCCAAAAGAACCCTAAAGAAGAGCATTCCAGAAAGACTAAACAACATATGCAAAGGCCCCGAGGTAGGAATGAGCACTTGCTCAAGAAACAAAACAAAGATCAGCGTGTCACTGAAGCATGGTGAGCAAGAGTGCTCTTACACGAGGTCAGAGTGACACTCACAGTGTGGTATCAGGATCAAGCATCCTTCCTCTGACTTAATCTGCTGTTTACTGACAGAGAATTGTGTAAATGCTGATAAGCAAACACTCGGCCAGTAACTCATGCCGAGTTTATTCCCATCATTTATTCCACTCCTCCTGTATCATAAAAAGGTTAAATCTACAATTTCATTGAAATTGAAGAGAAAAAAACAGAAATGAGAACTGAAATAATTTCTCTCACCCAAGGAAAATTAATTTTATATGTAACATTCAATAATGAAAAGATATTAGTAACACTTCTCCTTTATGTAAATATCTACATATATTTTGACTGAGTCCCATTAAAGACAGTAAACAAATTATCTACACATCATAACATAAGTTTATTCTGAATAATTAAGGCTTCCCTACATGTTAAATCTCAGCAAATAATTTAGTATCAACGGATGTGCAGTGTAGTTGCTTTCTACTCAGAAAAACAAGTATCTGTTTGCTGGGCTTATCAAAGAGAAGTTTACGCTAATATGACAATACCAAGTGTCTTTGTCATACCAAATAATTATAATTTTGACAAACACTATTAGAAAGAAAAACAAATGACATCTTTAAAACAAAATTGCCTTAAATATACATGAAGAAAAATAAAAAACTGAAATACTTTTCATCTCTAAGTATGAAAACATAAGGCTAAAGTGCTTTATCAACAGCATTAGAGCTAAAATTTCCAAGATTAATAATGAAAATTACCGCAAGATACTAATCAAGAGCTGTCCTGCCTCCATGCCTCACCTGAACAACTTCTAATTTGAAGGTATCAAAAACCTCCACAACTTGATATTGGGGTAAATGTTTTATGCTAAAAAAAATTCTCAATACAGAATCTCCTATTTATTATAAGCAGGTTAAGTTCCATTTGTCCCTTAATCTAATGTGACCAGTCCCTATATACAATCCTGTCAAATAGAAAATTACATTGTTAACCTCTATTCCTAACTTGCTGGTACATGTATCCATCGGTCTTCTTTCTCCAAAATATTCTAGCTTTGTCTACATGAAAAATTGGCAATGAGAGATAATTTTCTCTTCTTGATGATCTCTGCACGAGTCGTAAGAAACTTTAGCAGCTACGGTATCCATCCTGCCACTTACCTGGGTATCACATAGATTTAAAAGGCCTGACTCCTACGGAACTATTTCTGGCTATGACAAGTTTGATCAACACGCCTACTACACATAGACTTTAAATTCTCAAACTCTTGGTCTTTAACATAAGGTGAATAGACATCTGATACTGACGCTCAGACTCTACTGTAAATTCAAAAGTATTTCTACCAATCTCTCTTACTGTTTACTTTCAGTTGTGTAGGCTAGCAGTTCTCAAAATGGTCCATGCATCACAGGAGTCCCTAAAATTCTTCAGGGAATCCACAGGTTAAAACTATGTGCCATTTACATTGTTAGTCTTGCACAACTGTACAGCAAAGTTTTCCAGAGGCAATATAATACGTGATGGCATTGCTCTGGTGGCTGATCGAATGGATGCTTGTATATTTTTGTTTTGTTTTGAGAATTTTTTAAGGTAATAGATCTAAGGTATTAATATATGTGTTTTCAGAGATTAACTACGTTTGTTCTTGGTATTTCTACTATACTCTTACTACATATACCTGCTATAATCTACGCATCTGTGTGAGGCCATATTTCATTTGTACTTCAATCAAAACAATATATTGCAACAGATTGAATGCAGAAACAGATGAGACTCCACCTGCCTTCTATTAAGTCAAACATTAAAGAGATTTGCAAAAAGGTAAAACAATGCCCCTCTTTTTACAATATTTTTTGTTTTGGAAAATAAAGTTATTTTTCACAATAATATGTTACTTATGGCAACATATAATGGGTTTATTACAATTATCTTTAAATGTATTAATCAATTTTTTCAAATGTCTCCACTTTAATTTCTGATATGGTAAACATCAACAGATATATAACCCACTAAGCAATAGTTCTCTGAGGCATATGCACACTACTTTTCATTTGTTTAATCACTGGCTTTGTCTTCAAAATAATTCCTATTGCTGCATAACAATTTTTCACCATTTCCAATATTTTTTTAATTGCTCTATTTTAATTACCAACAGACTGACACCTTTCTTCTTACTAGCATTTATTATTCTTACTGCTTTTATATCTACATAACACAATATTCTTTAAAATAAATTGCAATAAATAAACAGATTGCAGTTAAAACACAAACAAAGCAAACACAGTACAGAATAATGAACACCATAACCAACAATAAAATGATCAGTTTACAGCATCCTTTGGTCTGATGTGTATTTATATTTGTTTACAAATGTTTATGTAATGAAAATGGTAAAAAGAACTATTTTATATTTCACATTGATATTTATCAATTCTGAATAAAAGATAACAATATAATACTGCTTGCAGCTAGCAATTTAAATAGGCCTTAAGTCAAATAATGATGTAACACTATGTTATTTTATAAAGAAAATAATTAGTTCTATTCCATCATTATCAAGATTTTCATATGTATTGTTAATTATTGGAAATGTGGGTTACCAGACATCTAATGTTCAAATAGTTCGAAAACGATTATGGAGTTCTTTTCTTGAGATTATACACAATTTAACATAAATGGATTATAAAAGCCTTATAGTTGCTGAAAAAATTATGATAAATATAAGCAATATTTTCTAATAAAGATGAATGGTAATTGAAAAATTAATGTTACATTTAAAATACATTTCTGAATATTATACACAGCAATGAAACATTTTAATTAAAAAACAAGTTTAAACCATATTTAATCATTCATCTTTCTCTCTCACTGCCAACTTCCTTCTATTCTTCAAACACATGAAGCAGTTTACATTATGTCCCCAAACAATAAACCATTTATCATAATTTCACTATATTTATTGCTGTCTTTAAAGATAATTTATATTTCCCAACATAGATTAATTATGAAAACTTGTATAAGCTAAATCCACATATTCAGTACAAGTATAAAAATCCAGGTAAGTCATGAATAGGACAGTACCTGTCAACTGTCCTAGCACTAAAAGTGGTAATCAATAAATTAAAATAATTTAAAAAGCTACTACATTTGTAATATTCAGAGCTTACAGACTAATGTAAGACATACAGCAAGTGTTGATAAAATCCAAAAGTGTCTGGATAATAATGATGCTTAGAGGTAAACTAATATTTCTGGAATACATAATATAGGCCAGGCATTAGGTTAGGTATTTCATATATAATATCTTATTTCATCATCATAATACTATATCGATAGGTGTCACAGCCTCACTTTTGCCAATGAGGAAATGGATTCTGAGAAGTCACACAACTAATAAGTAGCAGAGATGGAATTAAAGTAAAAACAAATTCCAGTGAAATAAAATCAAAGGATTAAAAGCAGTTTTAAGATAACTTTCTAAAAAAAAAAAAATGACTGCTATTTTACAACCATTCTTTATTCCCATAACAAGAGTCCAAATTTGCTCTGGGAAACCATTCCTCCAACACTCTTAATCCATAAGTTTCCAGCAGTGTTAATTCTATCTCCAGTTACAGGGGTACGTATGTAGCCCAAGCCAAGCCAAACAGATCTAATATGACCTAATAATACAACTTTTCTTGGAGCCACTAGAACAGATGCAAAAATGTGAGAAGGATATAAGCCTATAGCTGCTAACAAATATCCTACCTCCAGGAGATGAGAGCCTATTTGCAAAAGGAGCCAATACCAAGAGAAACTGAGCTAACAGTTGAAGAGTGTCCAAATAGTCACTGGATCAAGCTTCACCTGAAATCGGCCATAATCTTTTCAATTATGCAACCCAATAAATTTCCAGTTTGACTTGGGGGTTTCTGTCACTTGTTCAATGCACCCATAAATAAAATTAAATGGGATAAATCACCTCCAGAAACCAAATCAGGTGTTTAACTATTCTTAATCTGGAATCTAAAAAAAAAAAAATTAACATGAATCAAGGAACAATTTTCAGTATTTCAAAAGTTGAACGGAGCTGTACACTGACCTGGGATAGGGCCACTGTAGCTTATTAAAACAAGTTCCTTCTGACTGCATCATTTCAATATGAAAACTTCATTATCTTGTTTTAATATAGATTGTAAACAGAAATACATTTTTATACATAATCTTTCATTTTAAATTAGAAACACATTGTTAACTTTTAAAATATAGTTTGGTGGACAAACTGCTTTAAAACAGGAAATTTTTCAAAATGATCACAGGAAGAGAAAATATCAAGAACTATCATATTATTTTGAAATATACTCAATAAAACAATTCATACCTTCAATACACAAGCAATTCCTGACTAACCCCTTTCTATCGTTCTACCCTGAGGCTCTTTAGCCTCCTGAGACATAAAATAAGCAGTCTAGGCCAATAGCACCACCTAGTGTCTGGTCCTGGTCACTATCGGACTCACGGTCTTCCACTTCCTTTTGCTGCTCTCCTTAATTATTCTTCTAAAAGCCATTTCTTTCTTATTCATATGAATATACACATTGTCCTGAAGCACCCCCTCATCCCTCTCTCAACAACTGTCCAGGTACTTCAGGAATCACTATTTAATATGCCCTTGATCTCTGCCAGGTACTTGGTGCTTAACACAGCATCACCCTGGCAAGTACTGTGAGCGTCCCATTTACATTCTAAAGATCACAGATCACTGGACAGGCAGTGTAACTCCAAAACCGACTGGCTTAATTGCTATTCATAAGGCTCATGCTGCCTTTTCTTAATTCTTCTTTTCATACTATGGCCAAACCACCAAACTAATTTATAGAATTGGTGGTAAGTGATTCAGCTGTATCTCCGAAGAAAACAAATGGCATTAAAGTGAAAATTGAGTTAAAAAAAATGAGTCTTAATCCACCTCTTAAAAGTGTCTAGAAGTTCTGACTTTCAAAAATTACCATCCTTTTTTCATTCTATGAAAATTAAGCCAAGATTTTCCCAAATACCTTCACAGAAAAAAAATGTTCTTGTCCACTTCTGCTGCTTATACTAACATTATTCTCTAATATTCTGCATTATGATTTAAATCCTCTAGCTTATCAGTTAAATCAATTTTGGGGAAGGACTTAGACCTAACCACCATTGTTCTTTTTATTTTAAGAAAATTCAAATGAAATGCTGGTGTAAGGATAAATAGACCAACGGAACAGAATTAGAGCCCAGAAATAGACTCACACATACACAGAAAACTCAGTACATGACAGTGAACTGTTCAAAAATATATGCCAGGATAACTGGTTAACCATATGCAAAGAAATTCAGTCTCACACTCCGCATCACACCATACACAAAAATTATATTCAATTGGATGAAAGATCAAACTCTATAGAGCATATATAGGAAACTCTTTGACCATGGAGTAGGAAGGAATTTCTTAGACAAGTATAAGGCATAAAAGAAAAAGATTGATGAATTGATTACATCAAATTTTAAAACTTGTATGGAACAAAAAGACACCACAAAATTTAAGATAAGTCACACAAAGGGCACAGATATATGCAACAAATGCAATCAAAGAATTAGTATCCATAAAACATAAAGAACTGCTATAAATTAGTCATTTTAAATATTCCAACAGAAAAACAAAATGAGCAAAGGACACTAAGACACAATCACAAAACAGGATACTTTAGGCAAAGAAATATACTTGTATAGGAAAATAGACTCAACCTCACCAGACATTTTTAAAGTGCAAATTAAAAGCACAATGAGATGTGTTGCACATCTATAAAAACAGAAATTAAAAGTTCTATTGATACCAATTCTTAGCAAGACAGTTGAGAAAGAGAACTCTCTAATACGGCTGACAAAAACAATTAAGCAGTATCTGGAAAAGTACGAGATGTGTATGATCAACAATTTCACACACAGGTACAAATCCCACGCAGCAGTGTCCTATAGAGTTTTCTAGAATAATGAAAATATTCTGCATCTACAATACTCAAAACATTAGCCACTACTTACATGTGGCTACTAGTGCAACCAAGGAAATGAATTTCATTCCATTTTGATTCATTTAACTTTAAATACCCACATGTGGCCCGTGGCTCCTGCAGTGAACTAAGTACAGCCCTAGAGAATCTTGCACATAAGCACACACAGGTAAATACAAGAACCTTAAATGCAGTAGTGTTTCTAAGGCCTCAACAAGAGACAAAATTGTGACATATTACTACAGTACTATACAGGAGAAAATAAATTCATATACATGTGTATGTATATGTTAAATCTAAAAGAATATAACACAGCACAAAAAAAGCAACGTGAAGGACAGACAATAAAACAGCATTCACATAATGTTTTCGAACCTGCAAATCAACCCCTCATATTTTTTATGGATACACACACACACACGTTGAGCATTATGAAAGGTATTAAGCTAAAAACACCAGAAACAGCTAAAAATACCAGTGATCTTTGGGATAAGAGGGAGAATGGGATTGCTGAGAGGTGTACAGAGGCTCCTGACTGTATCTACAATGTTTTATTCCCTCCTCCCACCACACTCAAACCTTCAGTAAATACAGCACAGTATTAAGATATTACACGTTTGTATTAGTATTGTTAAATTTTTCTACAAACTTTAAATATTTTATTTTTAAAAATCTAAAAATAAAATCAATGCTACAAACTAGAACACAACCACTTAAAAGTTTGAGAGTTCCTTTCATTCTTTAATTTCTCCCCATCTCGTCCAGCTTACTAATTAGTAACAATCACTAAACAGAATGAAATCAAATTTGTGAAGGCCAAAAACACCCAATTGTATTTTAATGACGAAGCACAGCCTGTCACTAAAAATGAATTCTACTTCCTAGTAAAAGCAGTAAAAAGGCGAGGTTTCTCTTTTTCTTATGACTTTTTGACTTTTTATTCAATTCCCCTGTGCAGTATTTGTGCAAATCAAGTATTTCAGCAAGAAGAAGAAAACAAAACAAAAAGCTTTGCTATATAAGAATTACCCTTGGAATAATTCATGGATTCCTGAACCAGGCCATTTAGCCATGAGGTCAACTATAACATATGTTTTAAATAACATTTAATCTACTTTGCTGAACCCCTTATTAAATGTTTATGTTTTGCAACAATTGAAGAACTCATAAGAATGGCATATGAGGTTTTGCTGCCAAGACATTCTGCTCTATCCTATTTTTTTAAATCAAAAGCAAATATACGTGTTTATAAAAAATAGAAATAAGCAAACATCACATTCCATTTAAAGAGAGCCTGTCTGATTCAAAAGTTTTCTTGAATCAGTCAATCCTTCTATTGTTGCAAAGCACAAAATACGTGTTTTTATCAATTAGACTCCTACCAATCCCTAGGACTGTAAGTTCCATGAGAGCAAGTATAGTGTCACTAATGTATCCCCAAAGACCTACACAATACGACTGAATGAATAAATGAATAATCAGTGAATAAAACTACCTATTTATCATTAGTATCAAATGTGTTCCATGATTGTTTCTTATGCTTCATGACTTGGTTAGGAGAAAAAAATATGAAAAATTGTAACTAATCATGCTTAAAAAAACAATTCGAACTCAATGTTGGAGCTTCACACCAGAAAGAAACTCAAAGCTTCTCCCAGCCCTCGCTTTATGCACCCAACCCTCCAGCTCTTTGATAAATCACTGCTCAACAGGGTGAAAACCAAATCCAGATTTAGAGGTTAAAATCTTGTGTCTTGTGGCAAGGTCTTCTTCCCTCAATACTCCATTTGGCTCATGTGTCCTGACACACGGGAATACCCCTCTGTCTGACAAATGACAAAGCCAGGAGCCGCTCTCAGCCTAAAGGAACAGGGAACTTTTCTTTGACCCATTAACCCTGAACTGATTCTCTCATGCCAATGAGTACAAAAGGAGCCTTAGCAAAAATATGTGATTACAAATGGCATACCTCAAAGATACTGTGGTTCGATTCCAGATCACCACAATAAAGTAAGCTACACGAATTTTTGGGTTTCCCACTGCATACAATAGTTATGTTTACACTACACTGTAGTCTATTAAGTATGCAATAACATTATGTCTAAAAAAATGTACATACCTTAATTTAAAAATACTTTTTTGCAAAAATACTCTATCACCTGAGCCTTCAGAAAGTCGTAATCTTTTTGCTGGTGGAGGGTCTTGCTCAGTTGATGGCTGCAAAATGATCAGTGTGGTGGTGGCTGAAAGGTGGGGTGGCTGTGGCAATTTCTTAAACTAATACGACAATGAAGTTTGTCGCAATAACTGACTCCTTTCACAAACGATTTCTACGTAGCACGTGATGCTGTTTGACAGTGATTTCTCTGTAGCATGTGATGTTGTTTGATAAGATTTTATCCACAGTAGAACCTCTTTAAAAATCAGTCAGTCCTCTCAAACCCTGCCACTGCTTTCTCAACTAAGTTTATGTAATATTTTAAATCCTTTGTTGTCCTTTCAACAATCTTCACAGCATTTTCACCAGTAGATTCCATCTCATGAAACCACTTTCTTTGCTCACCCATATGAAGCAACAGCTCATCCATTCAAGTTTCATTAGGTGGTTGCAGCTAATGTGATGGTTCAGTCACACCATCAGGATCCACTTCTCACTCCAGTTCTCTTACTATTTCCACCACATCTGCAGTCACTTCCACCACTGAAATCTTGAACCACTCAAAGTCCATGGGGGTTCGGATCAAGTTCTTCCAAACTGCTGTTAATGTTGATATTTTGACCTCTTCCCGTGAATCACAAATGTTCTTAATGGCATCTAGAATAGTGAATCTTTTCCAGAAAGTTTTCAATCCATTAGATGAGTCACTGTCTATGGCAGTTATAGCTTTACAAAATGTATTTCTCAAATAATAAGACTTGAAAATCAAAATCACTCCTTGATCCATGGGCTTCGGAATGGGTGTTGTGTTACCAGGCATGAAAATAACATTAATCTCAAATGTACATCTCTGTCAGAGCTCTTGGGTGACAGAACTCTTGGGTGAATGAGCGGTAATATTCTGAAAGGAATCTTTTTTTCTGAATAGCAGGTCTCAAGAGTGGGCTTAAAATATTCAGTAAATTATGTTGTAAACAGATGTGCTGCCATCCAGGCTTTGCTGTTCCATTTACAGAGCACAAGCAGAGCAGATTTAGCATAATTCTTAAAGGCCCTAGGATTTTCAGATGGTAAATGAGCATTGGCTTTAACTTAAAAATCAACTGCATTAGCCCCTAACAAGAGATTCAGCCTGTCCTTTGAAGCTCTGAAGCCAGGCAGTGACTTCTCCTCTCTAGCTATGAAAGTTCTTTCTAGACAGCATCTTCTTCTAATATAAGGCTGTTCGAGGACAGTAAAAATCTGTTGTTTAGTGTGGCCACCTTCATGAATTCCCACAGGCAGATCTCCTGGATAACTTGGTGCAGCTTCTACATCAGAGCCTGCTGCCTCATCTTGTCCTTTTAGGTTATGGAGATGGCTTCTTTCCTTAAACCTCATGAACCAAACTCTAAACACCAAAGTCTTCCGATTGTAAGTGACAATAACATACTCAGCACAATGAAAATAGGAGCCAAACTAAGACAAACCACATAAAGGTAATTCAGAATACCAGGGGGAAAGAGAAGATTCTTTCTAAGAGTTTCCAAAGAGAAAAAAAAAATAGGTCACATATAAAAGCTCAGAAAACAGCTCAACATCAGTCTTTCCATGGGCAACACGGGCTACTAATGGAGCAAACAATTCAAATTTTTGAGGAACAATTATTTTCAACTTACAATTCCCTACCTAGTTGAAATACCAACCTACCGTGTTTCCCTGAAAATAAGACATAGCCGGACAATCAGCTCTACTGAGTCTTTTGGAGCAAAAACTAATATAAGACCCGGTCTTATAAGACTGGGAATAATATAATATAATTAATACAATTAATATAATACAATTACTATAATGTAATATAATATAATTAATATAATATAATTAATATAATATTAGATACCAGGTCTTATTTTACTATAAGACCAGGTATAATACAATACAATACAATATAATAATATAATATCGGGTCTTATATTAATTTTTGCTCCAAGAGACGCATTAAAGCTGACTGTCTGGCTAGGTCTTATTTTCAGTGAAACCCAATAATGTGAAGGTAGAATAAAGATACTTTAGACTTGCAAGTACTCAAAAGTTTTACTTACCACCCATTCTTTTTTTAGGAACCTGTGGAGGGTGTGTTTCAATAAACCAAGGGAATAAACTAATAAGAGGGAAAATAATCAAAAGCCTATTATCCAACAAAAGAGCAACAAAGAGAAGCCATGGTATCAGAGCTGTGGAGAGTTTAAAAAAAAAACAATACCTGATAGAAGCAGAATAGAGGGTTGAGGGAGATAAGTCTTAAAGTATTAATTGAGCTTTGGACCCATAATTAAGCACTTGAAAAATAAAATTAATGAACAGTACCTGAGAGAGATCTGTTCAAACAGAGGGGGAAATTAGCAATTTAGCCCACAGAGAATTAAGCAAATGAATAAGCAAGGCAATAAATAATACAAGACGGGGGTAGGGGGATGTAAGTAAATGAATGTAATATAATGCATTGTTATTCAATACTTATATGGACATTATAATGTAAACATTGAGGATAGACTGTTTACAGATTTAACCAAAATTATTACATAATTTTTCAAAACTCAAGGAGTATGTGTATGAATCCCAAACTGCCATGAAAAGATCAATATAGAGCATCTAAAATTGTTTAGTTAAGAAAAGCTGAATAAGCACATTATTTACAAATAGGATAGTATCAGAACGAAGAAGCTAATAGTATCAAAAGTGGTTGCTTCTAGCGAACTGAGGGGAAGGCAGGAGATTGCTGTATTTTATTGTAAATCTTTTGGCAATAATTGTTTTTTTACCCATATGCAATAATTGCTTTAATACAAAATAATTTTTAGTATTAACAACTTTGATGATGTTATAATTAAAAGAAGCTGAGTGATAGAGGGCAGGGAACACAGCTAATAAAACATGAAACATGTTTCCATTTATTATTTGAAGATATGAAATAATCAAATTAGGAACTGAAACAGTGATCAAAACTAGGAAGGGTAAAACAAAGGTCAAGGTGGTGTGAGATGAGGTTTATCTAATAGAACAACACAGAAGAGCAGAAATATCAAGAAATAATATATAATCCTACTATACGTAGCGATAACCACAGTAAGCATTCAAAACAGAACTAGTTAAAAGTGGCTACCTTTGGGGAGTGGCAAAGGAAAATGTGGGGCAGGATTTCTCTTGTTTTTTCATTATAAGACCATCTGTTCTATTTGGTTTCTAACCATGTGCATACATTACCTTTGAGTTTTTTAAAAGTGGCCCTGAGATATAATGGATCAAAGGCCCATGGGGTTCCCTGAAACTTGTTACCAAAAATAACTTTCTCAAAAGGGTGAAATGCATTTAACATAATCTTCACAACCTAGAAAACCCCATCTAGAACAATCCTATAAAGAAATACAAGATCGGTGAACAAAAAAATACTAATCTATTGGGAAGAAAGCTGGGCAGGGCAAAAGAGTATTCCCAATAATATAAACATGTAGATTAAAAACCAGTAATGAAATTTAATTCAATGATCAGTTAATCAGAAAAAATTGTAACGTTGAGTTTATAACTCATTCCTAAGAATTTTGAGGCACACTTAATAAGAATAAAACCATAACAAAAGATCACTTTGCTATAGATTTTCAAGTTAATTACATGTAATCATCTTTTTCTTTAACATAATCTTGGAAAAATGCACTTAAGCAAGTGCTTACATGTTCAAAACAAACTACTAATAAATACGTTGTGTGAGCCATGACAAGAAAAAGGTTGAAAAGCAATGTATTACAATATATCCTTATGATATACGTTAAACAACCATGCTATAGAAAATAATTTGGTGTTTAACATTAAAAAAGTAAAAATTTAAGAAAAAAGGAATATAAGACATATTATTAATAGCTAAAGATATTATAAAATCAGCATTACAGCCCACAGCACTCAACAATGAACATAAATAGTAGCTGTATACCTTCATTTTTAAAGAGATGAACCTCTTAGTTTATCAGGGTTGATATGTGAATTACTTGACACTCTGAGCCTTCATTTTTTTCCCAGACAAATAAAATGCTTCAAATTTTGATTACTTCTAAATCTGCTGTATTAAATCTGAAGCCAATTAATGATGAATGTACTATACTCTGCTAAGTAGAATTAAATTAGTATAAAATTGATTAGTATATAATTGAAATAGTTGTAGATTTACCAACTTTAATTAGAACAGCTTATTACAGATAATTTACACTATAGTATAAGAAAGAAAATAGAAAAAGTTCATCAAAACCTTATATGAAGATCAGAGATACACAGGTCGGCCTGGTGGCTCAGGTGGTTAGAGCATCGTGCTCCTAACACCCAATGACCGGCTACCAACTCACTCAGCCAGGGAGAACACAAGGCTCATAATACCAGCATGGGCCAGGGAGCTGTGTCCTACACAACTAGACTGAGAAACAACAGCTTGAACCGGAGTGGGGGGAGAAAGGGGAAGGCGGAAGAAGGGAGGGGAAAAAAAAGATTAGAGATACAATATTATGGATTAGAAAGGGCTAATATGGTAATATCAAGTACTCTGAGAGTAAATCATTTTAGTACAGATCCTTTAAGAAGAGAAAATTGATTATTAACCTTTTAGCCTAGATTTTTCAAGTAATTACACTATTTATGGTAATCTACTATAATAGCTGATGCAACCTTATGTGAGTAAATGAAAAAACACATAATATTTTTTCTACCTACAACACTAAATTACACTAAAAAGAACTCATTAAAATACTAAATATTTCTCATAATTCCTTTAAAAGGTATTCAAGCAAGACAAAAATCCCCTAAGTCTTACCCTAAAAATAAAGAAAAACTAATTTACCAACAAAGAAACATGTAAGGAGAAAGTATCTCAGCAAAAAAACACAGAAGTAATGTCTTTAGTTCTCTCAATACCCTTGTGGGTGGTAACTACAGCCCAGAAAGTTCCACACATAAATTGCTAACTCCCCCGAGTTTAAAGCCATGGTAATTAGGTTCATTATCTTACATGCTAATGACATACAGATAATAAGTTTGCAGTGAATAATTCATATACTACCAGCTCTCACTATGATACTCATTGCTAATAGTTTACTTACAGTACAAGTTACACTGCATTTTTTTCTATAGATTAAATTTTTTGTCTAAATAAACAGGAATCATTTAGTGTGGAAATTTAATTTACTATCAGTAAAGATAACAATCTTAAACATGTATTGGTTTATCTATTTGCAGTATAATTTTTACTCACTCATAATTAGTTACAATGATAAAACACCATAAGAATGTCTTATTGAAAGATTAAGGTACCTATATCAATATAGATAATTATTCTAATGATATTGGGTAATAATTATCCAACATGATTAATGGATATCAAATTATGAATTGCTTTAGTAACTCATATTTTCAAATAAGTATTAACGTCACCATACTCTATTTTACAACGTACATATGGATTATTTTGGAACTTTGAATATCAAAATACAAATGAGCTACTTAGGTTCCTTAGTATGTAAATACTTAAAGTAAAATAATATGGAATATAAGATTAAATTCAGTGACATATAAAATTGCAGTTGTCTACAATTCTTACCCAATTTTGTAATGGATTTATAAAATGCTTGCTGTATTTTTGTTAACAAATTAAATATAAGGTAATTTAAATCTCTTTCAAAGTGACTTTCTCATAGATACTTGGAATAACTCATCTCATAATGTACATACAATATGAAAACATTTACATTACTATGTACATGAGTTATTGTGGTTTCAATATCTCTAAAACAGATAGGTAAAATTTTTTCTATCTACAATGATTCCTTCTAAAATAATTTTATTTCTAAGCTAGAACTGTTTCAATTTGCAGGTTGCATCAATGAAGACAGGTCAGGTAAGGTTCAGATAAAAGTGCAAAATCTCAGAGGCATAAAACAATAAAGTCTTTTCCTTGCTTCCACTAGATGTTCACGGGTCATCTAAAGGCTCTACTCCATGTCTTTACATTTCAGTATCAAAGACGATGGAGCAAGAGCCATCTCAAATTCTGCCAGTCATGAGGGCAGACAACAGGAGAGCTCTGGACAGTCTTGCACTGGTAATTAAACGCTCCAGCCGAGGAAAATACATCTCACTTCTGCACACAACTCATTAGGCCAATTATCTGAGAAAGTTAAACCTTGAAAAAGTTTAAATCTTTAAAATTTCAAAATTATTTTTTCCTCAAAGACATCTACTTCCCTAAGTAGGTTATAAAGATAAGTTAGATAATGTTCATGAAAGTCTTTGAAGACAACTATCATTCTAAATTTCTTTTTGTATTAATTCACTATCATATCAAAACAATCAGTTCTTGACAAATCTGCCAAAAGTATAACCAGGATAATATCAAGCACCCTTTCAAAACTGCAAATCTGAACACATCGTGCTCAAAATCCTCTAATTGTAGCATCACCCTCCATGAAATGATCCCTGGCCTGCTTTTTCTGTCATCTCAGAACACTCAACATGACTTACAAAATGCTCCAAAGGACAAAACTAGTAACTATGCTGCACTCAGGCTTCCCTGACTTTTCACATGCCGTCCGTGTGACAATGTGAGAATGCTTTCTCTGCCCCCTCCATTTCATGAAATCTTACTCTTCAATGTCAGCTTAAGCCCATCTCCACTGTGAAGCTTTTCCTGACTCGGATCACAACACCCAAAGAATTTTGTACTCTCTCAACACTGATTCCTCGTCGCCACTGTGCTGTTCATTAGCCACCCACTAGGTTATGAGCTCCTCAAAAGTAGGAGCTGTCATATTTACCTCTGAATCCCTGGCACCGGACATTGAGTGGCTAATAAACAAATAAATGTCTGTTAAAATAAATAACAATCCATAATGCCAAATGAATGGTGTTAAAAGAAGTATGTTTTGATAAATGAAGACTAACCTAACCGTCTTGGCAGTTCATGACGATGTAATTTCAACAGTAAGTCTGCTCAATGTGTTCCTTTTAGGATCTAAATGCTAGAGTCTGTTTGTTGCTAGCAATTCTCATCAAATTGAAGTGATATGACATTCAGTTAATTCTGCCTTCATTCATTCCCCCGGACTTTTATTTATTCAGCTAAGATTTACCGCATTCCAAGAGCTTGAGAGGTTCTAAGGATGGCATTAATAGTAGAGATGTTGTCATCAATACATGTATCAGACGAAAATACGTTAATATTTTGCTCACTGATGTCTCATCTAATTTTATGGTAGTCCACTTTTACCTTCAGCAGAATAGGAGGGCTAATACTGTACAGTGTACTTTTATATTAGGTTGGTGCAAAAGTAATTGCGGTTTTTGCAATTATTTTTAACCTTTTAAACCGCAATTACTTTTGCACCAACCTAATAACATAATTTACTGTAGTTACAAAAAATTTGGAACAATTATTATCCATTGGGCATAAAAGTATTAACTATGTTTTGCTTTTAAAAATCTTTTTTGAAATACATTATAAAATAATATTTTTCAAGTTCACAGCAATTTAACATTAAACATTTCAATTAAACAAAAGCAAATTGACATTAAAACAGGTGTATTTTAAGAAAAAAAAAAAGAAAAAAACTAAAAGGCATATTCAAAATCAGTTGTTGGAGCTGTAAAGGTAAATATTGAAAATAACATGCAAAAAAGTAATAAAAATTATAGAACAAGTATTATTTGTAGTGATATTTTGTAAATGAAAGATTAAAATCTTCAAAAGTAAAAAGACACTTGGAAGAATAGCATGCTCTACATTCCTGAAATACTTTCAGAAAAAGAAAAAAGACAAATTAGCTCAATTCTTCGTCATTCTTGTTATTTAATTGCCTAACTCATGGCAAAAGAAAATGACTCACATAGCCACTGAACAAGTTTTTACTTTTAGCATTGCAGATACAGAGAATGTATTTTTTTGAGAGTATATTTTTTTAAATAATAAAAGTGCTGATAAATTAAAAGCTGTATCTTTTACCGATGATATGCTATTACATAAAATCTGTATTATTTCAAGATATGAAGAAAGTGTTTATTTCTCAGTTTTAGTCGGGCATAAATTTCATGACCCAACTTGATAGGAATTCTTTCAATATATGTCAGATTGTGAGAAGACCATTTAATGTTAAGATTTTTGTGTTGTAGAAATTTTAACCTCTTGTACAATTGGTTTAAACATATTTACAGAATTACCAAGTGCACTGTTGAGCAATGTAAGTTAAACTTAAAAAATTAACGTGAATTATAAGTGATGGAGCAGCAAATATGACTGGAAAAGAACAGAAGTAGTCTTAAAACTTAGGAGGCTGCTGAAACAAAGAGTTGGTTGGAATTGCTGCTTTATATAATAAAGCTTTAGCACAGAAATTCCACCAAGTCCCATGGGTAAAATGTAATAAAAGCTGTTAATGAAATGAAAGGAAGCTCAGTGAATAGCAGACTTTCTAAAATATTTTGTTCAGAGATTGGAACTAACCATACCATACCCACAAAGAACACAATATTGAAGTGCATTTATTGCTTGCTGAGAAAGCAGAGGGGACAGTATGAAATGTAGGAATAGGATATCCTTTTTTATTCAAGTGAATAAAACTCTCATCTGGCAAGTATTGTTGAAAAATTGGGGGACAAAATAGGTATATCTACTTGATTATTTTCAACACTCTTAAAGAAATAAATGTGAAACTATAGGGAACAAATAATGGCATATTTTAGTATGTTAGAAATACCCAAGGATACCAAAAGACATTAACGTTATAGTAAATAAAACTTAAAAGTAAACACCCTAGTTACTATATGCTCCCAAACTCACTAAAGAGAACAGTTTGGAACTAAATGAGATATACTGTAACTTCTTATCTATGTAAAACATTTCATGATTATTTTCTGAAATTTGAAACATTAAAGAAAAACATTTAGACAAAAGATCCATTTTTTAAACCTTCAATCAATGATTACATTAAATTTGATGCCCAAACAGAATAAATTATTTTAGATTAGGACCAGAAAGAAATTTCTACTGCTATATAGAAAGAGCATATTATCATTGACAACAACCTACTAGCATGAACAAGGATTTCAACTTTGATTTAATTAAAAACAGGAAAGCAACAGGCTCAACAGCGTACCAAATAAGTTTATTGCATTGTTCTTGTATGCAGTGAATTGAAATGAATTTATGAAAAGATAAGAATACACATCATAAAAATTTCCAAAACTGTTATGTCTTTCCAAAACAAAAAAATTCTAAATATTCATTTTTGGATTGCTCATGTAGAGAATTTTAAATATCTGTCATTAACTTTGTTATGATTTTATTTTATTTTATTAAGACTAAGACTAAGTACTATTCCATAAAATGTTAGTTTCAATTGTAGGGATGCGTGTGTGTGCGTGCACTGCAATGTAAAATGTATTTATTGCTGTGAGTTGGTGTTGACGATGTGTTGATAAATACTACCCTACATAAAGTCTTGCCTATATATAAGAATGTTCATAGCAGTACTGTCCATAATCGCAAAACAACTGGAAATGACATAAATGTACATCAATAGGTGAATAGAAAAATAGTGATATATGTTCATGCAATGGAATACCGGTTACTCAACAACGAAAATCAATGAATTATAGCTACCTGTATCAACAAGGATGTATCACAGAAACATACAAAAATGTATTAACTTTATACAGCTTAAAAGCAAGCAAAACTGAAGAGAATATTGTTTACATTTGTAATGGTATAAATATTTGTAAATATTTATGGTAAAACTATATACAGAGATAAAGAATTAAAAAACATTATTTGAAAAAAATATATATTCAGGAGAATGGTTACTTCTGTGGGGGATTTGGGAGAATCAGATCCAGCAGGAGACCACAGGGTGTCTCAAAGCTATTGAAAACATTGTATTTCTTAAATTGAGTGATAGGTTCATGAGAATTTCATTACTATGCTTTACAACAGTATACATATTCTCTTTTTTTTTAATTGAAGTTTGTTGGGGTGACAATGGTTAGTAAAATTACACGGGTTTCACGTGTAAAATTCTGTAATTCATCACCTATATATCACATTGTGTGTTCACCACCCAGAGTCAGTTCTCCTTCCACCACCATATATTTGATCCCTTTTACACTCATCTACCACTCCCGTCCCCCCTTAATACATATTCTTTTGATATATCAAATACTTTCTAAGGAAGACATTGGAAAACATATATACAAAATGATTGGCACTGATTATCTTATTGGTAAGGAACTGTGGGAAACTTTTGCTTTCTATATATTTCTGAATCATTTTAATCATTTATTACAAGAAACGTAATAAACTTGTATTTGGAACCCAAAAAAAGGTGAATTTTTATAATTTTCCAATTATAAATTAAAGAATAAGAAACAGAATGAGAGTATACTGAGGTTATACTCTCCAGAAATAAAGCTGTTAAGAGTTTGGTTATAGTAGTATTTTTCAAATGTACAAAACTTTCATGTACGTGTTCAATACAACTGCATTTAAAATAGATGCTATAAAATTAAATAACTTATAGTTAAGTGGAATAGAAGTGACCCAAAAGCCCAGATTTTTTAGGAAAATTACAGTTTCAAATATTTAAAGATTATAGTAGTTCTTTATATATTTAGGGACACAGAGTTAGTGAGAAAGCATGTACAGGTGAGCACATTACATTTAAAAATTCTTTTTCATGCAAATATTTTATTATTTTTCATTAGAAATAAAAGAATTAAAACAGTTTCCATCTTCAAATAATATATAATTTATAGGAAGCGGCAAACTGAAAATTACTTCAATACAATGCAAAAAATACTAACATACTGTAAAAGTACAAGAAAGGTTAGCAAGACAGAGGGAAGAAGATGGGGAAGGAGGCTCAGGCAACCTTTTAAGAATTCCTGAATTTTCAAGGACAAACAGAAATTAGCCTTCAGGGGAGCGCAGCAACTTCCAGGCAGCTCAAACTATATAAGCACTGAAGTCACTGCACAACCAAGAAACTGCAAACAGAGCACCTGAGGCTAACCAGAAAACTAAAACCCGACTGACGTGGAGGCTCAGGGAGGACACAGCGAGGGGTTTTCAAGTTATCTGAAAGGCTGTCCTGTTGATCTTGAATCACTGATCCTACCCAAAGTTAATCATTCCCTCCTCTAAGCTAACTCTCTCTCTTATATAGATCCCTTTATTATTTCCTTTAGCATACTATATGATTACCTTACTACTGTTTGTTTACATTAAATTCACTCACAATTCTCTGATTATACCATCATAATTGTTATTTTTGCTCCTAACCTACCCCCTTCAGAAATCACCTTTTCCTCAGAAAAGGTGTTTGCCTCCACCCCTCCCCAAGAGAAACCAGTGTCTGATGCTTACTACACCTTCAGTTTTACAAGCTGCTTCTTCGTTCATTATAAACACCATGAGGTGAGGGACTGGGTCCGTTTTATAGACTACTCTAAGGACAGGTTTTAGTATAAGACCTAACATGTCTTGAAGTAACAAGCACCATAAAATGACCCTGAAAATGGAAGCCGGCACAGAGAACTAGAGCTGGGGTTCCTGATGCCTGTAAAGCTGTTACACCAACCTGGACTGCTAGCTCCAGACTTCTTTCCCATGAAAGAAAAACAAAGCTCTGTCTTGTTTGTTACTGTGATTTTGGACTTTCTAGTGTGTACAAACTCAATACTAATTGATACAACATGTAAATGGATGTTTAGCATTTGCTGATAATGAAACACATAAAAGAACAAAAAATAAAGTGTTCCATCTCTTAGAAATGACGTTGAACATCTATCTTCTTACATATGAGTTGTCTGTTCATGTTTTTTGTTTTGGCGCGACAAACTACCAACTCCTAAGTTGCGTTCAATATTCTGGCAATTTTAGAATTTGCCTTTAATTTTAGAATTTGTCTTTCTGGAGGTATTATACTCTTCCAAACTGGTGTACTACAATTCAATGCTGGCACTAACAACTTAGCACAGACCCCACAAGTTATAGGACACAGTTCGTAGCATGACTCCCTCCCATCAGATACCACCCACACTTTTGACTGCCTATAAATTTGGGGGTTTCCATTACTCCCTCAGGTTCAGTCATTCACTAGAATGACTCACATAACTCAGGAAAGTACTATACTTATACTTGCAGTTTTATTATAAAGTATACAGTTCTTGAAAGGCCAAATGAAGACACAACTAAGGCGAGGTCTGAACGTGTGCTGAACACAGAGCTTCCATGCAGTGGCCACTGCTTGTGGAATTAAAACAACACACATTCCTGGCACTTACTTTGTTTACGAACAAGGAAGCTCCACTGAGCTTCGGTGTCCAGAGTTTTTATTGGGATTTCATTACAATGGTTCATTAAATCATTGGCCACTTGATTGAACTCAATCTCCAAGCCCCTTCCGAAGTCAAACTGGCTCACAATCCCAAGGCTCTAATCACATGGTTTAGTCTTCCTGGCTGACCAGCCCCCCTCTGAAGCTATCTAGAGGCCCACCATAAGCATCTCATTAGCACCTGTGATCCAAGCAGATCATGAATAACAAAGACACTTCTGTCACTTGGGAAAGTCTAAGGGTTTTAGTTGCTCTGTATAAGGAACCCAGGACAAAAACCAGACAAATTTCTCTATAATACAACAGAGGCTGATTCTGTCTGTTCTTCATTAGCTGACACACAGTACAGCCCTTCTCCTCTCTCCCCACAACAAATCTTTCCAATTCCTCAGAACATGAATGAAGACAGTATCAACACTGCCACAACCATGTACCAGAAATAATTTGATAAAGTGTTAAGATACTATCACTCAAACCCTGTAGCTATAAAACCCTCCAATTCCCTCTGTTCATTTCAAACATTTTATTTCTATCTTTTTCTACCATAATATTGAAACATGGTACTTGCTTAACTATCACTTGACTCACCTATTTCAGTACTTAATACAAAACCGATCTTAGCTTTGTTTCCTATGAGGAATGGATCCAGGTTTTGTGGGCCAGAATCTTTTAAATTTGTGGAACTCTCCTTAAGGAAAAGACTACAAAATTAGGTATGAAGTAAATATTTATTTGGAATGTAAAAATAAATAACAAATTACAAACTTTCAAAAGCTGACAAATGCCACAAACATCACAAATTCCAGAAAGAATGGTATATTTTTATCAACTGCTTGACCAATCTCTACAATGCTCTTATGCTCCTATATTTCTGGCTGCGTGCCTGCATACTTTTGATTGCCTCTTCATATAATAGTTTTGTAATATTAAGAGAAGAAAAAGATAATTAGTCTTTCTGTTAGTGTGTTTGATCAATTTTTATTATAGATAGTTTAAAAAGGTTATATCAGCTTTACAACTTATTACTGATAAGATCATGTACATTCTTAGCAATATAGTCAAATTTAGGAAAACCTCTATCACATTTCTTTAATACATAAGCTGTATTTATGTATTAAAAAGTAACTGACACAGTGTAAAATGACACATAGTAACTGACACATAGTAAAATTATTCTTGGAAGTCATACTATGCCAGGATGACTAACAATAACTATACATAGAAACAACTGCAAACCATATACTCCATCTAATGTATCCTCTCCTAAACTTTCCCTTAACCAGATCCCAAAAATGCCTCCAGCCACTCTAATGCCACCCAATATGAGGGTATGATAGAGGGAAAGTCAGAGAGAAAAGGCACAAGTTTTAACTGGTTAAAATATCTAGCTTTTGCAAATTTTACAAAAAGATTATAACTATGTAAATACATTGCGTGGGATTCTCCCAGCGTCTTGGAAGGATCTGTTAAGTTAGGGACTCTGAACCTTAAGTTAACTGACTACAAAGTAAATCCATCTCTATTTCCTACCCTAATTTGAAGAAACTGTCAAAATAATCATTTATTTCCTCAATGACACTTTGCTACTTTAACATCTAATTTCTAGAATATGATCATTTCTAACTTCTATCCCAATTACATTAGGCACACTGACACGAAAATTTTCTTTCTACTATTCCTGTTGTAATTGTAACCTAATAGTAATGCAAGCCTTACAATGGCTTTCTATTGTACTTCAGACCAAGGGTGAACACTTTAGATCCCAGTTAGGTGTCTTTCAGTGGTAAATATAAAGAAAAATCAACTTTAAAATGGCCAAATAAATTTTCATTTAAAATGGCCATAAAAATTTTCATTTCCACACAACAAAGCCTAAGAAATTTCCTCTAATTTCACATAGGACTTAGTCCTGAGGC
Organism: Rhinolophus sinicus; assembly: GCF_036562045.2. Classification (NCBI taxonomy): domain Eukaryota; kingdom Metazoa; phylum Chordata; class Mammalia; order Chiroptera; family Rhinolophidae; genus Rhinolophus; species Rhinolophus sinicus. The sequence continues at coordinate 51,048,698 of NC_133757.1, read as the reverse complement.
AAAGTAGCTTTAGGATTGGGTAATCTAGCAGTATGACAAAATCCTAAGGATCCACGTTCTCTCCATCTTTTTACTCTGCCATACAGTGTTTTATTTTATATTCAACTAGCCCTCATATGGTTACAAAATAGATCCCACAATTCCAAATACCCATCAAGATGGATAACATCCAGAAATAGAAAAAAGAAAATCCCTTCCCTAGAAGCCCCTCATCAAATTTCCCAGATATAAGTCACATACCCACATCTTCACTAATTACTAGCACAAAAAATGGGACAACCATGACTGGCCTAGGCTGATCAGGATTACTCAAGCCACATGATAGAGGGGTAAGCCCTGCACACACACACACACACACACACACACACACACACACCCGCGCCCATACATACACACAAAAGAAGGATCTGCCACAAGGATAACAGAAGTAATGAATGGCTGCTGGGTAAACTTTTTATTAAGTAAATTGCATAGCTAATCTTGGTATTAATTAAATTAACTTAGCTATGACATATGATATTTGATTATAGTGGATTACAGGTCAGGGCTAGATGATGTCTTTAGAGCCAGTATAGCTCTCATGCTCTGTAAGACAGGCAAACAGCATAGTAATTACAAACCTGGGTTTTAAAGTCAGAATGCCCTGGGTTTCAATGCCCATCCTACCACTTATTTGCTGTAAAGTCTTGGTCAAGATACTCTGTCTTCTGAAAATTCAGATCGTAGTAATTTAACTCATGCTGCTATGAGAATTAAATAGGATGACAAACGCAAAATACTTGGCATTTTAGCTAAGCTTCATAGGAAGCACTCAATTACATTTGAATTACATTTTTAATTCACTCAATGTTAACTAATATTATTAGTTGTAATACACACAATTATTATGATTTTTGCACCACTAATTTAGAATTTGTGATAACTAAAACATTTCTTATTTCCAAACCAGAAAGACTGATTCCACCTCCCATATTTTATAAATAACCAGCTCAGAATTTAAGAGATTTAATGACATACCTAACAGCTATCTCTTCTAATTCTTCTCCTTTCTCTTCAATAGGCATTTCCTCCACTTACAACTTAAATACAGCCAACATTCATTTAGGCTTACTCCTCCAAATTCAACATTACAAACCCAAACTCATTACTTTCCCCAAATTATGTTACTTTTCCTTTCAAAGTTAATAGCATCACCGTTTATCTATACAGATTCCAGAGACAAAGCTTCAAAACCTTCCTGCATTTTGGGTGGCCTCTCCCCTCATGCACCAGTCACTAAATCCCATCAATTCACCCCCTGAATTATACTCTGAATCCATCACCTGTGTTCTAAAGTCACTACCGCTACCTATGAGATCATTATCTCATTCGTATCTATTATGAAGAGTTTTCAAACCAACATATCTGCCTCCAGTCTCAACTTCTCTCCACTTCAACTTGTATTCTACCAGTTATTTTTTGTAAAATGTAGACTAAGCATGGTTGCCTGCTTGAGCACCTTCCACAGGTCCCAGATATCTCGCATATAAAAATACAACTTTAGCCTAATTGTATAAAATCACTCACAATTTGGCTCCAACCTACACATGCAGCTTCTTCTCTTAACACTCCTTCTATGACATACCTAGTGTGTTAACCAAACTGTGTAATGTCTCATCATTCTCCAAATGCACCTTGCTCATTCATGCTTCTGTGTGTGTTCATGTAGATCTCTCTGTTTGGGGGCATAAGGATAAACCTCTTTCATTCATGCTGATTCCTCTGTTCTCAACTAATTTCTCTCATCCTTCAAGGCCAGCTCAAATATCAGCTCCTTGAGGTAGCTTCTTACATCCCTCACAGCTACAGGAATTTACTGCTCTTGTAGGATTTTATACATAATGCTGTCATAGCAGTTATATCACACTGTACGCTAGCTAGCTATTCCTTCCTGTCTGTCTGTCTATAATCCTGGAGAGAGTGAATTTTTTCAGGGCAGGATTACATTTTATGAATCTCTCCATTTCTGGTATATATCATAAACATTTAATAATAAACATTAACTGAATAAATAAATAGTGGCAGAATAAGATCTCGAGTCATTAGACTTCAAGTTCTAAGCTTTTATATGTTTTACTAGAAATACTTATCGAATAAGCAATTTAATGCTCAAATCTGTCTTGCCATTACACTGTAAACTCTATGAATGAAGGAAAATTCCTATCTGACACTCTATATCCAATATCTAAAGTATGGCTTTACCGAGAGAAGATTAATAACTAAATATTAGTTAAATGAATAAATAATTAATAAAATTTCACCATACTTGAAGAACGGGACGACTAGTTAATTTGTCTAATGAGAGGTTAACCAGGAAGCCCTTTCATTCAGTTCTCTTGTCAAATTTCTTAATTATTTAAATATCACAGAGCAATCTTATTTACACTCTATATCTGAGGACAAGATTCTACAGTGCCAGGTATCTTATTTTGAACAGAGGTTATAATCTATGTATCAATCAATACCTATTGTTTCAACTTGGCTCATTTCACTCATTCATTCCCTACCTGAACCCTTCAGTAATTTAACTTAACTGCTATGCCAGGCCTTCAATAAACGTCTGATGAACAAATAAAACTCTGTGTGTGTGTGCACGCACGTGTGTGCGTGTGTGTACAATAAGACATCTCAAATTTTTTTGAAAGTATTAAGAATATAAATGATATATAAAGATACATGCAGAAACAAGAAATACAAACACCCACTAGAAAATGAAAATAAAGCCAAATATTTCCTATAATCCATATACTTCTAGTAATAGTAAGAACATGTGTTTCCCTCTAGTACACCAAGAAAATAAAGAGTTTAAAATATTAGGTTAGATCCTTCCCTCCTCCTCCCTGCAAATACTCGGTTAAATTAATAAGTAATACAATATGGTATACTTTAATGCAGTCATCATTGTAGTGATTATATTACAAAGGACCCTACTAGTTAAAAACCACCAACAATTGAGAATTTCACACAAATATTGGTTATAGTTACCTTGTTGAAATACATGGAAAAGAAGCAGACAAGAAAAGAGTGGTAAGAAGAGGCAAAAAATATTTGTGATCATAAGCAAATTAAGAAAATAAAATACACCCCAAAATACCATCTCTTCAATGTACATCTCCAAAATGGCTCTTATCTTCCTTTCTAATGTTTATCATCCCTTTTTCTTCCCAAGTTCTGCTACCAATCCATCATCTCTTCAAATGGCTTGCAAGAAAAGGAGCAAACAAAACACATTCCTTCTAGGGAAATCGATCATACTGCTCATGGCAGGTCCACAGATCCATAAAGTCTTCAGGTTTATTGACTAGTTGATATAAAAGTGAAATATATCTACTAAGCCAATTGCCTCTGAAAAATAAACTCATGTCATGAAAACAAGTTATTTTCAAAAACTGTACCCAAACACATATTAATAGAAAGAATCTTAAAGGTCACCCAACCCAATTAACCAGAGTTCCTTGATTCATTTTGCCAACGTTCCTACCAAGTAATCTGGTCTATACTTTAATAACTAAGAAATGGAACTCATACCTCCAAAATAAGCTGATTCTATATCTGTATTTCTTTACCACCAGAAAGCTTTCCTTTATTGAGCTAAAATTATTCAGTCTGTGTCATCCACATATTGATTCTTCTATCCTTGATGCTTCACAAATAAGTCAACAAATCTAATTTCATTTCCATATAAAGGAAGCCTTTCAAATGAAGAGGGCTATCATATATATCCTGATTCTCTTTCTTTAAGTTAAAACAATCAGGTTTTCAATCTGTCTTTATGACATGATTTTAAATTCCTTCAATAATTAAAATAAACAAGGGGATGTTTTAAAATCCACCCTGCCAACCGTGAGTTTCAACATGAGAAATAATGCATACCCACCAAAAGAGGAATATGGAAATATTATCCTGTTAATTTTTGAAACCTAAGAATAGAATAGATTGTTCTTCTATGAGCGAACTGCTATAAATGTCCAGGGAAGCTTGTAACCAATGTTTTATTGTTGACAAGGGGGAAAAGAGTAAAGATAGTAAAAAAGTCTCTAAAACACAAGAGGCTATCTCTTTGCCCTCAACTTTATATGTTTGACACTAAGGTTACACTATTCATGTATTAACTTCCTTTTCCTGCTAGGAAGTTCATACTTTATAGCAAGGTTACACTAGACATGTTATGTGTTTTAAAAAAAACCTCACCAGGGCCAGCCCGGTGGCTCAGGCGGTTAGAGCTCCATGCTCCTAACTCCAAAGGCTGTCGGTTCGATTCCCACATGGGCCAGTGGGCTCTCAACCACAAGGTTGCCGGTTCAACTCCTCGAGTCCCGCAAGGGATGGTGGGCTCTGCCCCCTGCAACTAAGATTGAACATGGCACCTTGAGCTGAGCTGCCTCCTGGATGGCTCAGTTGGTTGGAGAGTGGGCTCTCAACCACAAGGTTGCCAGTTCAATTCCTCGACTCCCACAAGGGATGGTGGGCAACGGCAACTGGACCTGGAGCTGAGCTGCGCTCTCCACAACTAAGATTGAAAGGACAACAACTTGACTTGGAAAAAAAAAAGGCCTGGAAGTACACACTGTTCCCCAATAAAGTCCTGTTCCCCTTCCCCAGTAAAATCTTCAAAAAAAAAAAAAAAAAAAAAAAAACACCTCACCATTTTCTTGTAGCTGAAATCAGGTCAATATTCTGTTTACTCATATACTTAATATAGTTAAAATATCAAACTAAAACACAATTTAAGGAGCTCAGAGTTGGTATTAGGTTAGAGACTATCTAAAAAGTGAAATACTAACAAAATAAATCAAAGCAGTCAGAAGTCTGTGATACAAGTATCAGCTAAGCCTCAGAGTACCCTCACCTGTGAAAGGAAAGTAAAAAATTAGGATCAGAAGTACTCAAATACTTTAGTCTCAGGACCTCTTTACATTTTAAAAAAAGTATTGAGTACTTCAAAGAGCTTTTGTGTCTACCCCTGGTTACCTACCATATTAGCAATTAAAACATACATTTTTTTAAATGTGTATTAATTTATTTTTTAAATAACGGGACCATTAAATGTCAACATAAAAAACATTATATGAAAAATAACTGATTTCAAAACTAAAAAAATTAATGATAAGAATACATTGTTTTATAATTTTTACAAATCTCTTTAATGTCTGGTTTAGTATTATAGAAGACTTTCATATGCTTACAGTCAAACAATATCACATGTCATATAACCTCTGGAAACTACTTACATTCATGAAAGCATGAGAATAAAAAGGGCAAATCATGTCTTAGTACCATTTTGAAAGTAGTTCTACCCTCCCAGACCCCTTAGGTCTTATGAACCTACCCCCCACCAAAAAGACCCTGAACCACACTGAGAACCACTGAACTAGGCCATCTCTAATTCTCAAGACCTCCATGAAACCAGACTGATAACAAGATTTTTTACTTCTTTAAAAACTGAAAATACAGTTATCTTCACCAGGATAGAATGCGTCACTACTAGGATTCTAAGAGATTTCAGTGAGATGGTCCTTTTAAACCAACTATAAAAAGCCATCTCAGTAAAGAAGATAAAAATAATACAGCATACTCTTTGTTACTATGGAAATTCACACAGGGAGGAAAAGCTATCTAAATAATTTCTCTTTTATTGTAACACTACTAGTAATACTTAGCACGACAAAAGTACTATTTTATGTAACATATATACAGATTGTCTACTATATGTAAAGTACTATGCTAAGTGAAATGAAGGAAACTAAGCAGGAAGAACTACACTCTTGCAGGAGAGATCTGATATATACTCAACTATAATACAAAGTAAAAAAAAAGACAAATGCTATGAAACAAGATAAAGCAGTATGGTGGTTCATAATCTTAAGGGTATCATGAGGATGATGTCAATATATGATGATTAAAATATTCATTCACAACGTCTAGGAACACAAGAAAAATATATTCTCTCTATATACAAGCTTATACAGATGTTTCGTTCACTGAATCCAAAGTGATAAATGTACCTTGGCAGAGGAAAAATTTAAATGTAAGAAATGAAAGCAAGTTTAATTTTTAATTTCAAACATAGCAATAAAATCACTGTTGACAGAATCAACAGTGACTTTGGTAAATAACTTTTAACAGTACCTAGACATCTTTATGCATCAATCTCATGGTCACATAAAACTACGAATGGAATGATAATTAGATCAGAAAAAGTAAGTACATTAAAATCTTAGAAACATTGACTGAAGCTTCCATACCTCACTAATAAGTACCTACATTTCATTAGCTAGCCATGTTAATATAATGGATGGTCAGTCATTCAACTGGAGCAGCTAAATGAATAGTGTACCACACAGTTGTTTTCTTCCTAATATACAAATTAATTTAGAATAGTTATCTTTTCCCTTTGTAAAAATAATGAATTCAAACCTAATTCTCACTCCTTATTTGGAAAATATTTAAGAACACATAAAATAATCTAAATGTTTCCCTTAATTTGTAAATAATTCTATCACTCAGTAATCTTAGTATTCTTTATTTGAAAACGTAAAGAAAAATGAAACATAAATTTTGGTAATACACATCTCCTTTTACAAATAATTACATTTTTCATGCACATGGAGTTAACAGGATCTGCACTGTCAACCTTAAAAAGAATATCTATTTAATAATTTTAGACTAAATAGAAGATTCTCCGTCACGTTAACTCTAATAATAAACTTACCTTTATTAAGGTAAACATACAGTACTGAATACAAGTTTACATTTGAATACTTCTTTCCGCTGAGCTCCTCTACCCCCAAAATACTATGGCCAAAACATATTAGCTCTCTATACACTTTTCTAAAGTTCTATTATTCATTTATCCTCTTTATTTTCACAGACAAAACAGGTGAAATAGCACCATCTGGTGGGTATCACCTTAGTTTTAAAACAATATTTTACATTTACCATTTTAGCTTCTTTGAAAACACTGCATAACAATGGAGAATTATTATAAAGCACTATGAATGAATAACGAAAAGTAGCTTGATTAGCAAGCAAATGTATATTTGAAAACTGAACCAAAGTTGCAGCATCGTTTTGTTTTTTTAATTACTGAGGAGTTAGCCATTTTTGTAATGCCATTAAGGATAAAAATCTCCTCAGAACTTAACTTTGAGGTCTAAGCTTTAAAAAGTGTCAATTTTTAATACAAAAATAACACATCTTGCTATAATATGTCTATACTATTCAATGAAGAGGGTGAGATGTAAACAATTTTCACAAATGATAGTGTTGCCTGTTCTTTATGTTTATTTCAGAGCTGAGTTTTTTAAAAATAATAATCAACTGAAATTAGTAAGGCTAATCAAGGTTTATTAATAAAAGCTTTCTGAGTACTAACAGTGTGCTGATAATGATCAAAACATAACTTAGGCCATAATTTTATGAGCTAAACCGACATGTAACAATGAAAAAAAGGAATATAAACAAACTGAGGATAAAATCAGAAATAAGGTAAGGTTATTTATTTTGATAAATTTTGTAACAGGTTCTTAAAGGTGAAACGGAGAAGGACAACAGGATCAAAATACTAAAGCCAACCAAAAAGGTAGCATATTTCTTACATGCTCTTTTATCTACAATGATAATAATTACATAATATAATTTTCCAATAACTGTTGGTTAACCACACTATGTTACACTACGTTTATAATGGAAAGTAAACACAAATGTACAAAGATATAAACCCATTCTCTCTGGAGCTTACAATGTAGCTGTTGTTTTTCCTCACTGTCTGAGCACCTTCCAGACGCAGCATTTCTTCTTGTAAAGGATTTGAACATCTCAATTTATACAACTTTTATATGCAAAATATGCTGACCATTATTAACTTCTGCTTCAACACAAAAGACTTAAAAGCAAAGTTCATCTCTGCCCTTGCACTGAAGTAACAATAAACTCACAAGAACAGTAGTTTTGGTGAGAAATGTCCATGTGATGTTTGAAGTCTTTAAAATAACAGATACACTGATGGCTGAACCAGAACACCAAGAAAATCTAAAACCAGAGCCTGAGGAAGCAGAAGGAAAGGAAGAAATAAGAAGCAAATCAGTTTATTTGCAGAATCATCAAAAGACTCAGAAATCTCTGGAGACATGGACTATACATCCATATTAAAAAGCAGACAGATTAAATAAAAATCTGCACACTGAGTGGTAAAATAAACTTCATCTCACATACACACTCTCTTCACCCTCTTCCTTCCCCCTTCCTGACCTCTCCCTCTATCCTCCCACTTCACTCCTTTCTCCCCCTTATTTGACAACAAATAATGTGGCAGGATGAAATCAGCATGGAAATAAAGTTATGCTCTACAAATGTTCTGATAACTCTATTTTTAAAAGGATTAAATTATGGATCAAAGTCTTTTTTATATCTTCCTACAACATTCAATACAAAGAAACCAAAATCATTTAAAATTGTCTAAAAAGACTTCAATAAATAAACATTAAAATACTATCATTTTGGATTATGCTTTAAAAAGCTAACAAAATTTTCCTAAAATTCCTAAAAAATCACTTTCTTAAAATTTAACTTCCAATTTAAATAATACTGATTCCACAACTCACAGGCATTTAATTTGATTCAATAGCACTTAATAAACAGACTTACAAACTACACACAAGCAGAACTGGATAAGAAATTGTCATAGGCCTCAATGAGCTTAGCCTAAGATGAAGACAACACAGAAATTATTGTACAAGAGAAGCAAAGTTATTAGAGGTGAAGAGGAAACTTTCTGGAAGAAGTAATTAAGTATTGAAGTTATCAGGCAGGTAAGATTGGGGAGGGGTAGGACAGCCAGGTGGAAAGACACAGGTACAAAAACAAGAAATTAGGTCTTACTGGGGCTTACGGGAGAAGGTTGATGACAGGGGGTGGTGTTAAAAAGGAAAGCCAGATTCAGACCATCAGCTTCTTCCAAGTCTGGCTGAACAACTTGAAATTCATTCTGTGGGGGAGGAAGTCATTTTTCTCTACCCTTCTAGCTTCTTTTGGCTAGTCTAATAATTCAATCTACATAAGACAGATTGACAAGAGAAAATAACCAAATTTAATTATATATGTATGTATGGGAACATATGAGAGTTTCAAAGACAGACAGGTAAAATGAGGTATATATGGCATAAGGATGAGGTGAGGGACCTGAGGCTTCAGAGTGGAGGAGGATAATTTGCAGGATGATAAGAAGGGTAGATTTTGTTTTCTGGTGATAACTCTTATTATGGGACACGTCCTCAATATAAATTATTTAAGGGAGAGGTGAAAAGTTCTCTTGAGCCCAGGGTCTTGATTACCTTCAGTTCAAAATAATCCACATGCCAAAGTAGCACATCTTGCTTGGGGAGGCCTGTTGTGAACCCCTTCAATCCTGTAGGCAATGGATGGAGAACTATTAAAGTGTTTTAATAACATGGTCGAGTGATGGGACAAATTGGTGTTTTAGAAAGGTAGGCAATCAGTAGGACAGAAACAAAGCTACAACACACATTAAAAGAAGAATGTGAAGTATGGATAGGAGAAGGGGTGAGACTAGAGGCAGGGTGATCATATGAGGTGTCACTATAACATTCTGGGCAAGAATTATAAAAAAGAAGAATAGAATTGGAGACATTTAAGTATAATATTTATTCATTTAAAATGTATTAAGCTTCTAGAATATGCTTAGCATAGTGCCAACTCCTGATGATACAAAGATAGCCTTGCCTTTGTATAGCTCATAATCCAGAGCAGACAAAAAGAAAGCATGGAATTACAAAACAATCTAATAACTCTTCTAACATAAAATCTGGGCTAAGCCAGATTTAGAAGGTATTAACAACAAGACAACAGGCCCAAAATGGAGACACATATGCTAAGCTCCATGTCACCAAACTGAGACTTAACTTAATGACAGTTTCAGTTCTCTCAGAAGTGGAATCTTAAAACAGTCAATCAGGAATTGTCTGATCATCACTAGTTAGTTAATCTGCCAAAAGACCCATGTCATCACTGAAAGTGAAACAACTTTGCAATAACCAACCCGATTGTTGCCTAGTGTTAACCCCTTGGTCTCACTCCTTTCTGCCCATAAGTCTTTCATTCTGTGCAGCTCCTCAGAGCTCCTTCCTATCTGCTAAAATGGATGCTGCCCAATTCATGAATTGTTGAATAAAACCAGTACCATCTTTAAAATGCATGCAGTTGAATTTTGTTTTTTAACAGGTCAAAGTTTTCCAGATAAATAGAGATCCAAATCTTGAAAAGGGTTTGGAATGGTGAGAGGTGGCCTACAAGGAGGGGGGTTTTAGAGGGAGCAGTGTGTACAGATGCAAGGACAAGAGGGACATTATTCAATGAACTGCAAATAGATGCCAAAACCAGGGAGTAAAAAGCAAAGGAATTTCTTTGGGCTTCATCCTGCAGACAAAGAGGGATCATTGACAGTTTTTAAACCTGGAAGAAATGAGATCAGATTTTTCAGTTTAGAAAATTACAATAGGCCAAATATGAATAATGTGCACATATGAGTGTTTACATACATGGAAACTAGTTAGATAATTCACATGCATTATCTTATATTAACAATACGAAAGCTAATGGTGACCAAAAAAAAGCCAAAGAGCAACAACTGATTTAAGAGTACTCTCAATTCAACTATACAGTACAACCTTGTACAAGTATGTTAAGTTTCTACTTTCTATTCTTCTTTGGAGGAAATATTACTACCACTTCAAAGAGGTTATGAAAATAAAGGATAGAATACTTGATCAAGAGGTAATTCTATTACACATTAGCTTTTGCAAACTGTATTCAGACTAAAAAGCCACAGTCGGAAATTAAAGAACACATCTGCTTCTTTAAAAAGAAGCAGATCAATTCAAAATTCAGTATGCTTCCATAATGCATATTTTGGGAAAATGAACACAATTTGGTAAAATGGAAAGAACAATGGACTAAAAAGACCTGGGTTACAGTCTTTTCCTTGCCAATTATGATTTCTATGCCTCGGCTTATTCATTAGTAAAATTAAAGGAATGGTACTACATGTTTTCTACAGCTAAAAATATTCAAGAACCTGAGGGACATTTTCATTACTGCGATGAGAGAAGAAAGGCATAAATTAAGCATTAAATAATACCTTACAAATAACTTTGCAGATGGGAAATGGAATCATTCACTTGAAACTGATAAAACACAACTTTTATCACCAATAATTTTGCACATAAAATGGCCAGGAGCAGGAGGCCTTAGAACCATAACACCCTGCCTTAAAAAAGGGTTTTAAATAAAATTCCTACATATTAACATTAAACTGTATGCTAAGTCATTCCTGGAATTAAACATGTATAATGGCTTTACTTACTCTGCCTTACAAATGTGGACATTCAAAGGATAATGATTAGTAACAGTGATAATGCTATCAGCACCACCAGTTACAAAGTCAGTGAAATGATGCCCAGAATCCCACAGCTACAGTCTTAATGGTTAAGTTTTGTTTTACAATATCAATAAATCATTCCAGACAGAATAAAGAAGATAGGTAATAGACCTCAACTTTCACCTAGGGGCTTCCAGATACTGAAACCTGAAAATAGCAACAAAAAAAGTGCTTCATATCATACAATATTCATTTTTTCAAATAACAATGGGTTTATAAGGCTAAATTATTACACTTTTTAAAGAAATACTTGCTTTATGCAGGCCAAGGTAAAATAGTTATGAAAATATATACATAATTTTAGAATACACTTTATAGATCACAATTCTAGAGAAAGAACAACAGAAAATTCCCTCAATTATACAAACTAATGGAAGACAGTGAAATATTATTACACATTAAGTTATCCTCAAGTCAGTCACCAAAATATAAGAGCCTACTAAGTGCTGGGAATACAAATGACAATGTCTACCCCTAAAAAATGTTTCATCATTTTCAAATATCCAATGAGGTATCCCATAGAAAAAAATAATAAATTTATATTAATACTATGCTAATATCTCAGGGCATAATTAGTATGAACAACGGAAACAAATAAGAAAGATGCAAATGATAATAATAACAGTTAAAAATAATACGGAAATTTTAAGAGAGGCTAAAAATTACCTACACCTCAGGAATATTGTAAAACTAGATACTACTATAATCTTTAAGGCATTGTTGTATCAACACTATTATTTTTCCAGGTCTCACATATTAACAAAGTAATTTTTACAGAGAAATGAAAAGCATAAATAGCATATACAAATATTATGAAAATTAAGGCAGAGTTCTCCATATGCAAAGCAAATTGAATGTTTGTGGTTTGGTTATTACAAACGGATTGAAAGATACATAAATTAGAATATTTTAATTATACAATCACTTACTAATATTAAATAATCTTAAATATAATAAATACTAGGACATAACATTTCATCATGCTTTTTCCAGAAATTACTCAATTCTACTTTCATTCTTTCTTCAAGGTGAATGGGATCCATAGTCATCGCTTTCATCCATAGCTAATCTATACTTCTTTGCTTAGGAGATAATATTCTTCCTTTTATGGAGAGGATCTAATGCTACCTTTATTGAGTAAATGAGTAAAATAATTTCAAACAACAAGTAACAGTAATAATTTATAATAGTCTGGAATAAAATACTTCAAACTATTACGATTTTAACCATCTACCCCCCAAAAAAAACTATAGCCATGCATCACTTAACAATGGAGATACGTTCTGAGGAACGTGTTGCTGAGTGATTTCATCATTGTGCAAACATCATACTGTGCATTTAACACAAACCTAGATGCTATGGCCTACTACACACCTAGGCTATGTTGTAGCCTATTGCTCCCAGGCTACAAACCTGTACAGCATGCTACTGCACTGAATACTGTAGGCAACTGTAACACAGTGGTATTAGTATATCTAAACATATCTCAACATAGAAAAAGCACAGTAAAAATATAGTATCTATCTTTTGATAGAAAAAATGACACACCTGTATAGGTCACCATGAATGGAGCCTGCTACACGGAAGGTGCTCTGGGTGAGTCAGTGAGTGAGTGAGTGAGTGACCGTGAGGGCCAAGACACGACTGTCCACGGCTGTACCCTTTGTCAACACTGTCCACTTAGGCTACGCTAAATTTATTTTTTTTAATACTTTTCTTTTTTCAATAATAAATTAACTTTAGCTTACTATAACTTTTATTTTTAAAAAATTTTAATTTTTTTAAACTTTTCAATTCTTTTATAATAATAGCTTAAAAATACACTGTATAGCTATACAAAAATATTTTGTTTATATCCTTATTCTACAAGCTTTTTTCTACAGTTAAATTTTTTCGTTTTTTCACTTTTTAAGCTTTTATATGAAAAACTAAGACACAGACACAAACACTAGCCTCAGCCGACACAGGGCCGGGAGCAGTGATCCCACTGTCGTCCACCTCCACGTCTTGTCCCACTGAAGGTCTTCAGGGACAATGACACACATGGAGCTGCCATGTATGACCACAACGCCTTCTTCTGGAAGACCTCCTGAAGGACATGCCTGAGGCTCTTCCTAAGGAGGTGTCAGTTCAGAAATATGTCCATGGTATTTTACTTGACTTGTTTCTTTTTTTCATCACAGATTTGCTCCTAAGCAGATAACGCACCATGAACATTTAACAAAAACTTTTCAGTATCGGGATCATGTTTCAAACCTTTTCAGGAGCTTCCTGAGGTCTGCAAAAGCTTCTGCCAAACCCTTAGCTGTGAATTTTCCTGGGGCTTCTTCTTCCCCTGCAGTTTCCTTTTCTCTGGCCTCTTCTTCAGCTGTGCGTTCCTGTTCCAGTTCTGACCCCTCATTAGTCATTTCCTCAGGAACCCCTCTGGGACTCCTCCATGTCACCTTCATCCACGCCCCGGTTTAAGCTGTTCGCCATCCCACCCACAGCCTTGTGGATTTTTGCAACCTCCTCACCCTTGGCAAATCTTTTGACGGCACAGACAAACCTCTTGGGTGCCTTCGTCCCGATGCCACTCATACCCTCCTGGTGACGTCACCCCAAGCGTCACAGATGTTGTGATCCTTCCAGAATCGCATCAGTGTCTGCTCAGTGTCTTCCTCAGTTGCAGCAACAACCTGGGCAAAGGTCCTCGCCAGGTCGTGGGCCTTCAAAGCAGCTATAACTCCTTGATCCATTTGTTGGATCAAAGAGGTGGTATTTGGAGGGAGAAACACTTCGATATTGGGGTAAAGATCACCAAGAAAAGGAGGGTGTATGGGAACATTACCAATAATAAACAAATCGTGAAAGGTGTCTTATTAACCAACCAATACTTCTCCATGTCACTGGCACAGCAATTGCAGGGGGCATTTTGGGAGCGGAGCTGGCTCCTGTAGGACACTGGCGGTGTGTGCTTACTGACATGCTTGACGGCCCTGGGTTCTCACTGTGCCAGATCACAGAGGGTTTTGCAAACTGAAACACTGCCCCCAAGCAAGACTATTATCCTGCCCTTAAAAGCCTTGAAACCTGGCACTGACCTGGCCTCATGGATGAAAAGTCCTTTCAAGCATCCGTTTCCAGAATAGGGAGGTTTCATCCATACTGAATATTTGCTCTGGCAAGTAATCTTCCTCCACAATCAGCTTATCTAGAGTTTCCAAAAATTCTTCAGCTGCCTTCACATCACCACTTGCAGACTCACCACTCATCTTCACATTATGTAATGAATAGCAACTCTTGAATCGTTTAAACCACTCAGAGCTAGCAGTAAATTCAACATAGTAGTCAGGTCCAGCTTTTTCTTTCAGTGTCTCAAACTTTTTGTTTTGGCCGGGATCGTCATGGCGCTGAGAGGGACACGCTTCTGTGTCTGGTCTACAATTCACGTCATTAGAAGTTTCTGCCTGTCTCAAATTTTTGTTAGTCTCGTTGCCGTCAATGAAACAGACCTCTAACAGCTTCCGTCACTTTGTTCTTGTTCTTCAAGATCACAGTCATGGTGGAACGGGACACGTCTGACTGGCAAGCAATAACCATCACTGATTTTCCACCTTCGTAGTCCTTAATCACTCTTAATTTTGTTTCCAGGTCAGTCACTCTATGTGGCCTCTTACTGGCAACATTAGCAGTGGATTCTGACCACTTAGGGGTCATGATGAAGAAAATAACATGAGATTAAACCAAGCACAGGAGAAAAATCATGCAACCAAGAGACGCAGTAAACACAAGATGTATGACACAGCATACTGTTTTACAAACTTTTTTTATAAGTAGAAAGAGTATACTCTAAAGTTATGATAAAAAGTATAGTGTAAATACATAAAACAGTAACAGTTGTTTACTATCATTAAGTAGTATGTGCTATATACACAATTGTATGTGCTACATTTTTATACGACTGGCAACGTGGTAGGTGTGTTTACACCAGCATCATCACAAACATGAGAGTAACGCGTTGTACTACGATGTCAAGACAGCTGCGGTGTCACTAGGCCACAGGAATTTTTCAGTTCCATTATAATCTTATAGGACCACGACAGACAGAAACGTTGCTGTCATTATGTGGCACATGACTGTATAATAATGATGTTTTCAGGAGGCAGCAGAAGTGTAACAAGCTTCCCTCCTGTGATCCCCTAAAAATATGCAGCATCTCTTCTCAAATATAAAGCACTAAACAAAGTAGTAGTTCACACTATATAGAATTCTTCTGAATGTATTTTTCTACCTTCCCTGGTTTTAAAGGCAGTAAATAATGTTGTTTGTTTATTTTTAAAGGTGTCCTGCTGGTTGCTGAGGATGAAATCAAAGAAGAGGCTGAAATTATGTTAAGACAAAAGGAAGCAATATTCCCCATGAGGCCACATAAGTGTGTACATCCCTTTCAAATCTGAAGATAACAAAAATCATCCATGCTTTCAAAACTATTCACTCAATTTCGTATATTTTTATATTTTTGTTACTGTCAGGGAATGGTTTAAATTTTTAATTTCCTTCAGTATGCACAGTAATAAGGAATAAAGATTATAACAGAAACAGTTTTAGGAAATTTCTCACTGAGATAGTTTGCAGGTATGGCCCTGGTTGCTGTGTTCCAAGGAAATGTGACAGGCCATTTTACTTAAACACTGTATTACAGTTAGTTCCCAAACTAACAGCCATTTCCCTTTTCCAATGGAACTCCAAATTTTTTTCAGTTATTAGATCATCTTGTGTTTTAACGCATGGAATGATTCTTGATTAGAATAAGCCAAATCATAATTCTATTTTCTTTGCCAGTCACTGGTTTAGGAATGGGCGTATGATACAATGGAAGTCAATGACAAATTAAGGAGAAATCTACTGTGGTAATTCTGGGAAAGCTCTTCTTCCTCTTAAAAAGGACAAGGAGACTTTTCTTTGAGTCTCTACTTACCCAGTCACACAACTAGTAAGGATCAAAACCAGGATTCTAATTCTAGTCTGCCTGATGATTTACACCAAATGAATCCCAGAGGACAGGAAGGGTGTGCAATGGAGAAAGCTACCAGAAAGAGTATCTGAGCTGTCTTAAAAGATGAATAGGAGGTAGTCAAGAAAGGTAAAGGAAGTTCCATGGTTCTCTTTTAAGAATTTCTTACCTACATATATATATATATATATATATATATATATATATATATATATATATATGTAAAAAAAATACCTACCAGAGCCACTGCTGACTCAGGGTCAAGTGATTCCCAAAGTATAGTATGTGCACCACTGGTGATAATTGAGACAATTTTTTTTAAGTTCTTATTTTGAAATTATTTCAAACTTACAAGAAAATTGCAAGAATTATACAAATAACTCCCCATATACTCGTCACCTACATTTACTTAATATTAACATTACAACACAATTTGATTTATCTCTCTCATTTTATGTATATGCACATGTATACACACATGATATACACATACACACAGAGGGTGCCAAAAAAAGTATGCATATTTTAAGAAAGGAAAAAAACCTGCATTAATATATACTGATAACAAAAGATGAATACAAGTCACGTTTGACTTCTGCAATTACAAGAGGTGCTCAACGTGGTCCAGACACTTCTGATTACAGCGAACTACTGCTTGAGCTCAAATGTTAACATCTGTTAAAATGTATATGCATTTTTTTTGGCACCCCCCCAGTATTTATTATTACTCATAGTTATTGCTGAACCACTTAAGTAGGCTGCAGTCATCAACACCCTTTACTCCCAAATACTTGAGTGTGTTATTTCCTAAAAACACGACAACTGTCTTTATAACCATGGTACATTTAGGAATTCACAATATTTAACATTGTTATAACACTATTACCTAATCTATAGTCCACATTCACTTTTGCCAGCTATCCGTTATATCCTTTATAATACCCACCTTCCCTCCAAGGATACAACCCAGGACCGTGCATTACATTCAGTTGTTCCCTTTCTTTGGTTTCTCTTAATGTGGAAAAGTTTCTCAGTCTTTATATTTCACAACAGTGACTCTTTTTTAAAGAGTACAGGCCAGCTGTTTCATTGAATTTGTCTGATGTTTCCCTCACAATCAGATTTGGGTTTGATGTTTCCCTCACAATCAGATTCATGCTTTTTTTTTTTTTTAAATAGGAGTACTACACGTGATGTTCTGTCCTCAGTGCATCACATCAGAAAGCACATGTCCACTTGTACTGGAGACAATTTTAAGCAGCAAATATCTTGATTTGAATAGTTTCATATTTAAATAAATATATAAAACTCATGATTTCACAGATATTATTAGGATAAGGCTAAATTTTTTTAAGTTAACAAAAATTTAAATAAATGATATAAGAAGTATTAACACTGGGACTCACTACTATACATGTGACACATTAGGTTAATCCAAATTTAAAATGACGTGGACTTTTAAGTAGCCAATAATAATGTAAAGGGAGTCCACTCCAGATTTCTTCCAGAGACTAATGAAAGATGGGTTAGTATCCTTAAAGATTGTGAGAAAGTAACTGATTAAAAGATAAAAACTATAAGAACCCCTAGCAAAATATTTACGTATCAATATAAACATTTTACTTATATAGGAACACAATATGTGCTCGCTTCGGCAGCACATATACTAAAATTGGAACACAATATTATTATTTTAAGGGCATAATATTTGCTTTAAAGATAATGAAGAATTTGTTATATTCATACAATTCTATTCTTTTCTATGCTAGTAATCTTACAAATAATTCTCTGATACCAAATTCAGTCAAGGTCAGCAAATATAAAAAGTATAAGTAAGAATCATCCTTGAATTTCTTTATGCCACCATGATGCATGCCAGACTTGTGTAACCTATATCATACCTTAACAGAATAATAAAGGTTTAGCATTAACAAAGACTTTAAAAATAATTATCCTACAAAATTGTTTAAAAGCCTATCCATGCATGATCCTAACAGAGTCCTTAATCCTCCTCAGAAGAAGGTACAGTTAAATTTGGATAAATTGAAAGAGCACATACACTTTGTTCTTGCCTATCCTCATTATCACGTTGTACATAATCCACGGCATTATGGTTGACATCAGTTTGCCCATTTCTCTAAATTCCATCTTGGAAGCCATCACATTCCCTTGTCCTCATTCTAATAGAGAAAACATCTTTGAAGAGCTAATTACACAATTTAATATTTATATAAAATAGTTTAGGGAAGAAAGGAAAAAAGGTAGTGGTTAAAAAAAACTACCCACACTCCCACGAAAGGATTTGGTAACAAAGGATTTTCTTTGCAAGAGCATACTTTTATGCAAATTGTATACAGGTGAAGTATGTTTTTTGCATTTCTCTGTTCCATTTTGGGATCTTGCTAAAATATTTCTTTTGCTCTTTCTACCATGCAGAAATCTTTTGTCTCTTTTCAGAAAAAAAAATCCTTTAATGAATTTTCCTATCCAATTCACCATTTTAAAAAACTCTGGGGGGGGATAAAAGGATAATTTCAAATATGATATATAGAATCCAATTAATTCCAAAACATTTTTGTTTTCAAGTTTCCTTCAGGCTTTTTTCTACCTCCTGTCTTACCCAACACAGACTTATACACATAGAAATCACAAGTCTCCCTGGCCTTCCCAAACAAAGCATTAAAGGAGTAGGAATGTTTGAGGAAGGTGGTTTCATTTTGTATATGACATTAAAATTTAGTATATATATAAAGTGAGATATTTTTATAAAGGTAACATTTTCACAATAAAAACACTTGGAAGTGATTGAGATATAAAGTAAAATTTTACAAGAAATTTTTCAAATCTATTCTAGATAATGTTTCAATCACTTTGCTAAATGATATAAAAAGTCAAGTTGCAATCTTAATCAAATTCTACAGAGGGAGCTAGCACCACAAAGAATAAATTTATAAC
Organism: Rhinolophus sinicus; assembly: GCF_036562045.2. Lineage (NCBI taxonomy): Eukaryota > Metazoa > Chordata > Mammalia > Chiroptera > Rhinolophidae > Rhinolophus > Rhinolophus sinicus. Next base: position 51,029,253 of record NC_133757.1, on the reverse strand, counting down.
AGAACTTCAAGAAAAGACCTAGTCTGCTGGAAATACTGGATTTCTATTCATCAACATGAGCTCAGATTATTCTCTAAGATTTCATCTGAGCCATCAGCCAACACCCCAAAACACAGTATTACCAACAAACTATGGCATATTTCTAGTAAATTATATTAAAATTTATAAAATGTAATATACCTCATAAATACCTTTAAACACTTTGTGAAGTAGTTGTATTTGTTTTAAATATCATTCCTCCAAAAAAAGTAAAAAAATATTATTTTTCCTAAGTCACTGAACTTAGGCAAAGTAGAAAGCAATAAAATTGATCTAAAATCAAATCACGGTCTATCCTTTTCCACTATAAGACAAGTTATAGAGTCTCTCTATGACTCAGATTCCTGTAAAATGGAAATAATTATATCTACCTCTAAAGGTTGCTATGAAAATGAAATTAGAGCATAAAAGCAATTAAAATAATGCTCTTTTCTTGTTCTTCAATACATACATGATATTTAATAGTGCAATACGCTCCAAAAGAAATCAATAATTATATTCAGCAGAGAAAATGTTTTCGAGGATTAGATTAGCTAATAGATACTAAAAATTTCCCCAAAACTCCCATATCCATATTATCCCCCAAAACTCTGACTCAATCCATAGGGTACAGACAGTGTTGCCATACCCTTACATTATTTTTCAGGTAGATATTTGTCAAAGCTTCATTCTCAAAATATTCCTGTTTGTTTTAGACCAAGAAGCAAAAGAATTCAACATCCCAACAGTTCCTGCTCTCTTCTTTCCGTGCTGACCCCATGGAATATTCACCCCATAGATATTATACAGTGAAATACTGTCAAGTACATTGTTTATAGCAAAGGAGCAATGAACTACACTTGGACTGAAAACCTCTGGATAAAGTTTCAGGACACACCTTACTCTTCCCTTCCGAAAACAATCAAAGAGGTGGAAAGCAAAGACCATTACTCTTCTCTTTTTCTAAAGAATTTTATGCTAGAAACTCAGAAACTATACCCATAGAAATTACTGAATAGACTAAAAAAGAGGTAGCAAATTAATCACTTGCTTAATTTTTATTAATAATATTAATAAAATAGCAAAGCACTAATCTAAACCCACAGTGATATTTGACAGACATGTTTTCCAGAAGCCAGTTCAAGAGGGTTTTTATAAACATCATCGTACAAAAACCTACGTCACAACTAACCTTTACATGGTTCTTCATAGTTCAGAACTTTTTCATATACGTAATTTCATCTAATCCTTATAAAACCCAATAAGAAAAAATGAAATTATCACCATTTTATAAATAAGGACATTAAATTCAGAAGATTAAGTGATTAATCCAAGTGACATAGTTGATACTGTATCAACTACAACTGTATTTCCCAGAATCCCCTTCCCTATATGGTTTCAGGTTAGGATTAACCACAAGAGAAATGTGTACACAATTTGGGAGGTGCAAGTGAAGCAGCTGCCATGTCAGCCCAAAGGTAGTTATCAGTTAGAGGTGGTGCAAGATGGACAGAAAGGTATGGGCAGAATTCCAGTTTGCACTTACTTATCCCCACTCCACCTCCTGCTCACTTTCCCAACCAGGCCCAAGCCTATCACCAGATGGTTCACTGAAAACCCTCAGGTGGTAGCAACAAAGAGCCAACAACCCACCAACCCCCTTTACAGTTCACCCGAGCAGTCGGACATGCCTAGCTGCTACTTAAAAGCTCCAACTCATTAACCTACACCAGAAGTGGTTAGTGACTATTCTCTGTTCCTTTTTGGACCTTTACTTCCCTGGTATTTCCCAAATTGAATAAAGTTTAATTCCTACAATAAATTCCTTATTTCTTAATTTTCATAGTGGAACTGAATCCTGACACACCAAAGTTATATAGTCTGTAGCAAAACTCACACTTAAACTAAGTTTCTTCTAATGCTAAGTACACGGCACCACACATTTCTTCAAAAACAGAAGATGGCAATTTAGGGTTAAATCCTTTAAGAGTTTTAAGATTTACCATTCCACTAATGATATACATTTTTTCATTCATCTACCATACATACATAAATATAAGACCAAGTGTAATTCTAAAATTATCTCCTGTAACCAGTTCTCCTTTATGACAGGGTAATAATTTTCTTCTAAACAACAAAATATTTAAGCAAACCTTTCAGAAGTTTCATAATCCAGGTATAACAGGTAAGAAAAAACTATGAAATCCCAGAATTTTAAAGTGAGAGGTCAGTCAAAAGTTCACCAAAAAGGGTGAACTCTGGTCACAGATTACTTGAGAACCATTTATGGAATATGAGTATGTGTAAAAGCCTGAAATGAATTCAATCAATGCTAGTTTGGGACTCTCACAGAAGCCATCTAATGGTATCAGTTAAAAAAAAAGGTGCAAAGAAATCTAACATTTAGTACTTATTCCTGGAGTCACAGCCTCATAAGCAAAAATGGTGAAGATTATTATAAAGAACTTCTTAAAGATCAATTCAAAAAGCAATACAGTTAATGGTTACCTTACGAAGATCAAACTACATATAAAAATCAATAAAAAAACTTTTCCCACGTAAAAGGCTTTTTAGTGGATGAAATGTCCAATGAAAGTATCATACATATAACCAAACAACTCAGATCAAAGATTATTTTCTAGAGAAAAGGTTTCTAGTGGTGAAAAAGTGATGTCAATGATAAAGATTATAAACGTTCAAGAAAATGAGGGTAAAAAAAGAAAAAAGTATTTAAAAATTATTCCACATAATATGTGGTTGTGAAATGTATGACGTAACTAAACTAAATTATAAGTATAAAACTAACTTATTTCATAGACATCTCTAAAAGCTTTTAGAATCAACTGGGCCAGAAATCTTTATTATACTCCCTCCTTGGAAGAATGGGAAGTGTCCTGCATTTGGAAGTCAGGCACACATAGTATATGATTCTCAAATCATTCACTAGTGGCTACAGCTCTGAGGTGGTTTCCAAAACCATAATACAATACTGTGAAATTAATCAGCCGTTGAGTCTTGATATAGCTATTGAGTTCATTACAATCAGTTACTGAGTCTTGCGATGGATATTAATTTGTCTATTTAAAACAAAACAAAACTCTACATCCTTAAGGAGATGCTCATTGTGACAGAAAAACACTTAAATGGGAATCAGGAGACTCGAATTCTGGTTCAGCACTGTCATTAAACAACAGTGTAACCTGTAGCAAGTCATTTTATCACTGTGAATCTCACTCAAGTCATTATAAAATACAGATGTGAGTTTTAATATTCATTTCTAGAATCAAAGTTCTATAATTTAAAAGATATGAAAGAAAGTAGCCCTTAAAAGACCATAAAAATGTTCACAATATTTAAAATACTGTATCTTATCTACGAATATTGAAAAAAATTAACCATTTAACCCTGTTGTTGGGCCTAGATGTTCTTTATTTCAATTTTTTAAATTTTTTGCTTGCCAGATTTTTTTTCTCTTTTGCATTAAGTAAATACATTTTGCCATGAACAAAATCTAATAGCTTTACAGGCAATAATTCTTACATGATTCTTACAAAACAATTTGATGTTTTCAAACAACTGCTAAGAACATTAATAATAATGGACATAAGAGCATATCAGATGTTACTGATTGTCTCTAATTGCGCTTAACATATTCTTAAACATGCCACTTAAAAACTTATAAATTTCCCCTGCTAGTTTAGAAATCGGGCACTGTTTTCTAAGAAATTATATTTTTTTTACACTGAACCAAAGAGCAAGGTGTAACAGTGTCCTTTCCAATAGTCTTGCTTCATACCCCTTGCATAATTCATTTCCTCCTATTTCATCATAATACTAAATTGACAAAAAACATAAATACATATAAAATAATACATACAAAAATAAATATAATTATTACAAGACAAAATTTTATAATTTAAGGGGGTAATTCTGACAAAATAATTAATTTTTGACATAAAAAAGTCATTAAAGAGAATTAATTCAAAATCAGAAGGAAAAATATATCTCATATCTAGAACAGCGCACACTGCTTATAAAAATTCACCCTTTATCTTGGCAGCTATCTTGAAAAGCCAAGTAAATAAATGTGAACCTCTTTTTGGAGAAGCTTTCCCCATGCTGTACATATAGTACAGCAAACTGAAAAAAAATCCAGATATCAAGTTACTTCTGTCTGTGTTAAGTGGCATGGATACTTCTATATTTATTTATATTGCCTTTAGAGTTTGTCTTTAACTCCAGCCAACTTTTAACTTTTCTTATCTGAATCTCTATGATCTGATCTCAATATCCTATTCAAAGTAATATACAATTTAGATATTCATAAAATGAACAGCTATTTATGTAAACAAAATGGTTCTATCTTCTATAACTGCAGATATGTCCAATAAGAAAACCCAAAATCACAAAATTCCCAATCATGCAACTGTTTTTAAATGTGAAGTAACATTAAATTGGAGAGTAAGTCTCCATTTATAAATGAAGCCAACAGCTTTTCTTTAAATAGTGCCCAATACAGTGACTGATAAGTGGATGAAAAAAATATTTATTGAATAAAACAGTGGTGGTTTTCTAATTTATTTTAAATTACTCCATTTACAAAACTAAACCCCTGACAGACTGAGAAAAATCTACAGAAAACTAATGAAAACAGTTCATTCCTGGACCATGTACAGAGAGAAGTATAAATTCCATAGTTTTGGATTAATCCCATCACAAATTTAATTGCTTGGCTTTGCCTAGTTTAACTCATCCTCCAGAATCATCAGGATGTAGAATATTAGGAAAAAGGAACCTGAGAGAAACCATTCTGCTTAAAGAGACAAGTGTCCCTGTCATTGCTGACCAATGTTTCCTGTCCTGTTTCATTCCAGTCTTGCCCAGACAGAGAAATAACAAAAATGTTTGTGAAGCAAGAATGACTAAGTGTATATGAAACCTGAATCACCACATTTTAGGAACTAAGAATATTTTTAATGAAAATATAGTTAGTATTTACCACATGAAGTATTACCAAGATAATCATTGTACTACTATTGGTATACATAGAATTAAGGTACATTTTCAAAAAGCGGGCTTATTTAACGATGCCAATGCATTTTTACAATATCATGGTGAATCAAGACTGTCTTTAACAGATTAGAATTAAGAAGCAATAATGTTTTATGAGAATAAAGCATGGAATTATTAACTGTATAATTAAATTTTGCTTTATATCTACATCTCTTACGATATTTTAAAAAGCTTAGTCTTGAGCACAAAGACATCTTGGTAAAAGACACAAATGAGATTATTTACAAGCAGCTTTCATGACGTTAGCTTTCATGGAGGACTAGTACTGAATTTTTTAAATTAACATTCTACTCTTATGGTGGTATGTTCAACTGAAAGAACTTAATGAAATTCAGTAAATTTAAAGTGTTAATTTACTGAATTTCATTATGTTCTTTTTTCTGATTATAGAAATGGAAACTTCCAGAAATAAACAATTCATAAGTTTTAAATTGCGCACCATTCTGAGTAGCATGATGAAATCTTGCACCGTCCAGTCTGTCCCACTCAGAACATGAATCATCCCTTGCCCAATATATCCACGCTGTATAGCTACCTGCTCATTGGTCACTTAGTAGCCATCTGGGCTACCAGATCGGCTGTTGAGGTATCACAGTGCTTGTTCAAGTAATCCTTATAACAGCCGATCGCTATGTTATAATGCCTACGTCATTCACCTCACTTTATCTCATCACACAGACACTGTATCATCTCACATCATCACAAGTAGAAGGGTGAGTATATACACTGCAGTAGGATATTGAGAGAGAGACAGAGAGACAGAGAGAGAGAGACTACATTCAAATAACTTATTATAGTATATTATCACATTGTTCTATTTTATTAGTAGTTATTGTTAATCTCTTGTGTCTAATTTGTAAATTAAACTTTATCATAGGTATGTACGTATAGGAAAAAAATATAGTATATGTAGAATTTGGTACAATCAGAGGTTTCAGGCATCCACTTATTCCCCCATAGATAAGGTGGGACTACAGTATTATCAAGTGTGGTCCAATCTGAAGGTGCAGTTAGCCTCAAATTCCTCAAATTCTTAATTCTACAGTATTATTTGACATGAGGTGTTTGCATAATAATTAAGGTTATCATAACTTTTTTACAGTACAATGGGAAAAAAGTAGACTAGCTAGAAAATAGAAATATATAAAAAAAATTTTAGCTTCCCTCTTTGGACAATCTTATGATACTGAAAAGGTCAAGTTAACATGAATTTAAAGAACTCTCAAACCAGTAATTTTTAACTAAAAACTTCACAGTAGGAACTAATCTTTAACGACTGTAGGGCAGAAAAATATCAATGGAAATATCCCAGAATCATATATATAGTTATTTTTATCTGGAAGATAGAACCCTAAGAACATTAAAACTTTAAAAAGGAAGACAATTTTATTCACGTTTCAAACTTTTTAAAAAGTGTTTTACCTTATGCTAAACAATAACCAGGCACTTACTTTTTCATAAGGCAACAAAAGAAAATTATTAATATATTTCTCCATCTTAAGCATGAGGGTGAGGAAGTCAACTAAGTAAGAGCCAGAAATTAACAAAGACAAAATTTAATATTTTATCTGGGGAAAGAAAATGAATTGACTTATTTCCCAATATACCCTTAGTCTAGATGATGGAATACAATACTAAATATTTCAAGGTGCATATAGGAACAATTATTTCCTGTGTTAACCTTATGTAATACAAATATCCTAATCCTACTAAAATTAAGATCTTAGTGTTAATTATATCTTTACACTTCACATAATTTTAAAAATCAGATTGTTTATATACATCTACCCCACAGACAGAATAGAATAAACTATGTACAACCTCGGATTTAATGCACTTACAGTTCCTTGTGTTTGTCTTCAGCCAAGATTTGGTCATTTGCTTTAAGAGAATACCTATAACACAAAACAAAAATATACAGGTCATATAAACATACAAGTACGTTTGCCTCAGGGACACCTGAGTATAAATAAGTAGTATAAATAGTTGACACCTATCAAACACTACCACACTGTTACAGGTCTCTGTCTTAATTGATAAAATACAAAAAAGGCTGTTCTATTAGTCATTCTACACACAGCACCCCAAGAATTGAAGGGAGATCAACTTGACCATGCTTTAATAACACAAGGTATCTTCAATATTCTTCTGTATTGAATCATCTGTAATGTCACACTCATCCAGCAGGTCAAAATTCAAAAAACTACCCAGAAGTATTCAAAATACCTAAAGTATTTAAAAGTTCATAAAAAATATGGTTATTCATTCATTAAACACATAGTAAACATCTATTGCACACCAAACTATGTACAAGGTAGTGTGACGTAGGAGAAAAAATGAGTTTTTAAATTCTTGACAGACCCATTTACAGCTTAATGACCATACACAATTATTTCGCCTATGTAAATCTCAGTTTCCAGGCCAGCCCGGTGGCCCAGGTGGTTAGAGCTCCATGTTCCTAACTCCGAAGGCTGCCGGTTAGATTCCCATATGGGCCAGTGAGTGGGCTCTCAACCACAAGGTTGCCAGTTCAATTCCTCGAGTCCTGCAAGGGATGGTGGGCAGCGCCCCCTGCAACTAAGATTGAACACAGCACCTTGAGCTGAGCTGCCTCCCGGATGGCTCAGTTGGTTGGAGCGCAGGCTCTCAACCACAAGGCTGCCGGTTGGACAAAAAAAAAAAAAAAAAAAAAAAGAAGAAGAAAAAAAAAATCTGTTTCCCTGTCTATAAATTTAGAACAGGGATCTTTCAAATTACTGCTGAAGGTGAACACTTTCTGAGGAGTACACTGCTGAAACAGATTCAAAAAAGAAAGAAAGAAAAGAAAAAGACAGCAATTACCAGGTCTTCAATTTATACCTGTATTCAACACTTTCCTAAAATTAACTGTGTCGAGCACCTCTGGCAGCTGTTAGAATGAGTTTTGTGTGAGCAAGAGTGACTCCACATTGAATGAGCAAGAGTAACTCCATTTTGGACATGCACAAAGAACCTAGCGGACAATGCCCAGGAAGCTGCCTGGTTGCCCTGGTAATTGGGTGTAACCAGCTACACCCCGAAGGTCTGCTCCTGAGGACGTCAGGGTCGCCGGCTGGCTGCCCCAATGAGGTGACGTCAGGAAGGCACTCAGAAATGCTTAAGAACTGAGGACTTTTGCAGCTCAGAGCCAGTCTCAACTGAGAAGTGACCACACTGCCACTCTTCTCCGAGAAACCTCTGCTCTGCTCTGCTCTGCTCCAACCGAACCTCCCAGACCAGCCACCCTTCCTCGTTCTACCAGGACGCTGATTGACTTTGGAATGGGTTCATTATTTTATTTGACCCAATTATTGTATTACTCTGTGCTTTACTGTTTGGTGTGTTCATGATTGATGCGTCACTGTTTGGTGTGCTGATGATTAATGTTTGAATAAAGAGCATATTGAAAGGCATTTAAGATTTTGCGTGCTCTGTTCTTCACTCATGTCATGGCTACCGCAGAGGCCTCAGTCAGTGCCAGGTAGATCCTGGGGCTCTGGGAGTCTCTTGGGGATTAGTCCCCCTGACTTGCAGGAAAAGACTGCAGCACAGAGTGTGAGCCTAGCAGTCGCGCGTAACACTAACCTACCTGACAATGAATCAGAGGTCCAAGTGAAGAAGCCATGTGGATTCTCCTTTCTTGCCTCCCCTTTCAGAAGTGCCATTACCCATGTTACAAAAAGAACAGCAATCACCCATCCTGAATGGAACTGTACTGCACTGCCTGGAGTGTAAAATCCTCTGGAGAAAAAAAAACCTCGGAAGTACTAATCAAGGAATGATTTATATTTTGTCCGCAAAGCCTTCTTTAATACCACAAACTGACTCCAGGTCTTCCTGTTTTATATATTATTTCTATAAAGAATGAAGCCAGCAATTATAAACGGGGAATTGTGATAGGATGTTCTATTTGCAGATACGTTATGGAATGGGGCAGAAGTTGATTATAAAATTCTCACTTGAAAAGTTTATCTCTTCCATCCCATGATCACCATCAAAGAACGTATTACTTTTCAGGTAGAGTCCTGTGAAGCAAAGCTAGGAGAATGTCCAATAAGAAACAAGAAAGATAGTGCCAACTTATTTCTTCCAGGAAACAAACCTAAAACAAGGCCCCTTGCCCTGCCATTTATCTACCGAGGATCAAATATCAGAAGATGGTTGTCACAGAAACACGAATCAAATCATTAATTTGAACTGAAAAATGAGGCCAGACTTTTTCTATCATGAAAATAAATCTGATTGGTTTGACAATGAAGAACAGTTTTGCCAATAAGGTTCCAGGGCAGATGGTCTTAAAATAAATGAATGGCTTTGACTAAAACATATTTAAGGCATTTGATAAAAACATTTTATCAAAAAAATACCCTTTCAAAAGAGCCCTTCTAATTACTAGACAGAATGCTACCCAACTCATGAACAGCTTAATAAAGCCAATTAGATCTCCAAATTTACTTGGTTGAATTTTGTTTTCTAACAGATGTGGTGGCAACCCTGGGATGAAAGTGAATTCCTGACGCCATACATGGACAATGAGGAACACAGGTGTGGCACCCACAAATCCCATTTTGAGTTCACTGTCTTTCTCGCTGTCTGGCCATTAGTAAGTCCCTCTCAGTTTGAGTTCCACTCTCTCTTTGCATTTGAGCTCTGAGCTCATTGGCTTTCCTTTACAGGCAGGTCACCTTGAGCTAGGAGATGATTCTGCTCACAGCCAACTGAAGAGGAGCCATCTAAGCTGGCAGATGGTCTACCTCCAAGAGCCAAGCCCCTAGTGTGTCAGACCGCAATCCCCAGGTGTAAACCCCAGCCCTTAGCTCTGTCCCTGAATTCCACCTTGGGAACTGCTGACGGTTTAGTCTGCAATTCCTCATTTGTTTGGAATCAGCCCATAGATTTCACATTGAGAACTGTTGGTGGCAGCTGAAATGCTCAGCCTCTCTGACTCAAGCCTGCTTTGTTCCCATGGCCTTCAAGTTAATAGCTTCTGCTTAGTATTTCCTCTAGACATAATAATCATTAGAGGAATTCTGCTCGCAGCTTCAATTTTACTAAAACATCCCCTCCCATTTCCCCTTCCCTTGATGTAAAAGAAGCCTGAACTCTACTTTGTTAAGATGGATTTGAGGAACCACTATGTCTCCCATCTTCTTGGTTGGCACCTTCTGGATCAATAAACCTATCCTTCCTTAAAAAAAAAAAAAAATCCTTTTGACAAAGGCATATTGAAATAAATAGTATTTAACTTTTCCCAGCACCTCCTGAAATGTTAAGGTAAACATATACCTAGAAGTAAAATACTAATAGATGTAATTACTAGTTGTTTAAGAAGCCTTAATAAATAAAGCCCTTTTTGGTATACTTCCCAGAATTGCATGTCTCTAAAGACTCTAATACCTGGCAAGTGAGGTGGTTTCTAATTCTTTACTTCCACAAAAACTGAAGAAGGATCTAATCAAATTATCAGCTAATCGATAAATAAAAATATTTTTTATGACAGATCATTTGATTATAGAGTTCAAATAATTGAGTGACTCAGCTGAAACAAAAGCCTGTCCATTACCATCCAATTAATTATGTGAAATTTTTCTCAACACTTACACCTCTAAAACAAAAAAGGGAAATAAAATGATGCTGACCATTGTCTTACTGTAGCAGTGAGTAGTATTTATCCACAAAATGTTGAACTAAAAACAAAAATGTAAGATTAGCTTCACCCATGTCATCAAAAGTTGCATTTCGAATAACTTATTTTCTTGTTTCATAATTATTTAACATTTTACTACATTTATGTTGGTTTACTAACCACATGCTAATTACAATTTAATGACTGGGAGACTTTTTTTAAACATTCCGTTTACATACATATTTTTATTGAAGAGATATGACAGAGTGATCAATAAGCATGAGGTTTTAATGTACAAAATATACTTTCATAATATATTATTACATGTAAAATATAATTCCTGCATATAAATCAATTACATATGGATAAAATCTGGTTGAGAAAAGTATAACAGAAATATAAATTTAACAGAAAAAGGAATATAAAACTTTTCAATGTTAAAAAAAGAGCTTGCTCGTGTATTTTTAGAAATGGATGGTAGGTACCAAACCACTAGGTTATTTAGAGTCTACTAAAAGAGTGACTTGTCAGTTTTATTTAACATTACAATAAAAACTCATTAATATTAATGATTGAGCAAAATATTTTTATGTAAGTTAAAAAGTGGTAGTTCTCAACCTTTTCTCTGCCTGACTTTACCAAAGGGAAAACACATCTATACTCCAATCAGCAGATGAGGAAGCAGGACAAAACACCCAGAGAAAGGGGCCTCTTGATCCTGCAGCTTGCCCCCCACAGAGAGAACCTCTTGAGTGAGTTAAAGAACATTAGGTCTAAAGTCTGAGACCTAGGTTATTGTTCTGATTCTGCCAATAATTAGCTTTTTGAAGTGGGCAGGCCATTTAATTACTCTATGGAGGACAAAACTACCTATATCACAGGGTTGCTATGTGGATCAAATAGGATAATACATGAAAAGTGCCCTGCACATTATTTAACACGTAATAAATACTCATCCCTACCCCCTTTCTTGGAATGCTCCCACACCTATAAAACAAATAATTCAATTAGTTCAATATTGGGGGTGGGAGGCAGTTTAAAGTGTTTTGCATGTTTGGAAACAATTGCATGAGTACCAATGTCCACTAAGGAAACCAGAGAGTTGTGTATAAGGATGTCAATTAAGAGCATTATTTATGAAAAAGTAAAACTGTAAACAACTACACCACCCAGAAAGTAGCAGACTGTATCAATAAATTATAGTACAACCATGTGGAAATGGTTCAACAATAAGTTTTTTTAAAAATCACAAAATACTCCCAAAAAGAATTGGAAACATGTATGTAAAAATATTATATAGCATTACAGATGATATTTTTTCTTCTTTGTGCTTTTTTGAAACATAAGCATATCATTTTTGAAGTTAGAAAAATATATAGTAAAAACAAACACATGTAACACTTTAGAATGTGGTTATAATATTCATCTGGATATAGTTTTCACCTAAATTTTTCAACCAATTAACATGTAAGCCTCCAAAGATTAGTTCGAAACTTTTCTTGTATAAAAACTTTTAAATAAATTTAAGTCAAATACTTTATGGAATGAACATTGACAGTAACAGGTGAGAAGTTAAGTAGGAAGAAGGGGAGAGGAAAGGGAGGGAGAGGAAGAGGGAAAGAGGAAGTAGAGGAGAGGAGAAGTAGGAGAGGAGAAAAAAGAGTACTTTCCTCCAGCCCATCTGAGCTGTTTCAGGAAGACACGCTTGAAGTAAAATAGAACAAAATCCAATAATGGCATTCCCACCATGGGCAATGGGAAAATGCTACTGCTATTTAGGTTTATAATTTAATATCAGAACACATAAGTAAAATATATTAATACATTATAGAGGAGCATTTGAGATCTTGCTCACCAGCATATGAGGTCAGTTTGTTTCAAATAAACTTACAAATTTTTTTTAAAAAAATACATTATAGATAACGATTAAGATACGCAAGAACAGCAGTAGTGTAAACTAATAGTAATAAAACAAAGTTTGGGAAACTGATAAGAGATTGAAACAAACATTATTTACCAAATATGTTCTTTCCCTGAAGTTTAGCATAACATGGAATTTTAGGCTTATAAAAGACCTTAAAGAAACTGTGAAGTCCAGAAAAAACCCTGTCATAAGTAAAATGCCCTACTCACTGTCGTACGGGTATAAATGCCAAGCTAAGACTTGCTACATAGCAGGATGAGAATAAATTATTTCATAAATACTGGCAACTAAAATTGCCTTCTGAGAATTAAACAAGTACAATTCCTAGAAATCTACAAACGTTACCACATAGTCCAAACAATCCTAATACTGTCCTGCAAAATGATAAAAAATTGGCAGAATCAATCAGGTAGGCAGTGTGGATATAGTAAGATTTTAAAAAACATGTTTAATTGGCTCTTGCAATTAAAAATGAAGGTTGACACAAGGTTGCCAGTTCAATCCCTCAAGTCCCGCAAGGGATGGTGGGCTTCGCCCCCTGGAACTAAGATTGAACACGGCACCTTGAGCTGAGCTGCCACTGAGCTCCCGGATGGCTCAGTTGGTTGGAGCGCATCCTCTCAACCACAAGGTTGCCGGTTTGACTCCCGCAAGGGATGGTGGGCTGTGCCGCCTGCAACTAGAAAATGGCAACTGGACCGGGAGCTGAGCTGCGCCCTCCACAACTAAGAAACAAATTGAAGCTGAATGGCACCCTCCACAACTAAGATTGAAAGGACAACAACTTGACTTGGAAAAAAAAAAAAAATGAAGGTTGATTAAAACATACTAGACAGGAAGAAAAGAGGCCAAAAGTGTTCATCATAACAACGTTTCATACTAAAGCTGAAATTTAAGAGGCTTTTCTAAAGAAACAGATTAAGAATAAACCACAAGGTTAGAATGAAAATAGTAGCAAAAGTACAAGGATTATGGAAATAATATTTTAAATTCTCATTAATAAACTAGATGAGGATTAAAACTCAATTAGAGAAAGCTGAAGGAAAAAGAATTAATCCAGATTTAAACCTAAACTCTCAGAATTATACTCTTGGTAGTCTTAAATTTTTCTTTCCTTATGTCTTTTATTTTTAAAAAATTGATAATTACTCAAAATGACTGGCCACATATTTTCAGTAAAGGAATTTTTAAAAATTTGTTACTTGTGATATGTCACTGCTTGGCTCTTGGGCTACGTCAAGAAAACTGGCCCACTTTATATGACACTTCCCATTTATTTCTAAATACATTTTAATCTGGCTTCTGTCCCTATCACTTCACTGTGATTTACCGGGCTGAGGTCACCACTGAAATCCTATTGTCAAATCCACTGGAGTCTTGTCGGCCTTATGTTACGAGACATTTGTTACATTTGATATTATTAACCACTCTGTCATACAAACTCACTGGACTTCGTGAGACCATCTTAGTTCTCCTGCTAAAAGCTCACTTTCTTCTCCACCTCCTTCCATAATTCTTCATCTATCCCTCCATTAATGTTCTACCTTCCAACCCACTTCTTTTACTTTATACCCTTTCTCTAGAAAGGCTCATGTATTGGTTGCTTTAAATACACCTATACAATGATGATGGTGATGATGATGATGATAGCAGCTGACATTTATTGAATGGCAGTGTAAAGTTACAATTAAATATAATGTTTATTTATTGTACATCTCTCCAGCCATGAATCCTCTACCCAACAGAAACATAAATCAAGCTCTCTCCTTAATATATCCACCTAGATATCACATATTCATCTCAGGCATAAACAAAATTGAACTCAGTTTCTCTATCCCCTCCAACATGTCTTCCACCATCTAAATATCACCATCTACAAGTATTCAATCACCAAAACCAAAAGTTGGAATATCATCCCTGGCTTCTTTGTCCTCTTCATTAAATCAAGTTGAGTCTTACCTTTGTAACACTAAAACATTACTGAACTTTCTCCCAACCCCCCTATCCTAGCTACAATGATCAGGTCACCATCTCTCAACAGCTCTATCACTACAGCCTCCTCTGATCTATCTCCTCACATCCACTGACCTACTGCAGACACAGTGATTGATATCATTCTAAATGTGAAACCAACCATGTCATCTCCCTACTTGCCTGTTGCAGGGACATGAGGGACATTCCAAGCTCCTTAGTAGCCGAATGGCAAATACAAAACTTAGCTCATTCAATCCTCACATTGTAATATTCCTACTTTAATATTCTTACTATAATATTCCTAATTTATTCACAAGGAAACTGAGCTTCCATAGATGAAGAAACATAACCAAGGTCAGAGCACTCTCTTAATTAACCTTTATTCTACAATAATACCACAGCAATGAAGTGATTTCTTTCTACATCTGTCTCCTCAATTAGGCTACTAGATGCTTAAAGGCAAGAAACTTACTTAACATTGTATTCCCAGTACTTGGGAAAATGCTCACCACAAAGCAGGCACTCAAATAAATTTGTATTGAGCGTAAATGAACTGTTAAAAATGAATCCATGTTTAGGTAAGTATTAGGAATACCACTTTCCTCGATATTCAAAGTCAGATCAGAGGATCTCTAAGGTATACCACCTAATTATATCTGGGGCAAAGTGAAGATTTCATAAATGAGTGTGTGGTCCTTTAGTAGCCATAATTTCGGTCTTATGTGAGGAAGCCCATAATTTAGGTATTATCAAGATCAATTACTTAATCTGTGAAATAATATAAAGATTCAGAATCAAATATCAGTTTATTTCAAATTGTGAGACTAGTATGCTAAAAGACCATGTTTCTTTAAATGCAGTTCACAAGGTAATTAAGGTTAAAAATATATATATATATTCAAAATTCAGTAACATTTCCAAATACCAGCAATAATCTAGAAAATATTGTTGAAAAAATATTCTACTCACAATAGCAACAATTTTATTTTTAAAATTCCTAGGATAAACCTAACAAACAATGTACACACCTATGAAGAAAACTATAAAATTTTGCAATTAGACCTAAGCTGCACTGCCTTATATTTTAACCACTAATCACATGACTACTTAAGTTTAAATTAATTAAAATTAAATAAAGTTTTAAAATTCAATTCATCAGTTGCACTAACCACACTTCAAATGTTCAAAGCTAAATGTGACTACTGGTTACAGCACAGATACACATTTCTATCATCACAGAAAGTTCTAGGGTAAAGCACAGCTGTAGAGATAAAAACTTATCTCAGATTTTGTTATTTTTTTTACTGTAATCACTTCTACATGGTTTGAATTTTTTCCAAAAAAAACATTTATTTTTATAATGTTTGAAGCTAACAAATTCAGCAATAATCACTACATAAGATGTGTAAGTTTTAAATCACCTATTTTGTAACCCTGCATTTAATGTATTTAGAGCTTATGTGTTATTGAAAATTATAAAACATGAACTAATCAGAAACACTCTCAGAGACACAGAGGAAAAACTGAGGGTTGCTAGATGGGAGGAAGGAGTGGGGATAAGGGGGAAGGTGAGGGGATTAGAAAGCATAGTCGGTAACCACAAGATTGCCACGGGGAGACGAAAGTCAATTTGGGGAATGTAATCAATAATGTAAAGAAATTGTAGGGTATCCGATGGACATTTGTTTCATTAGGGAGACCACCTCAGGGAAGATGTAGACACCTGATCATTGCACTGTACACCTGAAGCTGAATAATAATGAATGTCAACTACCATTGTGTGTGTGTGTGTGTGTGTGTGTGTGTGTGTGTGTGTGTGTATATATATATAAATATATAGTTACAAGAAGCGGAGTACCGCATTAGGAATAGAGACAGTGGAAATGTAATGAGTATGTGCGATGTCAGAGGGGAAGTGGATGGGGGGAGGGGTTTGTCACTGTGCGAGGGATATAAATGATAAATGTCTAACTATTACATTGTTTTGTGCACCTGAAACTAATAAAAAAAAATGTTAAAAAAAAAAGAAAATTATAAAAGAATACCTAAAATAAATGGAGAAATACATGTAAAATAAAAAAAAATACTTACATGGTACAGAACTCATTTTTCTAAATTAATCTATAAATGTAATGTAATTCTAAACAAAATTAAAGAAAAAAATTTGTAGAATTTGACAAGCTCATTCTAAAATTTATGTACAAAAGAGCCAAAAATAAGTAAGAAAATTTTTGAATAAGAAAAAAGTGTAGGGATTTGTTCTAACAGACTTCAAAAAATATTATAAAGCCTTAGTATTAAAATAAATGTAGGGTTGCATTAGTTCAGGGACAGATAAATAGACCAGCAAAAAGAATGAAGAACCTAGAAACTGAGCTATAGATAAAGAAAAACTGACATTGCATATGACTGAGTAAAGGTTGGATTATTCATAATATAGTGATGTAATAGCTGATTCCCAATAAGGAAAAAAAATTTTCCATCATAAACAAAAATCAATTCAGCTCAATTAAAGACCTCAACACACAAAGCATAATATTAAAACTTGCAGAAAAAAATATTGCAAAATAGCTTTATACAGAATTAACTACAAAAGTATCAGAGCATCTCACAATTAATTTTAAAACAATTACAGCTTTTAACTTTACATAAGGAGTCTTACTAGACACTCTAAATACTGTTTCACCTTCAAACCTAATATACACTCATTTATAGAAGTAATTCATCTTTATACAAATAATTAAGTTGTAAATTTCTGGCATTGAATAATCAGCACTGAAATTTATGACCAACTGTTATTACCTTGAGCATTTTTGGAGTGAACATTAAAAATATCTTTCGTGCATGCTTACATTAATCAAGACTTACCTAAGGTTTGTATATTTACATTATTAATATTTAGATCTGTGAGAAAGACATATATTTCCTCAACTACTCTAGCTTGTCTTCTTAAAACTGAGTATTTTCATATCTAATGATGGTTATTCCCCAATTACTATTTCATTAATCCTCTCATTCATCTCATTTCCACGGTATTTACCTGGTATGAAGAAAAATCAAGGCAAACTTGTCTTACACATTCCTTCCCTCCCTTTCCCATCCTTATTAACACCTATCTCTTCCTTTACTCTCCACAATTAGACAATACTCATCTGGAAGTAAGAGTATTTATATGTTCCATTTTTCTTCCTGCCCTTGCATCAACTGTGTCTTTTCAATATGCTAGAAAAGATTATTTTCAGTAGCCTACTTCCTGCTGCAAGTGTTTCTATTTATTTTCAGTTGTTATAGTTTGGCAAATTAGACATATTAAAACTGACTAAATTAATTCTGCTTTTCTTTCAATTAGATAAAGAGCCTAAATTTTCTTATCCCAGGGAAAAACTAGCTTTACAATCTTCTAATAAACAACAGCATATTCTAGAAGAAATTTAATTTTGAATATCAAATAATTAGCTAATTGGTATTTCTCAATCACGGCAATGCTTGCTCTATTCTGGAAATAGGTCAATTGTAGGCAACAAATCAACCCCGCAATACAAGAAGTGCATTGTTTTGAAAATTTAGCCAAGACAAGAACTGTTGAGGCTTTCAATCTCTCACAAAGGATTTGTTAATCTAATCTAACACACTAATTAAAACTAAATAGTAACAATTTTTGGAGAAAATTACACATATTTTCTCACCTACACTCTACCTATAATTGAAGGAAAATAAAATTTCATTAAGTTTATAACCCTTTACAAATCTACACACACAAAAATCTGAATATATGATTGAGTTTTTCGCTTTCATATTAATATTTCCATAGTATGGTTGCAGAAAATAAAGAACACAGGTTTTACAATGAAAACAAACCTGTACTTCAAATCTCTGCAGTATAATTGATGTGTTTTTTGGTCATGAACAAATTTCTTAAGCTCTACATTATTCTTTAGGAGGAAACCTACCTCACAAAGTCATGAGGATTAAACTGATCCCATATAAAAACACACCTAATACATGTTAAATAAATGCTATTATTATATAATTAGATAATGATTGTTAAAAAATTATTACACTCTTATTTTTCTCTCTCCTCTTGAAAATCTTTCAAATGGATTCTCTAAGACCCTTCTTTAGATTCAACTCTTTGTGCTCTACCAGTCCATTTTGCGAAGACCTCTAGCTCTAGCATATGATGGTTCTTGTTCTTTAAAAAACAACTCTGAAAAGCTTGACAAACATAGCACATGAAAAATACATCTAAAAGCAAAAGAAGAAAGCATCAAGTCCCTCATTAACTTGAAACACTGAACACTTAAAATTTCAATTTTTCGAGTAGAGTTGACATCCAATATTATATTAGCTTTAGTTGTACAGCATAGTGGTTGGACATTTATATAATTTACAAAGTGACCCCCACACACACTTAGTCTAGCACTATACAGTTATAACACTGGTTACCATCATAAAATTTCAAATTTTGTACTTTCTCTTTGAAATTTTATATGGTATTTGATTTTTTTTTAAATAGTAACAATCAATTACTTGACTTCTTGGACAAAATATCTCACACCAAGTAAACTGCAAACCCATGAATTCATGTTCAATTGATTTTACTTTTTGTTCATAGCTTTCTTGAGGTAAAACTGACATAACTGACATATGATACACTATATATATTTACAGTATACAATTTAGTAGCTTTTGATACATGTATATGCTCATGACACAATCAAGATAAGGAACACAGCCCTAAAAGCACCCTCCTGTCCCTTTGCAATCTCTCCTTCCCACATCTTACCACACCCTTACCAATGCTGTTTTATGTCACTGTAGATTAAAATGAATTTTCTATAATCTCATGCAAATGGAATAATATAGTAATGTATTCTTTTTTGTCGGGCTTCTTTCAATGAACACAATTATTTTGAGTTTCATCCAATCAATACCCCATTCGTCTTTTATTTGACTAGTATTCAACAGTATGGATAATAATCTGTTTAACGATTCACCTGTTGATAGACTTTCGGTAACTTCCAGGTTTTAACTATCAAAAACAAAGTTACCATGAACATTCCTAAACAAGTCTTCGTATAGATATATGCTTTCACATCTCTTGGGTAAATACCTAAGAATGGAATGGTTGGATCAAATAGTAAATGTATGTTTAACATTTTAAGAAACTGTCAAACTCAGTGCAGCATCTTACATTACCATGAGCAGAAAGCTCCAGTTCCTCCATCACATGGCTGACATATGGTACTCAGTTTTAAAATTTTAGCCATTCTAACAAATGTGTAATATTATTTCATTGTGGCTTTAATTTATATTTCCCTAAAGAGGTTGAGTACCTTTTCGTGTATTTGCCATCCATGTACCTTTTTTCATTTTTTTCTTTTTTTTTTTTTTTTTTTTGTAAGTGTGCTTTTCCAGGACCCATCAGCTCCAAGTCAAGTAGTTGTTTCAATCTAGTTGTGGAGGGCGCAGTTCACAGTGGCCCATGAGGGGATCGAACCGGCAACCTTGCTGTTAAGAGCACCGCACTCCAACCAACTGAGCTAACCTGCCACCCCCATCCATATATCTTTGGTGAATGTTCAAATCTTTTGCCCATTTTTTATCGGATTGTTTCTTTTCTGATTGAATTTTGAGAGTTCTTTATATATTATGACTACTAGTCCTTTATCAGACATACAGTTTGCTAAGCTTTTTCTCCCAGCCTATAGCTTGTCCTTAAATTCTTGTAACGGTTTTTCCAACAGCAGAAATGTTTCCCTTTGGTGAAGTTCAATTCATCATTTTTTCTACACGTGCTTCTGATGTTACCATATAAGAAATTTTGGCTTAAACCACAGTCATGAAATTTTCTGTTATAATCTAAGAGTTTTATAGTTTCAGGCTTAACATTTAGTTCTTTCGATTAATTTTGTATACAGTGTAAAATATAGATCCAAATTTGGTTTTTTTGCAAGTGGATATCCATTCAATTGTCCAGCACCATTTACTGAAAAGATCATCCTTTCTCAAGCAAATTGCCTTGCACCTTTGTCAAAAGTCAGTCCATTTATGTGTGGGTCTATTCCTATCCTAGCTACAATGATCAGGTCACCATCTCTCAACAGCTCTATCACTACAGCCTCCTCTAATCTATGTCCTCACATCCACTGACCTACTGCAGACACAGTGATTGATATCATTCTAAATGTGAATCCAACCATGTCATCTCCCTACTTAACCCCACTTGCCCATAACAGGGACATGAGAGACATTCCAAGCTCCAAACCATAAGTTTTCACTCATATATGAGCTATAAAACTGAAAACAAGGAACAAACAAGACAAATAAACAAACAAAAACTCATGGACTTTCTATTCTATACCAAAAATATCTTTATGCTAATATCACTGTTTTGATTACTGTAGCTTCATAGTAATTCTTAAAATCAGGTAGTAGCTTTTCTGTAGATTGCATTAGTTATTCTATACCGATTACCATGTCTTTTGGAAGTAGAAGTTTCTTTCTTCCTTTGCAATATCTTTTATTTCTTCTTGCCTGATTGCACTGACTACAATCTCCAGTACCAAAGTATACATTTTGAAGTGGTGACAGTCAACATCCTTGAATGATTTCTGATCTTGGGGGAAAGCATTCAGTCTTTTGCCATTAAAAATTATGTCATTAATAGGCTTTTCTCTAACCTAACTTTTATGACGTTAAGGAAGTTCCCTTCTATTCCTAGATTGCTGTATTTTATTGAGAACAGATATTGGATTTTGGCAAACGGCTTTTCAGTGTCTATTGAGATGATTACGTGATTTGTTCTTAGTTGGTTAGTTTGTTAATACAGTGAATTACTCTAATGATATTCTGAATGTTAAACCTACTCTACATTGCTAGTACACTATTTAATAATAAACTGCAATAAGTGATATATCCAGACGGTCCCCAACTTACATTGGTTCAACTTATGATTTTTCAACTTTATGATGGTTTGAAAACAATACACATTCACTACAAATTATACTTCAAATTTTGAATTTTGATCTTTTCTGGGGCTAGCAATATGTGGTATGATACTCTCCTGTGATGCTAGGCAGCGGCAGTGAGCCGCAACTTCCAGTCAGCTATGCAAGAGTAAACAACCGATAGAGTATACTGGGTTGCCAGCATTTTTTAGATGTTGGGCTTTGTGTTTTTGCATCCTGTCATATCTGCAAAACACCCATGTGTGTCTCCTGCTTCTGGTGAGAAGAGGAAGAGGAAGGAAATTACTCTTGAGATGAAAGTAATGTTAAGTGTTCTGAGCATGTTTAAAGTAGGCAAGGCGAAGCTATGATGTTCAATAAGTTAGGGATATTAAATGCATTTTTGTTATGTATACTTATTTAGTTTACAAATTTATTTCTTGAGAATAAGAAGACACCATTTATTCTGTTTTTTGTTACGGTGTCACCTATATATGGAATTTTTTAATAATTTTTTTCATTTTTCAATTACAGTTGTCACACAATATTATATTAGGTTCAGGTGTAGAACATAATAATTAGACAGCTACATAATCTACGAAGTGATCACCCGATAAATCTAGCACCCGTCTGACACCATACATATTACAATATTATTGACTATATTCCTTATGCTATATTTTATATCCTCATGACTATTTTGTAACTACTTCTTAATCCCGTCCCCTTTTTCACCCATCCCAAAACCTCCCTCCCATCTGTCAACCATCAAAATATTCTCTGTATCTATGAGATTGTTTGTTTGGTTTGTTCATTTATTTTGTTCTTTAGATTCCATATATAAGTGTAATCATATGGCATACGTCTTTCTCTGGCTGACTAACTCCACTCAGTACAACACCCTCTGGGTCAATCTATGTTGCTGCAGATGGCAAGATTTCATTCTGTTTTTATGGCTGAGTAATATTCCATTGTATATATGTATCACCTCCTCTTTATCCATTCATCCATTAATGAACATCCAGGTTGCCTCCATATCTTGGCTACTGTAAATAATTCTGCAATGAAAATATGGACGCACATGCCCCTTTGAAGTTTTGGGTTTCTTCAGATTAATACCCAGAAGTGGGATTACTGAGTCCTTGTCTCTTGTTATAGCCTTTGTTTTAAAATCTATTTTGTCTAGTATAAGTATTGCTACCCCAGGTTTTTTTTCTTTTCATTTCCACTTTCATGAAATATCTTTTTTCCACTTACCTTCAGTGCGTGTGTGTCTTTCAATCTGAAGTGAGTCTCTTGTAGGCAGCATATGTAAGGATTTTGTTTTCTTATCCATTCAACCCCCCCATGTCTTTTTTTTTTCCCTATGTCTTTTGATTGGAGCATTTAATCCCTTTATATTGAAACTAATTGCTGATAGATATTTAGATATTTAGTTATTGCCATTTTGTTATTCATAATTTTCACCTATTTTTTTCATCTTCAAGAAGTCCCTCTAACATTCTTTGTGATTTAGTGGTGATGAACTCCTTTAGCTTTTTCTTGTCTGGGAAGCTCTTTATCTGTCCTTCAATTCTAAATAATAGCTTTGCTGGGTAGAGTAATCTTGGTTATACATCTTTGCTTTTCATATGGGATTGCAAAGGGCCCCAAATAGCCAAAAAAGTCTTGAAAGACAACAAAGTTGGAAAGCTCACACATCCTGAACTTAAAACTTACGACAAAACTACAGTAATCAAAACAGTGTGGCCCTGGCATAATAACAGACATACAGATCAATGGAATAGAAATGAGAATCTAGAAGTTAACCCACACACCTATGGTCAATCAAATTTTGTCAAGTGCCAAGACCACTCAATAGGTAAAAACATAGTCTCTTCAGCAAATGGTGCTGGGACAACTAGACTTCCACATGCAGAAGAATGAAGTTGAACCTTTAACACACATCTGATACAAAAAGTAACTCAAAATGGATCAAAGACCTAAATATAAGAGCTAAAACTGTAAAATTTTTAGAGGAAAACATAGGCATAAGTATTTGTAAGCTTGGATTTAGCAATGGAGTCTCAGATATGACAGCAAGAACACAAGCAACAAAATGAAAAAATAAGGTGGACTTTATCAAAATTAAAAACTTTTGTGCATCAAAGAACACTATCAAGAAAGTAAAAATAATCCATAGAATGAGAGAAAAATATTTACAAATCATATACCTGGTAAGGGTGTAGTATCCAGAATACATAAAGAAATTTTACAACTCAACAACAAAAAAACAAACAACCCAATTAAAAAATGAGCAAATAACTTCAATAGACACTTTTTTAAGGATATACAAATGACCAATAAGCACTTGAAAAGATATTCAACATCATGAATCATTAGAAAAATCTAAATCAAAACCACAATGAGATATCAATTTACACCCCCTAGAATGGCTTTAATTTTAAAAAGGGAAAAGAACAAGTTTTGACAAGAAAATGGAACCTTCATTTGCTGCTGGTAGGAATGTAAAATGATGCAGATACAGTACAGAAAAGAGGTGGTTCCTCAAAAAGTTAACACAGAATTACCGTATGACCCAGCAATTCCAATCCAATGTATATATCCAAGAAAAATGAAAATATATGGCCACAAAAATTTGTATACAAATGTTCATAGCAGTATTGTTCATAACAGCCAACAATGGCAACCACCCAAGTGTCCATCAACCAATGAATGTATAAACAAAATGTAATATATCCATACAATGGAATGGTATTTTACCATAAAAAGGAATAATGTACTGATACATGTTACAAGGTGGATAAACATCATGCTCAGTGCAAAAAGCCAGACACAAAAGGCCACATATCGTATGTTGCCATTTATATGAAATAAAATGTCCAGAATAGGTGAATCCAAAAGCAGACTGATATTACAGTTCCCGGGAGACTGGGAGGTGGGGGGACAGAAGGAATAGCAAAATGAGTGCTTGCTTAATGAGTATGGGTTTCTTTCTGGGGTGATAAAATGTCCTGAAGTTAAATAGTGGCTATGGTAATATACAACTCTGCAAATCTACTGGCAGTCACTAAAATGTACATTTTAAAATGGTTAAAATTACGGATTTTATAGTTTACCTCAATAATTATTTTAAAAAGTGGTTGCCCCTGGGCACAGAAATTAGGGGGTGCAAAGAGAAAGGGTTCTTGCTTTCTTAGTATTAATTCTCTTCTACTACTTAATTTTTTCCATGTACCAAATGGTCTCAAACAGCCAGGTAAATAAACACGGTGATTTCTCAGCTAAGTTAACATCAAAAGTTACTATTAAGAGGGAAATAGTAGATATTCATGGCCTTTGAATTGTGTCCTGCATATTCTTCTTGTCCTCTCTAAGCCTATTTGTTCTCTCATTTGTGTTATGGTACCATTATAGATGTAGTTCACTGACAGTAATTTAAAAATCCAGAGAATTTGGGAATCTGAAATTTGGAAATTAAATCATTGGGTAAATCATATATACTTCTTCCTTGCAAAGAATAAAAACTAAATTTTAAGTGAAAATAGCAACAGGAATGAACAAATGTACCTAAGTTTTCTCAGGGAAAAATGTGGTCAATTACTCAATAAATAATGACAGTGTACTTGCAAGTAACAGGTTTAAATTTCCTAAATTTTCCTCCAACTGAAGGTATTAGACAGTAAGTTCATTTCTAAAGTTCTCATCATTTTTTCTTTAGATATGTTTCACGTAGTACATACGAAGAGTTTAATACTTACTTATCAAGGAACGCTTTATCCACTACAGCAGTGATGTCAAGAAGAGGATTTCCCATTCCAAAGAGAATGTTTTCTCTAAAAAAAAAGAAAGAAAGAAAATATATATATGTATATATAAGCACAAGTTAGAAATACTTCTTAAAGTAAATTGATGTGTAAAATGCACACAAATATAAATATCTTTACTTCATCTTGAAAAAAAACCCAACATACTAGTTTATTAAACCTTTGATATGCCTATTACATGTAGAACAAAATTTCAGAGGTAGCACTGAACCATTTAGAAAAGATAATGAGTATATGTGGGATGTAAAACTGAAAGCAACAAAGGAACAAGACAAACAAAGAAACAAAAACTCATAGACACAAACAACAGCTTAGTGGTTACCAGAGAGTAAGAGGGGAGAGAGATGGTAGAAGAAAGTAAAGAGGGTCAAATATATGGTGATGGAAGGAGAACTGATTGCCAGGTGAGCACACAATGTGATATATAGATGATGTATTATAGAATCATACACTTGAAACTTATATAATTTTACTAACCAATGTCACCCCAATAAATTTAATTTTTAAAAAAAGATAATGACTTAAATTGGATGACATAAAATATAACAAAAAAGATCATGTGTTTTTCATAATATTCAACAGCTAATAAGTGAACTCAATAAATTTCATTTTGTTTTTTTAAGATCCATTAAAACAAAGTTCTATACTCAATAAACACAAGAATGAACTTGCTCTAACAAGTTAAGATACCCAACTACTAAAAGTTACTAAGGAGCATGGAGCAGGCCCTGGAGAATCCGGGCAAAAGCTCTACCCTTGACAAACTGAATGACTGTGGTGGGGCCTTCACATTGGGTATCATAAATGGTGTAATTTTCAATGACATTTAATAGACTTTAAGGAAGTCTGTTTTACATAACTTATTACAATATGTCTCAAAACCAAGGGAAAGACAGGACTCCACCACAAGAGATGCCTTAAACTGGAGTCCAACTGACAGCAAGAAGTGAACCAGTGGCCATGGTTCACTCAGCTTCGATGGGAGGTATTCTTCTAGTTTATTCAATAAAATTTGCCTGTGTGTAATTTCCTATTGGTCTCTAGTTTGCTAGATCTCTTCCAGTTGCCTCCAAACCAGTTACTATCCTCACCATTTGGAAACTATCAGTAATATCAACAGAACCAGTGCCAGTGGTTTCTTTTCCTTCATGGGGAGGGTTATATGAATTTTAGTTTTACTGACATAGAAATGCGAAACTTGGAAAATACGTTCAACCAACATTTGATATTTTCTTTGTATACTTCCAATAAATGGTTATATTAGAGTTTCAAACACTTAAATTCCTATTATTCACCCATATAGGCTCTTCGGGGCCTAACTTAGAAAATTATTTCTAATTCTTGAGTTGTACACCTAGACTACTTCCCCAAGAATAACTCAGTAAATATAGTAGAAGATTCAAATCAAAATTTAAACATACACCTAAAACAATAATAAATAAAGATGGTACAGAACTTCCGGGTTGGTGAACACATCGAGGTGTTGGAAGGAAGGATGGCAGGCCTACAGAGACGTGGAAGCTCGTGTCCACCACTCCCCACCCCCATACCTTGCTGTGATATTATGGTTTATAATAATAAATATATTATTAGGTGACTATGGCTCAACCTTTTCAGAAAACCTTATGAAATGAGATTCAGAGCTCCCTATCTAAAGAACAAAAGTGGAAGAATGCATACATTTGTTAGGTAGAAGTTAGAAAATGGAGGAGGACAAGGAGTGGGAGGGGGTCCATTGTGCCTATAGAAAAAGCTCATAACCAGCTTTTGATTAACTGCCTCCAACCGTGTATGTTTTTACAACAGATGACAAGAAGTAGTCAGGGGCAAGATAAGGATCTGAGTTAACAGACCTTCAGCCATCTTAGGTCACTTTTCCTGCCAAATCAATGTGTTAAGTCCCTCACCCCACCCAGCAAAATATAAGTCCTCAGGACAAGTGCTCTCTCTCTCTCTGGCCCTCGAGCTCTCTCTGGCCCTCGGGTACTCTTGCCCTCGCTCCCTCCCCTTCTCTCTCCTCCTCCCCCTCCCCCTTTCTCTCTCCTCCTCCCCCTCCCCCTTTCTCTCTCCTCCTCCCCCTCCCCCTTTCTCTCTCCTCCTCCCCCTCCCCCTTTCTCTCTCCTCCTCCCCCTCTCCCTTTCTCTCTCCTCCTCCCCCTCTCCCGTTCTTGCTCCTCCTCTCCCTCTCCCGCTCTCCCCCACTTCGGTTAGGCCTGTTCTCTTTCCTGAGAACGTATCACTAATAAACCCTGCTTGCATATTAATCAGCTTGCTGACATTTGATTCTTCACTGCATCAGCAAGAAGACCTGAGACTCCTGTAACCCACTGACTACTGTCCCCCGTGGCAAGCAGTATGCAGCAAGGCCTCTGATGAAACATGGTGTCAAGTTGCAATTGTCCACAGCCTAAGTGGAACCTGTTGCAGCAACGGTGGCTGTGAAAAAAGTGGGGACAATGGAATTCAAAATAACACAGAAGAGGTGTCTTCCTACAATCAGTTAAGTAAAAACTATAAAATTATTTATAAAAGCAAATAATTTCAAACTAGTACTTATGTCATGTTTTCCTCTCCATTGTTGGACATAACTGAGAAACTACTACATGACTTCATTCTAAATATGGCAAATGAACTCTGGTAAAAAGAACGAATTCTTTAAAATGGCTAGTTTCTTAAATACAAACATATATAAACTAGTATCCAGACCAGTAAACACTAAGACTTGTATTACCCTTCTTAAATGATGAAGACACTATTTAAGTTAAGCATTTATTTTGACCTTGTTTTCCTTGATGTGAACAACATGGGGTCTACTATGACTGACCCATACTGGAATTACTATTTTTGCTGCAAATGTTAGCAGTACCTTTTTCCTGGAACGGATACTAGCATGAAAGATTCTAAATGGCCTTTTTTTCATCCATAATTTTTAAGTGTCTCATAATTCAGGCCTCTAGCCAACATAAACCTACACTGTATTATATTTTGATAGCTAACAAAGTTTATGCGCTGACATAGAGATTAGCGTAAAAGTTTCTGAGGAAAAAAGTTTTCTCGGCTGTTAAAACATGAATGTTGATTAGTCTTCTGGCCAGTAGAAATGTTTAGTTACTCTATGGTGCCAGAATAAATACTAATAATGAGTGTTCTTAACTGTTATACTAATCATCCTCTCTTTAAATCCAGAAACCTCAGCTTCATATGTGACTCTTTCTCCATCAACAAACATCATCTTACTAGTAACTGAGTCTTCTTAGTAGTTTTACCAAACAGTTCTTGTACCAGGAAATCCCACAACCTCTCCACCATCACTGCCTCTACAGCTCTTGCCTAAATTCCTACATTACTACTAACTTTACCAACAATAAATCCTGTATAATATCAGAATTATCTTAACACAAATCTGACTATGATATTTTTCTACCTAAAGTCAGCCTAGTTTCCAATTATGTACAGTATAAAATCCAAAGGCCTTAGCTTTTTTAATGAAAGCACATTAAATCTAGCTCAAACCTACCATATTTCATCAAATTTAAGATGCCATCAATCTTAAGATACATTCCAAATTCTCATGGTGATTGCAAGGCACAATCAGTTGTAAGACTCATGCTAATTTCAGAGATGTTAAAATGGGAAGAAATGTGCGTATTATAAAATCACTGAAATACAGTTCCTCTGTAACTTTATCTCTCATCATTGTAATATAATCTATTTTCTAATATTTCTAATCATTAATACCTCGCTGTTCCCTGAAAAAGACTCTGACTATAAATGTAAAGTTCTTCCCCTACTTCTTTCGCCTGGCAAACTCCCATTCATCTTTTCAAAATTTCTCACATGCCACTTCTCTTAGGAAATCTTCTCTGCCCAACTACTACTCAAGGGTTCCAGTGGAAAGTTGCATAAGCTGTGCCCTGCACAACTCCAGAGAGTGCTGTTCACAATGTGAAAGACAGCGCCTCGAGTTGTATATTAAGTAAGACACTGCTGCCCACCCACCTTCCTTCCCCCTAGGTGCTGTAATTTATTTTCTTTTTTTTTAATTTTTTTAATTTATTGGGGTGACAATTGTTAGTAAAATTACATAGATTTCAGGTGGGTAATTTCTTTCATGAACTTTTCAATTGAGTTTAGGGGCTGCTTTGTACTTTATCTCAATCAACTGATCTCAATCAGTTAGAAATAAAGGGTAAAGATTTTTTTAAATCACAATTACATTTGTAGTTTCAATGGCTAACACATGATAATTACATGGGATTTAAAGTAAGTCTAGATTTTGACCTTTCTATCAACAAACTGCTGCTTCTCTCAGGCTCCTATAGATCAGGGCAAGGTCTTTACTCTAGAGTAAAGTTGGATTTTAAAGGTACTTACATCAAAGGTACAATGATCGAAAACTAATTCAAATAGGTTGTGATAAGTTAAAAATGAATATTGTTCTTCCTAGAGCAATCACTAAATGATAATACAATTACGTATAGCTAAAAAATCCAAGAAAGCATATAAAATGAAAAACTAAAATATACTCAATTTCAGGGAAAAAATGAAGGAAAGACAAAACAACATATAGGATAAATGGAAAACAAAAAGATGGTATCCTTTAACCCAACCATATTAGTAATTACATTAAACGCAAATAGATTAAACACTTCAATTAAAAGATAAAGATTGTCACACTGGATTTTAAAAAATTAAATGCTATTCACTAGAGATACACTTTAAATATAAGGATACAGAAAGTTCGAAGGTAAAAGGTTGGATAAAAAGGTATACCCTGCAAACACTAATCATAAGAAAACTGCAGTGGCTATAGTAATATCAGACAAGGTAGATTTTAAAACAAAGGTTATCGCCAGATATAAAAGGATTTCATAAAAATAAATAGGTCAGTCCAAGAAAAGAAATAGCTTCAAAATACATGGGGGAGGGGAGGAACTGAGAAAATAAAATAGACAAATGCACAATCTTAATTTTAACACCCCTTTCTGTAGTTGGTAAAACAGACAGATGCAAAAATAAGTAGAAATCGCACTACTGGACACTTATCCTAGATAAATGAAAACTTAGGTTTACACAGAAACTTGTACACAAATGTTCGTGAACAGCTTTATTTGTAATTGTAAAAAAATTAGAAACAATCAAAATATCTTTCAACAGGTGAACAGGTAAACAAATTATGGTATACTTATACAATTAACTGATACTCAGTGATAAAAAGGAATGAACGGGGCCAGCCCGGTGGCCCAGCGGCCCAGCCGGTTGGAGCTCCATGCTCCTAACTCCGAAGGCTGCCGGTTCAATTCCCACATGGGCCAGTGGGCTCTCAACCACAAGGTTGCAGTTCAACTCCTCAAGTCCCGCAAGGGATGGTGGGCAGTGTCCCCTGCAACTAAGATTGAACACGGCACCTTGAGCTGAGCTGCCGCTGAGCTCCCGATGGCTCAGTTGGTTGGAGCGCGGGCTCTCAGCCACAAGGTTGCCAGTTTGACTCCCGCAAGGGATGGTGGGCTGCACCCCCTGCAACTAGCAACGGCAACTGGTCCTGGAGCTGAGCTACGCCCTCAACAATTAAGACTGAAAGGACAACAACTTGACTTGGATAAAAGTCCTGGAAGTATACATGGTTCCCCAATAAAGTCCTGTTCCCCTTCCCCAATAAAATCTTTGGGCGCAGCTCAGCTTCAAGTTGTTGTCCTTTCAGTCTTAGTTGTGGAGGGCGCAGCTCAGCTCCAGGTCCAGTTGCCGTTGCTAGTTGCAGGGGGCACAGCCCACCATCCCGTGTGGGAGTCGAACCGGCAACCTTGTGGTTGAGAGGACTCGCTCCAAACACCTGAGCCACTGGGCCGGCCCCCCCAATAAAATCTTTTAAAAAAAAAAAAGAAGATTCCCACCTTAGGAGTGGGGGGTGGGTTTTATAAATAAATCTATACATATATGTACATAGGAAAAACCAAATATACATACTTATTTTCTATGGAAAAAAAAAAGGAATGAACTATGATACAACAACTTGGATGGATCTCAAGGACTTTATCCTAAAAGAAAATAAAAGACAAGCCATATCTACGTGTTACATACTATATGATTCCATTTATATAACACACTCAAAGTGACAAAATTACACTGACGAAAAACATATCAGTAGTTGCCAGAGTTTAAGGTTAGGGAATGGGTGTGACCTTAAACAGATAATACAAAGGAGTTTCTTTTTGGTGAGAAGTTTAATACCCATATTACCATGTTTCCCCGAAAATAAGACCTAGCTGGACCATCAGCTCTAACGCGTCTTTCAGAGCAAAAATGGGTCTTATATTAATTTTTGCTCTGAAAGACGCGTTAGAGCTGATGGTCCAGCTAGGTCTTATTTTCAGGGAAACACGGTACGTTAAAGGCTACACAAATCTGGACATGATAAAATTTCATGGAACTATACACCACAACGCCAATAAAAAACCAGTGCATGAAAAAACTGAAGAAATTATAATAACATCTGTAGTCAACATAAAAGTACTATATCAACATCAATTTCCTGATTTTGGTAATATACTATAATTAAGTAAGATTTATCACTGGGACAAGTTGGATGAAGAGCACACATGAATTCTCTATACTATTTTGAACTTTGTGAGTCTTAAAGTATTTCAAAAGAAAGAAAAAGGATAGCAAAAAAATGTTTACAAATCAATTAGGATGACATCACCAGGAATTGTGTAATCAAGGCCTCCAAAAATTCCTCTCTTCCATAAAAACAAGAACACTAGCAAAAACTATGAAAATCAATTTTTGCAGAACTCTCAATATTAAACAATCTGCTTGTAACAATCCAAAGTGCTTTTTTTTTTCTTTTCTTTTTTTTATGGCTGAATCTCAGTAAAGACAGCAAGCTTTGTGGTATTTTAACTTGCCCTATCCCATCCCCATCTCCCAAGCTCCATGGCAGCCTTAAAAAGCAATAGCCCACAAACACAGTGGAAACCAGGAGTCTAGCAGCCACTGAAAGAGTGAGAACAGGATTAGAGCTCTTTCAAAGCCCCATTTTTAGAGAACTGCTATTATTTGAGCTTACTGGCAGTTCCCAAAAAAGGCCACTCCCAAGGCTTCTCTTAATTTTTTTTTTTTTAACAGTGAAAAAATTTTGTATTTAGAATTAGCCAGCTGGGCTCAGTTTAGAAGATCCCGATTTTGTTGGCAAGATCCAAAGCATCATAGTCAGGAGCCAGTCAGACACATGCCTTCTCTCTCCATCAGGCCTGATCAGGGTGCTGACCGTAGCCACATCAATGTCATAGAGCTTCTTCCCAGCCTGTTTGATTTGGTGCTTGGTGGCCTTGACATCCACGATGAACACAAGTGTATTGTTGGCTTCTATCTTCTTCATGGCTGACTCGATAGTTAGGGGGAATTTGGTGATGGCCTAGTGGTCAAGCTTGTTTCTCCTGGGGGCGCTTCTTCTAAGGATATTTGGGCTGCCTCTGGGGCCGCAGTGTCTTGGGCCTTCAGAAGGTGGGTGATGTCCGGACTTCCTTTTTTTGTGGCTGTAAACACCTTTCAGGACTGCTTTCTTTGCCTTCAAAGCCTTTGCTTTGGCTTCGGCTTTGGGAGGCACAGGGGCTTCCTTCTTCACTTTTGGTGCCATCTTAGTGAAAAAAAAGGGAAGGCTTCTCTTAATTTGACCTGACTCAGAGCTTGCCCAGTGCTGACAGCCTTTACCCCAGGAGTATTTGTCGAAAACAATCAGCTGTCTGAAACAAATGGGGCAAACAACAAGCTAACCAAACAGTTTAAAAGGAAAAGAGGGGGCATGAGAAGTCCGTAAGGGGTTTTAGAAAGTTCTGCATATTCCTGATTGTCTAGAATGCCCGGTACATGGGCCCAGGGCTGTGGGCAAGCTGAGGACCGGAAGAATTCCTACACAATCATTTCTGAGCGTGAGGCGCTTTACAAGCAGGAAATGAAGGCTATGGCAGAGTTGTACGCCTAACTGAATGTTGAAGATATGCTTCAACAAGCACACAGAGCCTCTCAGCAAAGATTGGGAGTCAATAACAAACACCGGCAAAAATGTGGAGAAACTACAATCCTCATACATTACTACTAGAAATGTAAAATGATACAGTCAGTCAGCTTGGGAAAAAAGTTTGGCAGTTCTTCAAAAAAACAGGAAACATAAAATTACCATTTCCCCCAGCAAATCCACTCCTAAGTATATATATCCAGGAAAAATGAAAACATGTGACAAAACGAAAACTTAAACATGAAAGTTTATGGCAACATTATTCATAATAGACAAAAAAGTAGAAATAAAAATATCCATCAACTGATGAATGGATAAACAAAATGTGGTGTATACTCACAAAAGAATATTATTCGGCCATAGACATATTGATGCATGCATGCAACGACACAGATGAACTTTGAAAACTATACTCAGTGAAAGAAGCCAGGCACAAAAGCCCAAATATTTTATTACTGCACTTATGTAATGTCCAGAATATGGCAAATTCAGAGAGATAAAGTATAATAGATTAGTGGTTGCAATGGATGGGCGGGGTAAATGGAGTGACTGCTAACAGATATGAGATTTTGTTTTGGGGTGATGAAAGTGTTCTGGAATTAAACAGTGGTGATGGTTGCACAACTTTGTGAATAAACTAAATATCACTGACCTGTAAGTTTAAAATGGTAAATTTTATGGTATGTGAATTAATCTCAATTAAATAACAATAACTAATAATAAATAAAACAAATTAAATACCTAACTAGTATTTATAGAACACTACACCCAACAATTGCAATATTCATTTATGTAATGAAAGATGTACAAAAACATCTACATTGAAAACTTCAAAATATTATTGAGTGAAATTAAAGACTTCAAAAACACATGTAACAGGGGCCGGCCCGGTGGCTCAGGCGGTTAGAGCTCCATGCTCCTAACTCCGAAAGCTGCCGGTTCGATTCCCACATGGGCCAGTGGGCTCTCAACCACAAGGCTGCCAGTTCAATTCCTCGAGTCCCACAAGGGATGGTGGGCAGCACCCTCTGCAACTAAGATTGAACAGGGCACCTTGAGATGTGCTGCCACTGAGCTCCTGGATGGCTCAGTTGGTTGGAGCGCATCCTCTCAACCACAAGGTTGCCGGTTTAACTCCCGCAAGGGATGGTGGGCTGTGCCCCCTGCAACTAACAACGGCAACTGGACCTGGAGCTGAGCTGTGTCCTCCACAACTAAGACTAAAAGGACAACAACTTGAAGCTGAACGGCACCCTCCACAACTAGGATTGAAAGGACAACAACTTGAAGCTGAACAGAACCCTCCACAACTAAGATCGAAAGGACAACAACTTGACTTGGAAAAAAAAAGTCCTGGACGTACACACTGTTCCCCTTCCCCAATAAAATCTTTTAAAAAATAAAAAATAAAAAGAAACACATGTACCATTCACCAAAATAGACCATAAGCTAGGCCATTAAACAAACCTCAGTAGATATAAAAGGAATGAAATCATGAACATATTCTCTCTAGGTAGATATAGATATATAGATATATATATAATACAGATGTGTTTACAATGTATAAATAATATACTCTCTAAACCATGGAATTAAACTGGAAATCTAAATAACTGAAAAATTCCCAAATATTTAGAAATTAAACAATAAACTCCTAAATGACCTGTGGATCAAAGAAATCACAATAGAAATTAGAAAATAATTTGCACTGAACATGCATATCAAAATTTGCATGATGTAGTTAAAGAAATACTTAGAGGGGAACACTTTATATATAAAATACATATATTAGGAAAAAAACGTTTAAAATCAATTATCTAAACCTCTAAATCAAAAAAACCAGAAAAAGCAAATCAAATCCAAAAGAATAGAAACAAGGAAACAAAAAGATGAGAGCCAAAATAAATTAGAAAACATATTACCAAAATAAAAGTTCAACAATACCAAAATATGGGTTTTTTAAAAGATTAATACAATTGATAAACCACTAGCAGGACTGATCCAAAAAGGTTTTTAAAAACAGAAAACACTAATATCAGGAATGAAAAGAGGGACATAAAACAGTTCCTAAAGGCAATATATTAAGGGAATATTATGAGCAATTTTATAACATCTTGACCATTTAGGATAAATTTCTTTAAAAATGCAACATCCCAAAACTGACACAGGAAAAAATGAAAAATTCGAATAGTCATATATCAGTTAAAGAAATTAAATTTGTATTTTGAAACCTTCCATCCCTTTACCCAAAAGCATTTCAGGCTCAGATGGCTTCAATGCTGAAGTCTATCAAAAATGTAAAGAAACAATACCAATTTTACAAAGCTATAATAATTAAGATAATGTGGTACTGACATAACAATATACAAATCGGTCAACAGAGTGAGTCCAGGAAAAGACCTACACTTATCTAATCAATTGATTGAGAAACCCTTACAACACAGCGAAAAACTAGATTAAAATGGATCATAGACCTAAATGTGAAAACTGAAACTATAAAGCTTCTAGAAGAAAACTCTTATAGTTTTACAACTCTGGGATAGGGTAAGGAAAATCTTCTAAGAACACAAAAGGTAATAACCATGAAATAAAATAAATCAAACCAATGAATTCGACTTAATCAAAATTTGAAAGTTTTGCTCCCAAAAAATTGTTAAGAAAATGGAAAGGCATAGCTCAGATAGGGAGAAAATATTTGCGCTGTGTGTGTGTGTGTGTGTGTGTGTGTGTGTGTGTGTAAAATCTGACAAATAACTTGTATTCAGAATACAAAAAGAACCACAAATCAGCAACAACAAAAAATATCAAAATATAAGTAAACAATTTGAACTTACAGTCAAAAGAAAAGTAAACTGGTACATATGGTCATCCTATCTATAAGCTAGCTTTGCTATTTGAAAATAAGAATCCATACTTATGGTCTACTACAGTATTTTTTAACAATAATTTAAAATCAAGTAGGTATGAAGAGGTAGAGACATAATTATTAACCAATGTTACAGGAAAGGGTTAACATTCAGTCTAGATAATCATTTTGGTTCCATTTTTATCTTTGACGGTTCTGGTTAATGTAGCAATACTGTGGCTGGAAAGATTTGGAGTTAGAAAACCTTGTATGCTTTTCAAACAAAGATGACCTATTTATAAATATGAATATTAACAGCTGACAACATTGTACAGTTCTGTAAGGGAAGAATTCCTGTTTTAGTTCTTCAAAATATTTCATAAACGAAACAATTTCATTTCATTTCAAAGTCCCCTTGCCTCATTAACAAGTCCCGTAGCATAAAAAAGTTTGTTCAGTAATCTGAAATTTACAATTCTTACAAAAGACACAAGTCCTGAAATGCGTCTGAAAATTCTGTTTAAAGGCTCTTAAAGAAACCAACTCAACAAAGTAAGGCAGTTTCAAGCGTGGCCAGATTTTAGTCTCCACATGAATGTTTTCCATCTGAGTGGCTTGGCAGATCATGTTGGACGCATCTCAAAAGTCTTGAGTGTTAGGAGAAAAATACCCCAAGACCCCACCCACAGCCCACATAAAATTTCCAATGTTGGCCAACCCATAGAAGTGGTTCCAGAATCATCATGAAGGGCACAGTCATGTCCAGTCCCAGAATAGTCTTTG
This sequence comes from Rhinolophus sinicus, assembly GCF_036562045.2. Classification (NCBI taxonomy): domain Eukaryota; kingdom Metazoa; phylum Chordata; class Mammalia; order Chiroptera; family Rhinolophidae; genus Rhinolophus; species Rhinolophus sinicus. The sequence continues at coordinate 50,992,202 of NC_133757.1, read as the reverse complement.
GCCAAATCTGACCTGTCTGGGCAGGCCAAAAGATAGGGCTCCTTAATTCTATAGCAAACACTCCCGTCTCCCTACCTCATTTTTTCAGTCTTCCCTGGCACAAACTTAAGCTGTAAGCAATACCCAAAACCAAACTAAGCACTGATGTTAGGAAAACAGGCAATATTCATAAGGGTATTTTGAAATAGTGTTGCTCAGTAAAAAGTACTTAAAATAGGAGTCAGAAAAATCTATCTCAAGCTCTACTACTGCCTAACTAGGACACAGCATTTCACTTTGGGTCTCAAGGTCCAGTAAAGTAAAAGCCTCGCTAAGATTCTCTTCTAGTTCTCTCACTCTAAGTTATCCAGTGTCTCCTGAATTTAACTCAAGTATCAACTTTTCTGCTGGGCCAATTAAAAATGACAAAGCGGGGCCGACCCGGTGGCTCATGCGGTTAGAGCTCCATGCTCCTAACTCCGAAGGCTGCCGGTTTGATTCCCACATGGACCAGTGGGCTCTCAACCCCAAAGTTGCCAGTTCAATACTCGAGTCCCGCAAGGGATGGTGGGCTGCGCCCCCTGCAACTAGCAACGGCATTTGGACCTGGAGCTGAGCTGCGCCCTCTACAACTAAGACTGAAAGGACAACAACTTGAAGCTGAAAGGCACCCTCCACAACCAAGACTGAAGGGCCAACAACTTGACTTGGAAAAAAGGCCTGGAAGTACACACTGTTCCCCAAAAGTTCTGTTCCCCTTCCCCAATAAAATCTTAAAAAAAAAAAAAAATGACAAAAGCATCAATTAATCAAATATATTCTATCATTTCCCAAATGAAAACCAGTTAGAATCTGATAACACAACCAAGGATAAAAGTTGTTATTCAAGGATAATCAGTTTTAGAGGCTGTAAATTTAGACTCTTCATTGGTAATGATGAATACAAATAATAAAAGTTCAAAGACAGTATCTCCAGCCAAATTCATTAAAAAAAAAAAAAACTCTTGATTTAAATCATTATTTAGGAATTCCTAATAGTTGAACGCCACACTAGAAAGGGCACTGAACCAGGTGTCAACAGCTCTGGGTTCTAGTTCAAGTAATGCAACAATTTGTCTAAACTTGAACAAATCACAGTATCTCTTGGCTTCCGTTTCTTCAGCTTTAAAATGAAGGAATCAGATAGGTAAGTTTGCTTCCTGTTTAAAAATTTAAGATTTAAACATTTCTTTTCAGATGACACCATTCTCTACAGGGCTATGTTGCTTTTAACAAGAAGAGAATAATGCATTTATAAAATGCTTTAAAATGTACAAGTACTTTCATGCCTACACAAAAACACTGTGGGATACATATTCGTATCACCATCATTGAATATTTCACTAAAAAAAATCCAGAGAAGAAAAAGAGAAAAGGAAGATCAGTAACTCAGGAAAAGATCAAGTAGAATGCAGATATGTTCACCACTGGTCCTCATTGGTTTCCAATCCTATATTCTATCACAGTCATTGCAAAGGGTCACATATTACTATATTTAGCAACAACGGTTTTAAGTATGGTGTGAAAAACAACATTGGACATGAAGTCAGATTTTGATAACTTGTGACTTAGATCACTCTCTTCACCAGTAAAACCAGGTCAATAATACCTATCTTTTGGGCTACTATTAAACCCAGCACAAAATGGGAATATGCCTAACACAGTTGTGAAAATGAAGGTATGCTATAATTGCATTAAATGCAGTCCTCACTGGGAACTAGCTGGTGATTATCAACTCACTCAAAACTGTCACCACATACATAGTTGCTTCTCTTCAGTAGTCTTCCTGCCTACTCCTGTACCTCAATTATCAAGTTTCTTGGAGGACTAGAGGAAAGCAAAACAGTTATTACTACAGTTGCCTCTCACAATACTTTAGAATTTTTGTCCATAGAAGTAGCTTTTTCAAGAAATTTAAGTAGTATATTGTTTCTATAAAGGCATCATACAAAGCACTAGATCGTGGAATTTGGGTTCAATTCCTACCTCTGCCACTAACTGATTTTGCACAAGGCACTCACTCAACTTTTCTTGGTCTGTTTCATTAGGCATAAATGTGGAAGCTGATTTGGGTAGCATTTAAAAATCTTTTTTTCAAATCATGTCACTATAGTTTAAGACTGTAAAATGCAGACTAACATCTGAAGAAACGGCATAAATGTAATCTTATTAGTAGTTATGTACCCTTCCATAACAAGTCAAATAAGGCTGGTGTCAACCTTTAAATCAGTCTTGTGAACAAAACAACCATTCAAACCCTACATTAAGAGATGCATCTTATTATTATTTGCCAAGTAGCCAAAGCTTTAGATTTGGGTGTTTCCCCAATTAAGAACAGCCAGGAAGACAAGGGTCAATTAAAACTCAGTCCACTCAGAACTGATTCTTAACATAGAAAGTTAATTGACCCACACACTTAATTAGCAGCAGGTTCCAATGATGAGAATGGAGTGGGAAGAGGGGAAATTAACTTTAACTCCTAATTCATCCTAAACTACTGTTAGCATTAAAAGCTAGACTTACACATCCCAATGTAATTTACTGTAAAACCTTTCCATATGGGTTTCCATGTATCAGCACCTGAATTTCTCCTTCTGCATAATGAGGTAAGTACTCTTTGTCTATATTAGGATAGAATCATGCCATTTAAGAAAAAGAATCTGTATTAAAGTTCAGCACAGCTGCTTACCTTACCTTATCTTACCTGAGGGTTAGCTTCTCAAGTCATCTCTTATTGTGTAGTCAAAATAACCCCTGAGAAACTGTTAAATCCCCAGGACTTAGGCTGCTGGGAGTTCATACAAAACAAGAAATAAATAACCATTTTATTCTCTTCCCATTTGTGCTGGGGCCTCCCTTCCTCTGGGACAGTGAAGGCTAAAGGCTACTTTAAAAGAGGTCAGAACGCTTGGTAAATATGGCAGTTTATCTCTTTTTTGTAAGTAGTTGCATTAGTACAAGTTAAACATTCAGTCAATGATACACGCAAAAATTGGACAGGCCTATTATCTGTCGTCGTTAACAAAGAAGAATCTTCAAAATTCTGAAAGAGCAATTGGGGGGAAATCGCCTGTTTATTGCTTTCATTATATTTCATTACCATCTGACGTTTCACTTGTGACTAGCAGATAAAAGTAGGTAAACAGATGTTGCCTTTGGGAATCAGCGTACTAATTCCAGTCATAAGCAAACATTTTAAGGACACACAATTTCATAATTTGGGGCAATCTACCTGCATCAGAGAAAAGCCAACTTTGCAGGTCTGCTCATGGCTTACCAATGAAGTTCCATCGGAAAGCATGACATGCAGGCATAGTGACACACGGAGCACGTCACACTTCCTCAGGCCCTGGGTCGCCCCTGGGGGATTAAAGGTAGCTACATTTTGCATGAGAAATTCAGTACATACACACAGTAAGCAAGCTTCAACCTCTGGAATCTGGGCGAGGGTCACCTCAGCAGTGCGGCTACTTACAAGACTCCACCATGTGCCACAGACCCAAAAACTTCTGGGGAAAGCAGAAATGACCAAATGAAAAGTGCAGGCAGCACCTCCAACATGAGGACCGGTGGCACTGGGAGGCTCCAGACCACCCAAGAAGGTCGACAGTTCTTAGGCAGTCAGGAAGCTATCGCCTAGCAAGCAAGCAGTTTTGGCTCTCGCCCTTTCTCATTACCTGACGGACGTCATGGCTTCACCTTCCTGCCCCACGCCAACAGCGCTCGCGTCCGATGCTCTGCGTCCGCACGGGCAACAGAAGCAGCAGCAGGTACCACAGCAACTGCTCCTTTGCTCATGGACTCAGCCACTGGGAACGCGTCCTCATACACCCCGAGTGCGGGCGGCCCCCACCCTGCCGGCCCCACGCGCTGATTGGCCGCTCCCGCAGGGGGCGGGTGCTCCGCCCCGGACCCGCGGCCGGAGATAAGTCCCAGGCACCGCGGGCCAAGGAGAGCCGCCCGCGCGTCTTGTGCCCGCTCGCTGGCGCGCGGGCTAGCGGGCTGGCTAGCGGGCGCGGTGGCCATCTTGAGTCCTACTAACAGTGTTCCCCCCACTCACTATTTACTGGACATGAGGTCGGATGCCCGCCTCAAAAATGGCCGCCCCGACTGGCAAGCGATCTATCAGTCACATGGCCCTGGTGTCTACCTCGGCGAACTCTGGTCGCTTGAGCCGGACATGGAGCAGAGGCGCTCTCAGGGCACTCTTCGGGGATGGGGTTCAACAGCCTGCAGAACCCACCTGCAGAAGAAAAGCAGCAACGGTCTGGGAAATCTCCGCCGGGGGAAATTCAAACACGTGGCAACAGCAGCACCATATGTTAAATTCGAACTCGCAGCTATAAGAGTCAATTGCTGAGTTCGGTGATTCTCAAACTCTCTTGGACTTCAGAAACACTTAAAACAGCTTATTTAATATGGAAGTGTCAGGGACTCATTGTCAACTTTGTGAATCAGAATCTAGAAGGGTAAGGCCCAGACTTTGGTATTTTTAACGAACATGCCCAGGTGATCCAGGTACACATATAAAGTTTAAACAAAACCTCTTGGCCAAACAAGCCCACTATCCTACTTGCCACGCTTGTCAGATTACCTCACTTTTCTGAAGTGTGCAGTGCTCTGAAGCAAGTATCTAATGCCATGGGGGGGGGGGGGGAGTTGGAAGGACCCTAACCTAACTCCTTACAATATAGAGAGGTTAAAGGGTTAAACTGATTCTGAACCACTAATAAAAGTCACTAAGTTCATTCCTACTGCAGGAAGGATGGGGAAGAAGGGGGCAGAGATCAGTAAATGCGTTATGACTTAAATAGCTTTTCTTTATTCCCTCTTTATTCTCTGATAATATTTGTTAACAGACTTCCAACTGCCAGTGGCATTCATTTACTGACAGTATAAGATGGTGATCAATTCCAAGGTCTGAAATCAGTTGCATTAGAAACACAACTCAACATCATATGATATTGAATGTGGCTAATGTGACCAAAAGAAATGAATTTTTAATTTAATTTTAATTAGTTTACATTTTAAAACCAAAGCAATATAAAATATTTTTCCATTAAACACAATTTGGTTTTCATTGGGCTGCATTTCCCCTTTTAACTGTTGAAACTTTTGCATCTAAATTGAGACAACGTAAATATGAAATACCCGATTTTTCAAGACTTAGTACAAAACTATATAAAAGTCTCAATGATTTTATATTGATTACATATTGATGTAAAATTTTGCTATATTGGGTTAAATAAAATATATTAAGATTAGTTTAAACCGTTTCTTTTTATTTTTTTTAATGTGGCGACTAGAAAATTTAAAATTATATGCATCTTTCATTATATTTCTAATGGAAAGTGCTCTTCTACTAAGTTAGCCTTGCTTCTTTTTTGACCTATCATTGCCCCTGTGACCAAACAATTATGTCCACAAAATGAAATTAGCAGGGACACCAGTTTATACATATCTATGGTTCCTTGCTAACCATATAAAACATCAAATATTCCAAAAAATTTCAAGTTTCCTTCAAAAATGCTTTTTTTTTTTTTAGCACTGTTCTCTTTAATTTGGGAAATGTCTCTCCAGAATGAATGAATGAAACCATGGGCTATAAATCTGATGATGTGTTCAGTCCATGACAAATGGCTGTTAAAAACAGAGCTATACTTAGCTGATTGAGACTTTGATCAAATGCTCACAAGTAGAATCAGTCTATGTATTGTTCCCCTGGATTTAAACAGGATCTAAATCAAAGAAGCAAAATACAGCAATTTGAAATGGTGGAGACACTGACTAATTCAACAGTTTCCCTCCTCCTCTTACAGAAAATGTTAATAACCCACAGAACTAAAAGTCAAACCAGGAATAATCGTTAGAAAGGATTTCAAAGCCTCATTGTAACTTTTAACATGGGATGTAGTATGGTGTTTCTCAAACTTTAATATGCATACACATCACTTGAAGGATCTTGTAAAATAAGGGTTTGACTCAGTGGTCTTTGTAGCCAAGATTGCAATTCTTTATGTACCCAGATCTCACCAATTGCATCTGGTCTGTGGGTCACGCTAAGTAGCAAGATTGCAAAGGAAGCAAGACACGTGGTTCGGAACTGCTTCAGTTCCTATTAGCTGTATTATCTTAGACTGTCTCTCAGTTTACCCATTACACACTTTTTACAGCATTGACTAAAACTTGATTCTAATAAAGTGTCTAATAGAGTCTTTGGCACATGGCTTTCTAGTTAATCTAGTGTGATTAACTAGAGATGTAATCACACTAGTTAAAATTACATCTCTGGAAAGCATGGTAAGAAAGCTAACATGAACTTGGCCCTGTGAAAATAAAATGCACTTTGCTCACGTCTAACATACTTTAGTAACTCTCACTTTTGATTTTTTACAAGAAAGTTTTAAAACTAATTTTGGTACCAAACAGCTAGACTTGAAACTTTTTTTTTTTTAACAAATATACTAAATTCTATGTCATTAAGGGAAGACAAGGGCCTGCAATATTCAATCAAAGTAAAGCCATATCACATTCAAATATTTTTCAAAAAGTTAATTTTGGTAAGTGACACTGCATCTAATTTAAAACTTTTAAGTGTTTTTTACATAATCAGTCAACAAAACTTGCAAAAAGTTTATTATTTTTAAATGTATATCGATACAAGTTCATTTCAGCAGGTAGAGACACAAAAATGTTATTTCAGCAAAGGGGGCTCATGTGTGATTGTTCTTTCAAAGTCAATCACAAAGAGACAAAAGTAGAGACCTGTTTTTCCAGGTAAAGGGGGTTCTTGTGATTTTATAGTGCCCTTGTTTCCTCAGTTATGCTCTTTTTCTAATCTTTCCCTATCCTCTCTTCCACCCAGTCTTTCCCAACACACACACACACACACACACACACACACACACACACACAAGCTATTATGTAACTACTATTTAAACTCTTTTGATCAATTTTTTAAGCAATTTATTCCAACTCTATTCTTTTTACTTTAGGGAAAAGCAGCCAAATGAAATTTTAACCTTCATTAACCTTACAATTTAAATAGTCGAACCACGATAAGTGAGTCAGAATAGTTGGCTCTTGAGAAGATAGTGAAGATAGATAAGTAAATATTCTATCTACATTACCTAATCATGTAATTTAGTCTGCCACTATGAAAACAGATAGCTAACCCCAAAACATTAAGTGCTTCTGGATAGCATAACAAGGATAGCATAACAAATATGTGCACTCCCCCCATTAATCTTTTCAAAAAATGCTTCAAGCAGCAAAATCATAGCAAAATCCTCTTCAAACACAACCAGTTTGTAGTTAAGGGTACAATAAAACAAGCTCGCTCTTTCTTTCTTTCCTTCCTCCCTCCCTCCCTCCCTCCCTCCCTTCCTTCCTCCCTCCCTCCCTTCCTTCCTTCCTTCCTTTGAGGGGGTTAAAAGAACACTTCCTTTTATTATTATTTTTTTCTGTTCTGCCATCTTGGTCCATATTCAAAACAAGCACTTTCACACATTGTTAATGGGAGTATAAATTAGCACATTTTTAGAAAGCTTTACAGCAATGTGTGTCAACAATTCCATTTCTTAGGCAACTATTTAAATAACATAGAAAAATATGAACAAAGATTTTGTATACTCATTTCAGCATTAATAATAGCAAAAATTTGTTATGTCCTAAATAACCAAAAATAGGGCATTATGGTTAAATAAATTACATAAGAATGTTATGTAGCTATTATAAAATGTTTCCACAGACTTTTAAGAATGTACAAAAATGCTCATGATGGGGGGGCCAGCCCGGTGGCTCAGGCGGTTAGAGCTCCATGCTCCTAACTCCGAAGGCTGCCGGTTCGATTCCCACATGGGCCAGTGGGCCCTCAACCACAAGGTTGCCGGTTCAATTCCTCGAGCCCTGCAACTAGAAAAACGGCAACTGGACCTGGAGCTAAGCCTCGCCCTCCACAACTAAGACCGAAAGGACAACACCTTGAAGCTGAACGGCACCCTCCACAACTAAGAATGAAAGGACAACAACTTGACTTGGAAAAAAGGCCTGAAGTACACACTGTTCCCCAATAAAGTCTAAAAAAAAATACATGCCATAATTGCACAGAAAAAAAGATTGGTAAAAAGCACACCCAAATATTATTATTCTTGCTTTCTCTGGAAAGTGAGATTATGTGTAACTTTTTACTTACTTATATTGATCTAGCTTATAAATTTTCTACTATATATTGGTTTTATTAGCATAAAATTTTTGTAATTACTATTGAACTTTAATTATCTTTCTGAAATGGTTTAAAAATACAAAAATTATCCCTGTTCTTTATTAAAATTTGTATTTTTTTATCACAACCATCAAAACTATTCTTATTTTTAGAGGAACTGGGTTTATTTTACAAGTTTCTCAACTTTTCATATGTAAAGATTCTTTAAGACAGGAATAACAAAAATATAATGTCTTTATGATTTTCTTGGTTAATCTTAAATCTTAACTTGACAAAAGTTAAAAGTATAAATACCACTTTTATAGCTTTGCATAGCCTTTAAGAGGCCAGCTGTCACAACATCTAATGTGGAATGTCTTCCTTGCATCTTACTTAAAAATATATCTCCTCATTTCATATTAATTAAAATACTGACCGAAATAATATTTTAAAGCAATCTATATCATATTCCAAAAAGAGAAATTTCTTAAGACTTATCACCCTAAAATAAGTAGTGTGTCATAGCATAAATTTCAAGTGCCTGGGAATAAGGAGATGGAAATTCTGATTCTGAAACTACTAAAAAACATTATGCCCTTCGACCATCAGTTTCCTTATCTGAAACACAGGGATTTTGTTACAAGTGACATCTTGAGTCCCTTTCAGTTCTTACTGGACAATGAAAGAAAAAAAAACATTCACTAGTTGTTGTTTTTAACACAAATTGGGGTTTTTTTAAGAGTTGACCTGTTTTAACACAATAAAATGCATGCAATTTTAATTAACTTTCATTATGAACAAAGTTATTCAAAGAAACGCTGCTAAATATATTAACTCTTCCCCAGAAGGCATAAGAGGTCTGCTATTTTTACTTCGTTTAATTATGATCTGTGGATTTTTATGTCACATTTCACTTTAACATTACATATTCAAACAGCATATAATCTTTAAATGGAACCTGACAATTTATTTCCCAGGAGAATTTGAAGAATATAATAACATTTGATTGACTGAACTTTATTTAGTAAGAATGCTTAGCAAAACTCCCTCCCAGGAACACCTACACAGTGCTTCTTTATTTTCAGTGAACTACAAATCTCTGAAACTCATAGAAAACCTTCAATCTAAAAGTACAGGACAACAGTGCTTCCCAATTATTTATGCTGCCAAGAACATATTTTTAAATTATACAACTGAATATCACTATCATTTCATAGAAGAAAGGGCATTTTAACATAAAAAGGTATGAAGGGCATCACAGGATAAAGACTACCCCGGTAATCTTATGAATTATATTTTCTATGTCAAAGATTTTTCTTATTTTCACTTCACCATAGATCTGGTCTGTGGTACTTCACAAACAAGCTTTTAGGAATCATTCACTCATTAACTCCACAAATATTTAGTGAGCATCTACTACTTAAAACACTACAGATTCAGCAATACATGAATTGCCCTTACAGAACTTATTATATATTCTGGTGATGGGATATAAATGAATAATCAAATAAACAAACGAGAACATCAAATGATCATAAGTGCTGTGCAGAGAATTAAAATCAGCAGATCAAAGCAGAGAAAGTCTTGTTAGGTTGGGCAGTCAGGGAAGGCCTCCAGAGGACAGAAGTGAATGACAAATAGAACCAGGTGTGGGAAGAGTATTCCTGACAGCACTCAAGTGATAACTGGAATGCCAGTGTGAAAAAAGGCGAGGGAGAGAAGAAAGGTGTGGTCAGAGCAAGAAAGCAGATTTTCCTAGCTTTTAGGAGCCTAAGAAATTTTGATTTAGTTATAAGCATGACAAGAAGCCACTGTAATTAAACATTGAACAGAGGAATGAGGAATGACGACATCTAATTTTATGTTCAAGGACCGCCCTGGTTATAATGTAGTGCATGAAAGCAGAAAGACCCAATTAGCAGTCTTTTATAATAATTCAGATGACAAACAGGACAGAGAGAAATAGGTGGACATTTTGGAGACAGCATGACAGGACCTGCTAATGGACTAGATATGAGGGCTTAAGGAAAAGAAGGAATGAAGACTAACTCCTCCATTTTGGACTATTTGGGGTAAACGGTGCTGCCATTTACTGTGATAAACGGAGAAAGCAAGAAAGAAGCACAAAAGTCTGGAGTTCTGGGGAGAGATCAGAGATGGAGACAGACACTTGTGAAACAAATTTTTCTTCGTAGTCTTTCTTACTGTATAGTGCCTACTGTTTCCTATTGACAGACTAAAAATAAATGTCCAGAATGTATACACAGTTAGTTTCATTTGAACAACACCCTAAGAGGGTAACTATTCTACCTTGGCAGTCAGCTGCTCGCAGGTAATATATAAGTAGACTAGGTAAAACGTACTAAGTGCAAATATGTGCCAGACATACTATATCTCTTTCAAGTACTATCCTATTTGAATTTACAACCACCTACCAGGAGATAGTTTATTATCGCCATTTTACAGAAGAAGAAATTAAAGCTCAAAGAGGTTAAAGAACTTGCCCAAAGTTCACACATTGCAGAACAGAAATCCAAAGTCTGATATTCTGACTCCAGAACTGGGGCTAATAACCACCATACATGGTGTCACTAGAGTAAGTCCAAGATAGTCTTATCTCTGTCTGAGTGAGACCTTTATAAATAGCCAAATCTCAGACCACCACATCCATCTTATGGGTGCATAAGATGTAGTGATCCAGTGACAGCTTTCTGATTAGCTGGAGCACCATATGAAATACTTTCAGAAATTGCTTCTTTTATTTTGGTATACACTCATTCAGAGATTAAGTCTGAGCAGCCAATTTTTGTCTTTAATTTAGCCAAGACTCCTAATTGTCACCAAGAATCATTTCAGATGATTCTTCATTTTTAAAATTTTAACCACAACTTCATTTCTGTCAAAATCACAAGAGTGATGTTTTTGATAAATAATTTTTTTTTATTTCTGTACAAGAATTTAGGGGCACACAATGAGTAGCAAGTAGCTAAATGTACTATTCAGCTAAGTAAATCCCCCATCCTACCCATTCAGCTTATGTGAATCAAATTTAGGATTCAGTAAAATTACAAATTATTTCTTGTCAAAATCTTTCAAGACTCAGAAGTTGAAACCACAAATGTTCATAAAAAGTTCCACCATAAAAAAAAAAATGCACTTATTTAGTCCTTGGGTATATTCTCTTTCTAACTCCTAGTGCACACCATTTTCTATACACCATGCTTCCCAGAAATAAGACCTAGCCGGACAAATCAGCTCTAATACGTCTTTTGGAGCAAAAATTAATATAAGGCCCAGTCTTATTTTACTATAATATAAGACCAGGTCTTATAATATAACATAATATAATATAATATTAATATAATACTGGGTCTTATGTTAAATTTTGCTCCAAAAGATGCATTAGAGCTGATTGTCCAGCTAGATCTTATCTTCAGGGAAACAAGGTAGGAGTAAAAATAAATATGGTCTTAAATTGAATATATAGTTTTAGCTGAAAAAATGTCCTAAGAATTAATCATTTCTACTTGGTTGTTATATAAATGATGGAACTGGTTTCTAAAATTTTGTCCTTTATTCAATGCTTTTGTTTTCCTCTAAGGGGGTAACAATAGGAACCAACAGTCCCCCGGTCCAATGATGAGGACTGACCTAGATTTAAAGGTCCTATCTTCACTCTACCTCATGCGCAGAGGCCCATCTTCTCTCATAACCTATAGGACCGGACCCAGATTGGCACTGACTCATCTGCCTAAAGACTGACCTAAAATTGGATTTTAGGGTGCAGGGAGAAATACAGTGACATATTTACAGCAAAGCCCCTCGCCATGGAAATAGGATAGACTGTTCTGCAATGACTATGTATTTAAAATTGAAAGACTTGGAGGTTTATATGGTGGTGATGGTGGTGGAGGTAGCAGTGATAATAGTCTTGCTGTTATTGGGAAACATGAGAGGGAAAGAAGTACAAAGAGCCCACCAAAACTATTGTATATGAAAAAATGTAATCTTTGAAGTGTCTTTCCTTATGTAGCACAGCAGACATTCTAAGTCAAGTGGAATTAAAACTGTAGATATATATATGTATATGTACACACACACACACACACACACACACACACACAATAGCACTCGGTGGAGTGCTTTCAATGGAGATTACTTCACCCTGTTGTTACTTGATGGGACTGTGCAGTCTCTAGTGAAAAAGAATGGATCATTAGCTTTTGGGGTGTGTTGCAATGAAGATTTCCTAATGATTCACTACATATCTGAGAAAATCAGGCATGAAGACATTAAGAATGAATTTCTGATTTCCTCAATGGTTATAAAAGACACTCATTGAGAAGTATAGTGTGATGGGACTACCAATATTAGGGTTCATACTGTATGTACATTGTACATACATATGTAGGTATGTATGTATGCATGTATATGTAATATTCCAAAAATTGCTATTTTGGCAATTTTTATAACTAAGCATCTATAACTTAACATCCCTTTGCTAGGAATTGAGATATATATCCTCACAATGCCTATTTTATAAATTTAAAATACACTTAAGTTCTCCCATTCCCATTTTACTTTTGGGTTTTAATCTTTATCTTAAAATACAGGCATTTAAACACACAGAATTTCATTCTAGGCTCTTATCATTTGTTCACATTTTCCTCCTTAAATACTTTGAAAAAAATCTTGACTATCTTCATGTCTTCCTAGGTAGAAGAGCATTGAAGAAAAATGTGGTTTACCTGAAAAACAGAACATTTGCCAGCAGACATAGGTCAAACAACCAGCCCAACACATTCCCAAAAAGCCAGAGGTTAAACCGAGAGGAGACACTGCTTCAAGATTTGGGATTCTAAATAGCCACAGTGTGTGACAAGATAAACCCTTTTTGCTTATATCTTAAGAAATTGATGTTAATATTCCAACTATGGGAAGATAGTCTGAAATGGGCATTTCTTTAAATCCCTGTGGTTCTATCACAGGGAATAACTCTCTTCTGAAAAGCATGTTGGCTCAAGGTACAGTACACTACAAAACCTGCATTTTATAAGTGGATGAATTCTTTTATTTTTAATTGAGGTAAATTACATATAACATTATGGTAGTTTCAGGTATACAACGTAATGACTCAATATTTGTATATATTGCAAAATGTCAACTTAGACGTAGTTACAAAATTTTTTTTCTTATGATGAGAACTTTTAAGTTTTTAATAAAAACTTTTAATATTTTTGTTTTCTTTACTAAAGGGTGGGATGGGGGGATGGAAGCATAATTCTCACTCTTTCAGGTTTCACTTTGAACATAATAGCCTCAGATTGCCTGTTTGTGAAGGGAGGGAGTAATTAAATCTGAATGTAGTCTTCAGGCATTGTTAGAAGGCAGCTACTTTTGCACGGCCAATAGACTTTTTAGTGTTAGGTAGGAAACTTATCTTAAGACTACATGGAAATTTTTAAACCTTAAATTATTTCTTCAAAAACCTAAAACCCTCAGTATTTCATGGAAAAATAACACACATATTTAAACTCTGAGCTCTGAAACCAAAAACAGACACATCTTCCAAAGGAGGGGGGAGATTATTAAAAGTAGTAATCATCTTTCAAAGGGCAATAACAAAATTAAAAGCTTCTATATATAATTCAGCCATGTTTTTCAAAATTATTTTACCATAACTGCAGCATTTGAAAAACAGTTACAATTTGTTGGAGACAAGCGTCTACGTCTCCTCCCCTTCTATCTAAGCTAGGCAATGACTCCTTTGACCAATAAGGTACAGTGGAAATGATGCTATGCCAGATTCCAGGCTAGCCTCTAAGAGGTTGGCCAACTCCTGCCTTGGTCTCTTGGCGCCTTGAGCTGCCATGTAAGAAGTCCAACTACCAGAAACCACATGGGGAGGCCTTCAAATTACATGGAGAAGGAAAGAAGCCCAGGTGAGCCCAGCTTCCCAGCCATCCTCTCCAAAGCACCAGGCAAGTGAGTAAAGACAACTTGAACCCTCCAGACCTGTTGTCAGCTAAATACCTCCCAGTGATCCAGTCAATACCCATGGAGCGAGCGGAAGAATCAACTGGCCGATCCACGTCTGAACTCCTGATCCAGAAAATCGTGAACTCTAATAAAAGGGTTATTTGAAGCTACTAAATTTTGGGATAGAAAACCAAAATTGCTGTGAAAAATACATTTTGCATTGTAACCTAGTATTTTATACATAGACATAATGGAAACAATGTTTCACAAAGCAATACTTAACCCTCACTATATTCAATGCACTGATTATTTTCTATTCTATTTTCTTTTTATAAAATACCAGTTGTATTACACCCAGATTGATCCATGATGTCATTTGAAAAGTATTTTAGTCTCTACTACTCACTTAAAGTTTGACAGAAACTTTAAAGGGACTCGGATGTCCTGACTCCTAATCCAAAGCTCCCTGCACCCTGCTAGCAACCCTTGCATATTACAGGTCATAACAAGAAGCTTCTCACAAACCCTCACCTACACACCTCAGTGCTGGGTGAAAAGCTGAAAAGCAGAGATGTCTGATTTTGGAGGTTATGTAGAAATGAGAAATAGCTAAGAGGAATTAAGCCTTTTCCTTTTTTACCACTTCCTTTTACCTCCCCGTCCCTATTCCCAAATATGTATTTCCCTCACACTACTTCCTTTTTGGTTATCACGTATTATGAAATTGAGGTTTTTAAATAGAGGTTTCCCCACTATCCAAAAGTGGGTTGTTCATATGAATCCTTTCATAAGCTGTAATGGCATAAAGGGAAGAAGCAATTACTTTAGGATACAACTTGCTAATGGATGTACAGAATAAACGGAGATAAAGCACAGAGGCTCACACAGTTCAAAACTATGACGGCTTGACGCTGAGATGCTGAGTGTGGTTTCTGGGAAGGAGCTTGGTGGGGCCACTCTCACTGTTCAGGGTGTGTGCTGCCTCTATAATGTGTCACTACAAAACAAACTGAATGCTAGTTTTGCTTTTCACCTTTTTTCAAAAAAGTGAAAAGCAAAAAACCAGTACTAATGTAGATTTTTCGTAAAAGCAAAATGGTGTAAAGCGATTTTTTTTAAAAGCAGGGGATACCTATTATCAATTGAATTTAATCAAATGTTATAGTCCTATTCTTAAAAACAGGCTAACTGAACATTGATTGCATCATTTCTTTAAAAAGGTTGCTTTTTAAAAATTATTTGTATGAGGTCCAAGGCTAATTGTGACGGTAAGTCATTTTTAATGAAAAAGTTTCTTATTCCTGCCATCTCAAATCTGGTAGAACATTTTTGTAAGATTTCAAATTACAAATAGTGTTAATAGATTCACAGCTTCTTAGAAGATTATTACAAATTGTTTCATGTATAATATAGGAATACTTTTTGAAGCAAAAGGGGCCTGCTTAATTGTTTTAATCATACAAATCACTGTTGATTCCTGTTCCTGTTGTTTATATAATACCTGAGCTTTGCAACTAATTACTGAAAATCTTAAAATAAAACAGATTCAGGTTTGAATCCTGTTACTGTGTAATCTTGGGTACATTATACTGAACAATAATGGGTATCTCATAATAATAATGCTAAAGTCATAAGATTCAAATCATTGATGCCAGGGAAAAGTGCAAAATCTCCAAAGTAAATTAAAACTTATTAGAAACTGTTCTCTTCACTGGCATGTTTTAACTTTTAATCATAAGCAAAATGAATTTGCCCAAGGCTTTTAATTTGGAAAACACAATCTGCTCGAAGTTCAAGTTCAATGAGTTAATCTATTTGCAAAGCATACAATTAAGTATATCCCACAAGGGAATATTTATTCTTGGGAAGAAAAACTACATATGTGTGAATAAGAGAACTTGACAGACAAAAATCTAGACAAGGCTAATAAATACATTGCCACAGTGTTTCTTTAAATAGTGTGCTTATCTAGCACACACAGAATTCACTTTGACAAGTTCTCCATTTGTACCTTCATAATGTAATATAAACAGCAAGAAATGTGGGTCAAGAGGTCCTGAGCGTGATGATAGCTCACTATTTAGGGACTCAACCTCTCTGGGTCTATTTTCCTCAGGTAAAGACAGTTACCCGGCGGCCTCTTTGTGAGGATCAATAAGAAAAGGTTATGTGAAAGTGCCTGACATTCTTTAAATACTGTTCTTATCATTTAAAAAAAAAAAAAATCTAAGAAAACTGATACTTCATTTCTTGTTCCAGAGCATAGTACAATGGGAAGTAATACAACTTGGGATCAAATCTCACCTCAGATAGATATTTAATAGCTTTAAGTAACTAGCTGTGTTACCTGACTGATATCACTTAACCTCTCTGGGCTTCAATTCTCTCAACTGTACAACGTAAATCTTAGACTGATTTTAAGTACCTCATCTAGAGTCTAAACATGTTCAGAGTTTTCAAAAATAACATGAAATTTGAAATTGTGAACTACCATTTAAAAGCCACATCTGGCTGATACTGAGATTTGCCATTGTTTTCACATCCTAACTACATGATTTGCAAGAAACCTCAGCTCTAGGGGGTCCCACTCTACCTGGAAATTTGTACTGTTGACCATCTCTGCTCCTAACCCCACTCCCAATAGCATTCACAAACAGTCTTTGGAAATACCAAAGTATGTTCTCAAAGGTAGAGGCTAGGAGAGACTGCTTTCACCCATTTCATGGGTATAAAGAAGCTACATCTTGGCCAACAAGAAATATTTAAAGAGCTCTGTATCTGACTACCTACAGAATACTGACAAGTCTTCTCCGGAATGTAGTTTATTCAAGCTTGACATAGAACTGAGGTCAAAGGTCTCTCTCTGATGTGTGTGTGTGTGCGCGTGTGTGTGTTTCCATCATTGGAAAAATATACTCCTCTTCCCTTATTTGTGCTGAATCTAGGAGAGGAAATAGTGGAATAAGAGTGCTAAAGAAGGGATTCCTGTCTAATGTAGGAGGCTAGACAAAGATACCTTAAGACCCCTCCCAATTCTAAGGATCTGTGAGTATTAGTCTAGAAATTCATACATTTCTCTATAGAACATCCTCACGATATTCAAAGGGATGGATACATCCCATATAAAGAAGAAACTATAACCCCACTCCAAAATAAGACAAATCTTTTGAGTTATTTTTTTACTAAAATACTATTTTTAATACTAAACATTAAGTACTACTTACTGAATGTAATGTAACTATGTTTTATTGTAATATTTCAAATCTGAACAATCCAGTTCTATCCAGTTGGATAAGCAAGTGCTAAGTAAAACAAGACAAAGTGGAATTTTGTCAGCATACATTAACGTCCAACAACATGCTATCACATGCTAAAATATAATATAATCAGTTTATCTTGAACGTGTAAGAACATAGACTTAACCAAGGGTATACTCTGCATCATTTCTACAGCTTAACAGCTTTAATCTTAAAACTAAGAACTAAAAATGATAACTAAGGTCTCAGCTCTGTTTAGGAAAAAATAATTTCTGAAAAACTCTATTTTAGGAGGAACCTAAGACTTTCTCCGTCATGCCTGTAAAACAAGAAAATTTCAAATCTCTAATGTGGTTAGCTTCAAAGCCAAAATATTTGAACTGTTTATTTTTAAAGGAGATAATTTTCTTGTACTTCAATTTGTTTAGTCAAAAACTTACATGGTTTTCCAGACTTCAGCTCTAGGGCTCAGAGAGGAAAACACAATTTAATTTGCTATATCAAGCTTAAAAGGAATTGGAGAAAACCTAAGCTATCTGAATTTTATTCTTTTGCTCTATTTTGTTTTCAAGTGACACGTCCTGGATGAGTCAATAGAGACAACTTTCTTTAAAAGAACATTTTGTGGTAGTATCCATTAGTTACGTAGTACACTGTGTTACACAGTACACTACAAAATTAAGAACAGTATTACTGACCTTCAATGCTTTTGGAGTTCTAATTACATTGCAAAGAGCCTCACTAATTAAGAATTTGCTAACCCACAGGAAAAAGATTCGTCATTCTGATAGGTCACAGAGATCGTTGTAAATTCACTCTTTCGAAAAATTTATTCTCCCACCAAATAAGCAATTCTATTATATTAAAAATAAAAAAGATGGAAAAGAAAAAAGAGAACACTGACCATAGGGCATTAATAAAATATTACTGATCATATAGAAGACGTATAGCCCCCTATTTTCCACTGAGGGAATTCTCCCCATGGACAAATGAAACTGAGGGTCCTTATGACTTTGATTAAATTTAGCTTTAAATCCTAGCTCTACCTACACACACCCCTCAGAGACCTAGCTAGCCTTTCTCTTGGATTAAGGCAGCCGAAAGCAGAAGACAGTAGCCGGGACCTGACTAATGGTCACAAGGTCCAAACCCCTGGCAGGCTAAAGATAACATCTTGACCTAAGTTAAATGTTTCAGCTCCTGACCCCTAAGATGGAACAACTTCCTGGCTCCTTTCCCATGAAACCAGACGGCGGGACACTGACACAGAACTCAGGACTGTCCTCAAGACCTGAAGAAATCATTTATTACCCTTACCTCACTTCTGACCAATCAGAGCCCAGCACCACCCCCATCGTGTCTTGTGATTTTGCCCTATATAACCTGTAATCTACAGATCATGGGGGAGTTTGGTTTTTGATCATTAGCTTCCTGTTCTCCTGGGTGGCGAAATTCATAATAAAATAGCCGATCTTTCTCCACTGCTTTATTCCGTGTTTGGCTCTGCTAGCACCAGGTGGATGAACTCTTACTATTCAGTAACACAAATGCAAGAAATGATGATTATAGTCAAAGCTCACTATAGCCACATGTACAGAAATGCAATCTACGGGGGCATCTCTTACCTCTACTGTCCACCAGTATCGGATTTATTTCACTCACAAGCTCACTCCAGATAACAAGAAAAATGAAATATCTAAGACCCTGAAGTGTTTTCACATAAGGGTTCTCTCTTATCGACTCTTATGAATAGATAAGAATTTATGTCGAATACATGAAACCATTTTGCATCAGTAAGTAGTACAAACATAACCTTAAAATGCCTGTGAAGAGTTAAGAATTCATTCATTTCACAAAAATTTAGAGACTGTTCTGTTGCAATAAAGTAAGTATTTATGAGGCACCAAGAGTTATTCAAGAGTTATTCAATTAGTTTCCTGGCTTCAAGTAGCAGTAGAAGACAAGATAAAACATGCACATATTATACGTAGCAATAATGCAAAGTATGAAGCACAAACAGAGAAGGAGCCATTTCCAGATTGGGCAATTAGGAAAGTTTTACAGAGAAGACAGGCTTTGGCTGGACCTTGAGGAATGAGGTTTGAGTGGGGAAACTGTTTGTTGTTTTCATAAACATTTTCTATACATGCTATAAGGGACTTTTTCTCTTGCTGAGGGAATGACACCACCTCTCTCACTCTACAAGGTCCTGGTGGAATTGGAAATTAAAGTGTCCTCATCAGTATCTATCCACTCCCCCAATTATATAAATACCACTGGTTCACGCAGCTACCCACACTCATACCCACACTGGCACGCACATGCACGTACACACACCTACACACGTACACTCACCACGGGATGAGGAGTGAGAATGTATCTAAGTCTGGCCAAACTCTCCACCTCTGATATAGTAATTGGTTCAATGGTGGGTATGTAGGACCAGAGTATTCTCCAAACTGATACATGGACATAGAAAGCCTCTTCTACTGAGCTCATGCGATTTTAGCATGGGGTTGAGAAATGCCATCTTTCTCTTTACATTGAGATGGCCTATGTGAGAAATAAATCCAATGCCAGAGGACAACAGAGGCAAGAGAGGCACTACTATAATGAGTCATATTTGGCTGGATTTCGCACTTATGTTAGTAATTAAGTCTCTTAGAGACTTATAAATGGTTCTACTAGTGATGCACTAAAGTCCAGCTTCAGCCTCTAGAGGCAAATAGCCAAGTAACTACTTCAGTGTCATTTCTGATAATCCCCAAACTTGTGAGTGATCAATGATCACACAGGATACCGTCATATCTATTATCCTATATTTGCAAGTAACATAGCAAAATAACAGGGCTAACTAGTAACTAAATGTGGCCTGCCAACAAAATAGTGAGACCCCATTAATATATTAACCAAATGGACGTGCCTTGAGAAGGTAAGAATTTCTTATGTGATAATTGCCATACGTGTATTTTCTTATTCTATTCCAGAGAATATGCTGAAATCAGCATAATACAATAGAAGCCAAAATACACATGGAAACTGAGATGTTTTCATGCTGTAGGATAATTACATTGCTTTCTAGTTGAACACATTTTTTTAAAAATTGTATGAATCCACAAGTACAAAAAGATACAAACCAAAACATCAGAAATAAAACATGTAAATGAGGGCAACAACTTGAAATCTGCCTTGGAAAATATTCACAAAGCGTATTCTTCAAGCATATGTGAAACCTCAGTTTGTAAGACCCCTTCAGTGAAATAAGTCTTCCAAACCTTCATGTCCAAAAGTTGAAGAGAAGATTTTACCTTAGTCAGTTACTATTAGAGAGGAAGAAAAGCCTAATCACTTAATGACATAACCAGTACTAGTATTATGGTAGAGCTAGCCAAAAAAGGTCTTGAAATTACTATCTAGTTAGTATCACAGAAGTATAGAATGGGGACTGCAGGAAAAATCTAGCAACTGACTTCCAATGAAAAATTATTGCTCCTATACAACAGAAAACTTTTAAAAACTGACTACATTTTTCATAAAGGTCCACAGTCTTTTTGTTGAATTCTTCGGACAAGCCATGCTTGGGGGCCAGAATTTTATGGGACTCAGAAGTTATGGATTTTAGGAAGGTAACACACTGTATGAACTGTATATTTTATAAACTGCCCTGGTGGTTTCATGCAGCATGCCATTAACAAACAGACTAATATTTCTACAGCAAAACATATACATTTGTGTCAGACAAATAAATACTACAGAGAGCCTCATGTCAGTTGAAGTTTGGCTAACAAATTAATTCATCTGTTTAAAAAAACTTCCACTTTTCAGAGCTTTTGGGATTTCAGAAGTATAGATGAAAAAATTACAACCTACAATAATATTTATTTTACAAAGTCCCAGATTTACTTAGTATCCCAGAGATACACTCTGCAATGGTGATATTTAGCCACTCAGCACTCAGTTAAATTATGTATTCAGTGCATATCAAATTTCTCCAGCTTAAAAATCAAGAGTCCTAACATCTATGTTCAGTGCAGAAAAGTCGAGAAATGCAAAAAAATAAAGAAAACACAACCCATAATCCCTCCACATAGAGATAACTGCTACTAAATTTTTGGTGTCTACATTTCCAGATTCCTCCTATACACACTAACAATTAGGATCAAAATGTCTAAAAGCTAAAATAGCTTTAGTGTGGATTTTTTGTTTTTATCTTACTATGTACCTGGAATATCCTTTTATCCTGAGGACTTTGGGCTTTCCTAAGTTCTGAAAAATTCTCAGCCATCATCTCTTCCAATATGGCCCTGCCACCATTCACACTATTTCCTCTTTTTGGAACTCATAGTTAGATGCAAGTTGGTGCCCCTCAATTTATATTCACATTTCTTAATTTCTCTTTATTTCTCTGTGCTACATCTGGGTAAATTACTCATTACTATCTTTCAATTTGCTAATTTTCCCTTCAAATATGTTTGGCCTAATGTTTAACCGACCTATTTTTGTATTTAATTTCAATAACTCCCATTTTTACTTTTACTTTTACATAGCCATTTACTTCTTACCTATTTTTGACACATTTTATATATATATATATGATTCCATGTATATGAAATGTCCACAATAGGCAAAATCTATAGAAACAGAAAGTAGATTAAAGGTTGCCGCTAGCTGGAACAGGAAAGGAGAGGGAAATGAGGAGTGACTCCTAATGGGTACAGGGTTTCTTTTGGGGAACACACAAAAATGTTCTCACATTAGATTGTGGTGATGGTTGCATAATCCTGTGAATATACTAAAAACACTGAGCTATACAATTGAAATAGGTGAATAGCATGGTATGTAAATTATATTTCAATAGAGCCATTTAAACAAATGAAAGAGAGGTCACCTGTAACAAATACTGCAGAGAGATCAGCTAAGATTAGAATAGAAACCATTGAATTGGGTAACATGAAGTTCATTTGTGACCTTGACAGATGTTTAGTGGAGTGGGGACAGAAGACAAACAAGGTGGACTGAGAGGGAATGAAAAATGAGGAAGTAGAGTCAAAGAAATTTTGTTTTAAAGGGTTGCAGAGAAATAGGGTAATGACTACAGAGGGATATGGAATAAAGGGAAGGTGTGGTGTGTTTTTTTTGGTGGGTTTTTTTTTTGTAAGATGGGAGATAATAGAGCATGTTTGTTGGTAAGAATGAATCGATATGGAGGGGAAAATTGATGGTGAAAGAAAATGTTTGTTGTTGAATCAAAGTCCTTGAAAAAGGGATGTTTAAAAAGCATAAATGGAAGGCTGACGTGCATTCATTTCAACAGGGGAGAAGGCAGAGAGCCAGGGCACAGAACATGTTGTTTTTTTAATGGCAATTATTTCTTTTATCTTTTTTAAGATCTTTAAAATGCTTAAAGTCATTTTGAAATTGCTCTAATAATTCCATTAGATTTCGAGTGAATGTACCTTCTGGTGTTTATTTTCTAAGTACCTGTCTTCCTCATATATTTGCAGGCTCAGACTTCCTTTTTTGAGTGGTTTTGAGGTAGGCCACCCCTCTTCCAGAGCCCATTACCTACAAGCTTGGAGCTCTTGTACTACGTGTTAGTGGAGAAATTACAGTTTCCAACTCTGAGCTATCTGGCAGTTCAGCCACTTCTGTGTCACATCAGGTTCACAGTTTTTAAAGCAACAACTGGAAGCAGAGGATTTCAGCCTTCTTTTCATCTAGCCCCAATCCAGCTCCCAGTTTCATCCAGGGTATCTAACTCTAGTTTCCCTGCAGAGTTATTTCCACCAGCTCCTAAATCCAGAGTCTAACTACCATGTTTCCCCAAAAATAAGACCTAGCCGAACAATCAGCTCTAACGCGTCTTTTGGAGCAAAAATTAATATAAGACTGGGTCTTATTTTAATATAATACCTGGTCTTGTATAAGGTATAGTATAATAATATCATATCATATCATACCGGGTCTTATATTAATTTTTGCTCCAAAAGACACATTGTCCGGCTAGGTCTTATTTTCAGGGAAACACAGCAGGAAAGGATCTTATGAAGGCATTCATACAAAGTACCTCAGGAAACTTTTGTTTTCCATTTTCCTTCATAGCCCAAAGCCTTAATCTTAAAGAATTAAATTTATGGATATAAGTGAACAGCATGCAATATCATCCAAAAAGAGCCAAACTCAATTGTAGGCTGCATTATAAAAAAATGTAAGTTCTAAAAAGTGAAGATTATCAGTCCCACTCAATGCTGTGCTGATGATTCATTTAATAAACATTAATTGACAGCTCCTAAGGACCAGGCACTGTGCAACACACTAAGAACACATGCTCATCCTTCCTCTTTTGCAATCTGCATATATTTTCTCATGTAATCCTCACAAAAGAACCCTCCAGGAACAGTGTGCTCAGTTTAATCTTCCAGAAAATTTTCTGAAAGAGAAAAAAATGTGTTTTAGAAGAAGGGATCAAAGGTATTGCTTGGTCACCTAAGATACTTACAGATTTTTCTTCCTAAGTTTACGATGCAATTTTAAAACACGGGGTCTTGAATGAGGTAGGAGACAACATGAAAGAATAAAATGAGGCCATGAAAGTGAATGGTTAGGAAGCAATAATTTGAGAAAAGCTCAATATTCACTGATTGAAGAACTGCCATTTGTTTCCTTTTTAACATTATTAAAAATCATGACCCAGAGTAATCTTTAATTGCTAATGTCAGAAAGAGTTATGATGTGGGCCCTTAGGGCTGAACGCTTCCTAACATCAACTTAAGAGCTTACAAATATTTGCTATGATGACTAAGTGGAGCTAAGCCTGAAGATTAGGCAGAACTTGAGACTGCAGGTAGAGAGACTAGTTAAGAGGTCAATAAAAAGTCTAAGCAAGATAGTCTAAACTTGAGTTGTGGCAGCAGGAAATGAAAAGGAAAGGCATTTACGAGATACTAAAGACCAACTTGATAACTCTATGTGGATGGAAAAGGAATCAAGTAACTAGGTTCCAAACTTTAGAGAGATAAGTTAGTGGTACCAGTAGCACATACAGGAAGCAGGGAAGAAGGTGCAGATTTAGGTCAACAGATGGATTTAGTTTGATATATATGACTTTGAAGTGTCAGCAAGACACTCAGAAGGAGATATTTAGCAGACAGTAAGATTAGGGTCTGAAAGCTAAAGGATATAGAGCTAGAAAGATCACACATGTGAAGAGTGTCCAGTACAAAGCCTGGACCCCATATACCTTCTGCTTCAGTCAGACCAAACCATATGCAGTTCTCCATTGGGCAGCTCTTTCCCATCTCTACTTCCAAACAAACTTTTCTATAAATCCAGACACCCTACTTCACACCTGGTTAACTCCTTGTCATCTTTCAGAATGCTCAGGTATCATTTTCCCAAATACCACTCATTTCCACCAGGAGGGTGTTACCTGAGTCTTACCTCTCTATATGTAGGTACCTAATTTTTAGCACCATGTTAAAAAGAGCAGGCCCTTGAAAGACCGATTGAAAGAACAGACTTGGCGTGTGCTCAACAAGCTTTGGAAGGAACTGCATCCTCTCAGAGGTGACCGCTAAAGAAATAAACTTGGATGACATTTCCAAAGGAGAGAAAACTAAGACGTCCTAAATATAGGTAAGCATTGTGGAGCACCTTCACCTAGAAGAAAGCAGTTCCCGAAAATTCTTCTAGACTTTTTCCAGCCCTAAATGCCTCACCTGTAACACAGGGATCATTACTCCTACCTCACAAGTTGCTGGGAAGATTAAATGAGATAGCATACATAGAGCACCTAGTATAATGTCTCAATTAATGTTCCTGTCTGTTCCCCAACTCAATGTGAAAACATGTTAGAGTCTGCTTATTTCTTTGCAATTTTAGTAACTGCTACCCTGAAAAGCAATCCAGGTTAGAAAAACAATGGCCATTTGAGAAAGGGAGGCTAGACTTGTCAGATGCTCCCCCTAAAGCAGAGTTTTTTCAATCTCAACACTATTGTCAATTTTGGCTGAATAAGTCTTTGTTGTAGGGGGCTTCCTGTGCATTACAGGTTGTTTAGCAGCATCCTTGAACTCTACCCACTGGGTGCCAGTAGCACTCTCCAAAAAAATGACTCCAGACATTTGCAAAATGTCCTCTGGTTGAGAACCAATAGCAGTCCCCACCAAAAATGTCTCCAGACACTGCCAAAATTTCCCCTGGTTGAGAACTGCTCTCCAGAATTCTGAAATTGTCACAGAAGTCTAAATCCTTTCCCTGGCATCTACAAATATCTCATAAACTTATGTGTTCCCTCACTGACTGATCTACTCATGAACTTAGGCTTAGACTTTTTAAGTCATTCTCCCTAAAAGTTAACCAAAACTGATAGCTAGCCTCTGAATTGTCAAGCAAGTCATCATAGATAACGCATGCAGTCTGACCACTCAGTGCACAATCACACTCAACCCTTAAAGCCAAACTAATATAATGAAACTAGAAACAGCCAATCCTAAAACATCTTCACACAAAATTAAGAGATTTGTCCCAGCACTCGTGTCTAAATCTTTTAACTACAGGTGGCATTAAGTAGATAGTGCATAAAACGAGTTTTAGTGGCCTAAAGACTTTTACAAGTGTTAAATACATTAATGATATACAAAAAATATTACATATATTTAAGAATTATTTTGTATCATATGCCTACATATTGCAACAACATAAAAAGTTATGTACACTAACAACAACAAAAAAAAACAAAACCCAGAAGCAAAAGTAGTGGAGAAACAAAAACTGAGTTAACAATTCACTAGTATTTTGGAATAAATTGCTTGAAGTTAATAAGTATAGCATGGTAATTAAGAGTACAGACTTGGAATCAGACTACCTGGATTAAAACCCCAACCCTAGATAGGTGACCTTGATAAATTACTTAATCTCTCTATGCCTGTTTCCTCCTTGGTAAAATAGAGATAATTACAGTACCCACCTTGTAGGGTTGTTGTGGAACTGAATGACTTAAAACAGGTTCAGTGCTGATATAGTGCCTAGCACATACATACTTAAGTATTAAACATTATTTATCATTCGTTGTAAGGATGCACAGGCAGAAAGTATACCTTTGGTGGTTATATAAAAGTAGACACAGTAGAGTCCAACAATGAACTTGCACCCAAATGCTCTGGGTTCAAACCGTTAACTAAATATTTCATTTGGGCTTCAATTTCTTCATCTGTAAAATAGGAAAGCACTTTGAAAATGGATTAACATAGGAAAATCTAAGGGCAGTTCCTTTAGTAGGATAGTAGGGAAAAATTGCATCTGTCTGCCAATTTACTAGAGGAAACTTTGTGAAAAGAGGTGACTTTTAAGGAAACACTCTAATAATGGGTCAATAGGGAAAGCACATGACTTGAACCCAGATAGGTCTAATTCAAAAGCCCCTGTTTTACTCTATAGTTTGAAAGCTTAAAATAAAAATAGAACATCCTGAGTTGTTACAAAATAAAGTTTATTTTCTTCGTATGAGGTAGGCACATTAACCTTTTGACGGTAGTAGAAATACATTAAAGGCACTGGCAGGGATTTGGTCACCATCCATTCAAAACAGCATGAACACACCACCAAACCCCTAAGTGACCATTTCTTTTCAATTATCAATGATTCATTCTTTCGGAGGTAAAGTGGGGTGATGTTGGAAGAAATGAGATTTGTCTTGTATAATCAGGAGTGTCCCAATAGTTTTAAATCAATTCGATATGTCCCTTTTTAGTTAGAAAAATCATTGCCTTCCAACGATTATTGCAAAAGCAAGGACTGTGCACACTGCACTTTATACTTATTAGGAAAGTATATTTAACAAACAGCTTTTGATAAGTAAAAGTTGCAACATCAATCACATGTGAGGCAGGCGTCGGACGCAGAACTCTGCCCATTGCTGCCAAAAAGTACAAAGAAAAAAAGAAAAATCAGCCTTTCCTAACCATTCAGCCAAAGGCCGCCCCCACAAAGCCTCAGAGGCGGGGACTGAGTCCCTGGCAGGTGATCTTCACAGGTGCCAGCAATCAAGTCTCTATGAAAAGGAAGGTCAAGTCGTCCTTCCGCGACATTTACGAAAAAATCCCCAAGAATTATGTCTTTGCCCCAGGGCAGAGCAGTCGCTGGGTCTCCTCCTCGTCACCCCGCAGGGAAGAGGAGATGGCCGCGTTTGACTGTGCGCTGGTCCTGCCCGGTTCTCCCGGGTCTCTCTCACCAGCCCAGCCTGAGAGGGCTCCCACGTGGCGCCTGCATTTAGCTCTCAGCCGGCTCCGCAACCCCGACCGGCGCTCTGATTGGTCACGGGCGGCGGGAGCCGCTCCGGAGCACGAGGCGACTCAGCCAAACTGGGAGGGCACCTGACAAGAGGTCGCAGCCCCGCGGGCAGCTTCCGGAGCAGCGGTTTCTGCACTTTGGCCCCATGCCGGCAGCGAGGACGCCACCCAGCGCCACGGCCGCGCAACTACACGTGGGCCCGGGTTGCGGCAGGTGCCGTCACCCTCTACCCTTCCTAGGGTAGCGCTCACCTCAGCGCTCGCGGAGCTTCCACCTTCAGCTTTTTGGGTTTCGGCTCCTGCTCAGTCGCGGCCATCTTTATGCTCCCAACCCACTTAGGCACTGGCGTGCGCCCCTTCGACTCTCTGGCCCCGCCCCCTCTCGTATCACCGCCTCCTTTTTACTAACCCCGCCCCTCCCGACTCCTCCCAGTCTATGCTTCTCCCACCCACAGTCATTGGCTCTACCCCTCGGCTCCACCCATTAGCTAATATACAAACCCTTCATGACCCCGCCCACCCGACTATAGGGGGACCCCAGACTGAGTTAGGCTGCGGATGAGCGCCTGAGTCCAGATGGTGTGAGATTGCCCCCCATTCTTCTAGATTCTGGATGATCTAAAAGATTTATATCCTAAAACGCAAGAGACGTGTTTCTTCTCATTCAGTGTCTTCCCGCTTATTTAATATTTCCAAATCGGTAGACCTAGTTGGTTTCTTTGAAGCTGTTAGTCAGGCAATCTACTGGGCACTCCAACTGCGGGGTCCTCACGGTCTTCTCAGCTGCTTCAGCCTCGGTCCGGAGAGGACCCGGCGCCGAATCACTGACAGGCCCAGGTGTCGGGGTGAGTGTGAGGGGCGGGGAGTCTGAGGTCAGGGGACAGTTCGGAACCTGGGGAGTAGGCTGAATAGCTAGGGTTCCGAACTCCAGCTTGGACTGCGGACCGGAGCGTTCCCGGTGCTGTGGGCCGGGACCGCGCCTCGCTCCCGGCCTTCCGGGCTTTCTTGCCAGCAGGGCCGGAAGGGAGCGGTGCACCTGCAGCTCAGTGTTCTCAGGCCCCAAACCGGAGAGATTCAAGCTCATTGGGGTTCTTCGGCGCGAGAAAAAGGTCTTGTCATCCATAGTGAGCTGGAGTGCCGACGACTCGGCCTTCAGCCCCAGGCTTCTGCTTTGGAGAACAAAACCTCTGACCTACCCGAGCGGACCTCTTGTCTGGGGTGGGGAATACAGTGAGGAGGGGATTGCAGTTCTTCAGGAGAGTGAATATGGAAAAGTGACGAGCGATGTGGCTGGGTGGATTTGATAGATTTGGATTGAACCTGAAGCCTATAGTTTAAGAAGGTGGTGCCACTATAGAATTAGGAGCTGTCGGATGAGGAGAAGGAATTTTGTGGAACTTAGGGATATATCGAGGTTGAAACAGTGATTTAGATGGACATGGTAGAAAGATTAAAAGAAAAAAAAGCGTGGGAAGTAATCCGGAAAGAAATTTACAAGGTGAGAACCCAAACAGGTGAAGTTTCATGTAAGAGGATAAGAAGTACTTGTTTTGTTTGGAGGAACGTTATCATGAAATGTACAAGGGTCAAAGGAGTAAGTTGAAGTCTGAGAATAGGTTGTTGGATTTGTTGATTAGGAAGTTAGCCATTTGAGAGAGCGACTTTCATAGAGTCAGTTACTGAGAGGAGAGACTGCAAGTGGACTCATTTGGAGTATGAAGCAAAAGATTATTGAGCATGAGAAGATCCCTAAAAGGTTCGAGGTTTGTTTGTTTTTAAAGAATACAAAATACATTAAGTTTTGGTGCAGAAAGCAAGTAACCCATGTCTAAGATTAAAGATTCAAAAAGAGGAGATAAAGACCTTGGAAAAGACGAAAGGAAATGGGATCAAAATTACAAATGGAAGAATTAGCTCTGGAAACAAAGGACACTTTCGATTGAAAACATAGGAAAAGTGGAGGAATGAGGTAAATGAAGAATTACCTGACATATCTTTAGTAGGAAAGCTCTCTTTGAAATAAGGTTAGCTTTTCTTACTGAACCTTAGGATTTTTACAATGTTTCTAAATATTCAACATAATATATTATTGGAGTTCCCTGCTGACTAGACATTTTTAAGAATATTTAAGAAGCTCAATAATATCTCTATTCATGGGTAGCAAATGGTATTTGTAGTCTCTCTCCCTCTACAAATGACCTCTCTTATTACACACAGAAAATAAAAGCCATCATCTTCCTGCAACCAAATATACAAATCTTGCCGTTTGTTCAAATCCTTTCACCTAGTCTCCCAATACCATTCTCTCCTACTGTCTCCGGGTCTTCTTTTATTCAGTGATTCTCCTACATCATCAGTCTTTCCCCTCTGCTCACACCTTTCATTGAGCATTTAAAAATCATCTTCCTTAACTTTATGAACTACTCCTATTTATTTTCTTGTCTTTTCATCCCCTTCACAGCTAGAGCTCTTGAATGTATCAACTACTCGCCTTATCTCTTTTCTTCCCAATTCATGCTATTTATTTATCAGCCCACTGTAGCATATCTAGTTTCCAGCTAAACGACCACTGACTACTTTTACAAAGATCACCAGTGTCCTCTGTGTTAAATCATATATCAGTGGGGACAAAAATTGCCTCTTGTGAAACAAATGAAAAAATCATACTCTTTTTATGTATAAAGCACAGATATGTTTACAGTACATAAAGAGATATACAGATATACTGTAGTATTAAAATTTTTATAGGAGGGGTATGATTGAAGGGAAATCTGAAAAAGCAGGAATATTGAAAAGAAAGTTGAGAAACACTATTAAATCAACAGTTATTTTCAGTTCTTATAGCTTGAATTCTTTGTGCCATTTAAAATGTTTAACACTCCATTCTTTTGGAAACACACTAACACACTCTAGTCACTAGAAAACATTATCCTCCCCATCCCCTTTTTTTTAATCCTTCTTCAGCCATATTTTAGTCTTTTTTTTTTAAGGCCTACTTGTTTGACTCAGCTGCTACTCAAATGTTGGAGTTCCTTCCACAGTTTCTCTTCTACTATGCACATTCTCTCTTTGTAATTTTATTCTCCTTATAGTTACAATTCCCATTAGCAAAAAATCATGATTACTCACAAATCGATCTCAAATTTGGCTTCTCTCTAAAGCACCAGACCTATATATACAGTAGTCTTTTGAATATATCCATTTGAGTCAAATGTATCCAGATTTGGGTCAGATTATACAGGATTAGGGCTAAATGCCTCATTTTTCCCTCTCATCTCCACCCCGCCCCCTCCCTAATCTTCGCTCAAACCTGAATGTTTCTCTTTTCATTTTTCTCCATCCTTACTGTCAACACTCTAGTTCAGGCCACCACCATAACACATCTCTCAACTGGTCTCAATGATACTCAGTTGCCCCATTATGCAATTTCTGCAGTACAATCTTAAAACTGTAAATTGGATTGCATGAATCTCCTCCATAAAACCATAGAAAATGATTTTACATTGCCCAGAGAATAAAGTGAACTAATCTCTGCTTATCTTCTTCTCCAGTCTCATCTCACAACTTCCCTCCGCCTCCTAAAATTGCTGAATTTGTACTGGATTTGTCTTGTGTTTTCCCTCACATCAAAGCCTGTGAATTTCTATAGCACACTGTGTTTCCCTATCATAATAGGAATTACATTTTACTGTATTAAGTTGTTTGCCTTCTTCGTTGAACTCTAAACGTGAGTTCAGGGAGTCTAATTTGTTCACCCTTGTATCTTCATTGCTTAATATATAAAACATATTCAAAACTACTTGTTGAATGAATAAATGGTCAAAATATTGGCTGAGAATCGGGAGCTACAGTATTTTCTGGCCTTATTCTCTGGCCTTGGATATGCCTATCTCACCTTCCATGCCTTTATTCTGTTACATAGAGAAGAAACACATTTTCTTTTTTAGACACTATCTTCCAAGGATATTTTGACTATTGTAATTGCAGTGATTATGAATCATCAGAATGAGTGTGTTCAACATTTGGTAAAGGGAATTTATGACATATTTAAGCTGCAGTCAGAACTCTGGTGGAACAGCCTCTGAGCACAGTTTCTCAAGTGGCTTTAAAATAAATTGGGAGAATTCTGCTTTCTGACTCAAAAGATAGTTGTGGTGGTGGTGAGTGTGTAGCTTTCCCAGGAAGTTTATTAAAATAATAAAAGAACTACATCTGCTAAAAGGTTAAGTAGTTAAACAAATAGGCTGCATGTGATATTTATTTAATTGTTATATGCATTAGGCCCTTGGTCATAATATGGATAGAAGAAATAAGCTCTCTTTTCCTATAGTAGAAGGTTAAGATGGGTTTTAAAGCTCAGAACTGTTGAAAGCCACAAGTGTTATACTTTCATCTCAGCACTAAGGATAACAATAATAAATCCAGATGGCCAGTTTAACTTACTGTATTCTTCCAAGACCTGAATTACTGCCAGTGAAAACAACTTTGGTGGAAACTTTTCCTGGAAAGAATTTTTCACCAGCTTAAGAGGATGAGTAGGAATCTGGTTCCTAAAAATAAACAAACAACAAAGTCACTTGCTTTCAGAACAAGCAGGTCTTTTAGGGTATATTGTGGCAATGGGATACCACAGGTCCATGTGAACTATACTTTCTACAGGATGAATGGTTGAGGAAGGTAACCTGTGTCAGCTCTTTTAAATATAATTTATATTGCAAACAATTTATTAGAACACATTTTGGCTCCTAACTAAACAATAAGCATATCCTTCAACTCTTCCTCTTAATTACAAGCTCAAAACAGCACATTTGCTGCCCCGTTCAATGTGGTATAACCACTAGCTGCATGTAGTAATTTAAATTTAAATTAATTAAAAATAAAACTTCAGTACATCGGTAATATTAACCATATTTTAAATGTCCAATAGCCACATGTGGCTACGATACTGGACAGCATAGATATAGGACATGCCCATCATTGCCTGAAATCCTATCAGTGTTGCATTATGTTCCTAATAATCAGTCTCTAAGAGGCAGGTAAAAACAGGAGCTCAGGATTCAACTGGTTCTGGGTTTGAATCCTAGCTCTGATACTTATGCTATGATCTTAGGTCGTAGACTTAGCATTTCTGATACTTTATTGTCATATCTGTAAAATGGAGATAGAGAAGTATAGCATTGACTGCTGAAGATTAAGTGAGATAATGTAGCTAAAGTGCCTAGCATAGTATCTGGTCCACAGTAAGTACTTAATACCTTTTAGATATTATTAATTCATTTATCCTTAATGAATAGAACACTTTGAATGGAACTGAAAATTAATTTTTGTAAAGGATGACATATCAATAGCTGGCTCACCTGAAGTGCTCCAGTCTGGGTCTCACTAAGTTTATTACAGTATTCTGCTTTAAACCACACTATATTTCAGATGAAGATGTTATTTCAAGGAAAAGTGTCATAATACAAATTTAGTTGCAGATCTTATTGCTGGAGATTCTGTTTCATGGAAAAAAAGAAAAGAATCAGCAGAGGTTATAGTCAGTTAAAGTTAATAGGTTCTGTGTAGCAACTCTATATATTCCATTGG
Organism: Rhinolophus sinicus; assembly: GCF_036562045.2. Taxonomy (NCBI): domain Eukaryota; kingdom Metazoa; phylum Chordata; class Mammalia; order Chiroptera; family Rhinolophidae; genus Rhinolophus; species Rhinolophus sinicus. Next base: position 50,958,870 of record NC_133757.1, on the reverse strand, counting down.
CACTAATAGAAATATAAGGCTAACACAAAGCAAACCTACTGAACAACTCATCTAACTAGATAAAGTAGAAAAATTTATCAGGTTTCAGATATTCTGAAAAAATTCAGTAGGTCCAAAGCCTAAGGAATCAAGGTTTATTGCTGCCAACTCAAGTTGATTGCTTGGCTAAACAGAGATGGCTTTGAACAAAGAAACATTTTATTGTTTCCAATAAATAGAAACCCTAAACTATTAACAGCATGTATAACCTTATTAATACAGTAATTACTAAAACACAGTAATTAGTATTAATTTACTTGAAAACTATTAAACATATGCCAAATGGGAAAGAGAAATCATCACCAGATAGTCTTTAAATGTCAGCTGCTTTCATAAAATAACTAACATTCTCTAAAAAGAACTGGTCAGGTTGATGTCATTGTTTTCTGTGTGAACAGAATTGAATGAATCGATTCTAGAAAGTCTTCCTTTCCTCTTTGAAATTTATCTTTGTGCATAGATACTGTATTCAGATTTTAAATTCTTTCTCCTTAGGCTACATGTATCATACATGTATCAAACATGTAGCCTGTAATTTTGAATGAATGGACCACTGTACTAAACACCAAATACTATCCACATAAAAGAAAAAAACGATTAAGGTAATTAGACATTTTCCCACTGACCCCCATATTGCAAGGACAATGAACTTTTTATTTAAACATAACTAACCCATAGAAAAGTATACAAGTCATAACATAAAGTCCAATGATTTATCACAAAATGAACACAACTTGTAAGCATCATCTAGACCAAGAAATAAAACATTACCAGCACCTTAGAAGACCACCCCTATACCCATCTCAGTTACTGCCTCCACTTTCCTCCATAAAATAAACCATTTGAATTTTCAAACAGTTTTACCTGTTCTAGAACTTCATATAAATAAAATCATACAGTGTGTATCCTTTTGTGTCTGTTTGTTCAGTATTGAGTTTGTAAGATTCATCCATATTTGTCTCATGTAGCAATAGCTTATTCATTTTCATTGCTGTATAATTTTTCATTTAATAATACACTGTTTATTTTTATACATTTTTTTGGTACGTTTCTGTTTGATCCACCTGGGAGTGAATTTGTGTGTATAAGGTATTATGATAATGTGTAGCAATACAGTTGATTTTTCATATTAATCTTGTATTCTGCAACCTTGTTAAACTCATTTATTAGCTCTAAGTGTGTGTGGGGGGGAGGGGTGTTTATTTCTTCCTTTCCTAATTAGAAGCCTTTTCATTTTCTTGCCTAATTGCCCTGGCTAGAGCCTCTAGTTGAATAGAAGTCAGAAGAGTGTACATCATTGTTTGTTCTTGATATTAAGGGGAAAGCTTGTGGTCTTTAATGTTAAACATGATGTTAGCTATGGAATTTTCATAGATGCTTTTTATCAGTTTGAAGAAGTTTCTTTCTATTCCAAGTTTAAGGGTTTTTATCACAAAAGGATGTTGGATTTTGCCAAATGATTTTCTTCTGTACCTTTAGAAATGATTCTGTTTTTTTTGTCTTTTATGAGTATTGTGTATTGTGTTGATTGATTTTCATATGTTGTATCAACCTTGCATTCTTGGAATAAATCCCACTTGGTCAGGGTGTATAATCTTTTTATATGTTGCTGGATTCAGTTGCTAGTATTTTGTTCAGGAGTTTTTGCCTCTATATTCTTAAGTGATAACAGTATGTGGTTTCTTGTATTGCCTTGTCTGGTTTTGGTGTCAGGATAATACAAGGATACTTTCTGATGTATACTAAATTTAAACCTTTTCTCCCCCCGCCAGAAAATGATCCACAGTCTATTTCTCATAAACTGCTCCGGTGACATATTTCTAGAGAAGCACTGGAAGAGTGTTGTGAGCCAATCTGTCTGTGATTATTTCTTTGAAGCTCAAGAGAAAGCTGCTGACGTTGAAAATGTACCACCTGTCATTTCAACACCTCACCACTACCTCATCAGTATCTATCGGGATAAGCTCTTCTTTGTGTCTGTCATACAGACTGAAGTGCCACCTCTCTTTGTAATTGAGTTCCTACATCGAGTTGCTGACACTTTTCAGGTTAGTTATTCATCAAATCTTTTGAACTTAAATTACCTAAGTTAGTTGGAGGTGGGACACGTTATTATATTTGTTAATTACCCAGCTATTGACGTGTTGTCTGTCTGTCTGTCTCTTCTACTAAGCATAAATTCATAAAACCTTTTTTGTAGGGTGTACAGTAGCACACATGGCTGCTGCATTCACTGTTTTAGGAGAACAGAACAATCGCATGGTCACGAAAGCCTTATTTTTTATATGCATTACAAATTATGTCCTCAGGAAGCAACAGTGCCCTCCACATACAATTCTATGAATGGTCCCAAGATTTTATTGGTTATCAAGTCTTCTAATATTTACATTTTTTATTTTATCTTGTTTTGCAGAATATACCAAATAGTTTAAAACTTAGCTGTGTGTTTTGGAGTACCGAATCACAGCAAAGGAAGCTTATAGTTCACATTCTTATTTAATGTTTCAGTGTACTTTCTGGCGTAATATGTAATAGGAATTCAATCTAAAAATATTAAGAAAATATTGAGGAATGGTATATAGAACTATCGAGGGTGTTTTTTCCTCTGTATTTCCTCTGTATTCATCTTAAACAATGAATTATGTTACTATAACTATTTTTCAAAACAAAAAGTATTTAGCAAGCCTTTCTTCATGCCTTCCATTGTGCAATATTATATACATTTTGTCAGGACTACTTTGGTGAGTGTTCGGAGGCTGCAATTAAGGATAATGTGGTCATAGTATATGAGCTCTTGGAAGAAATGTTAGACAATGGATTTCCACTGGCTACTGAATCTAACATTTTGAAAGAACTGATTAAACCACCAACAATTCTACGTTCTGTCGTCAACTCTATTACAGGTAAGGTGAAGACATACTTTATTAGGAGCAATTAAAACTTTATAAACAACTCATTGTTGCTTATGTTCTGACAGATTATTAAGGTAGTCCAGTGTAGCCAGAATTAAAGTTGGTGATAATGTTAAAATAGATAGTATATTTCTTTTCATGGAAAGAGGCTAGATTGTAAATGATAAAGAACTTTTGGTTATTACTTTTTTATTATAGGTTTTTCTACAAGACCACAACTTATTACTATTGTTTAACACTAAAGAGTAAGACTGAATAAATTATCTCATTTAATCCTAAAGTAGCCTATATCATGATGGGTGTTAACTAAACTTATGTGGTAATCATTTTGCAATATATACATAAATCATTATGTTATATATCTTAAATTTAACACAATGTTAAGTGTCAATTGTAACTCAATAAAGTTGGGGGAAAAAATACTGTTATAAAACTGGCAATATGCTGCAAACCCTATAATTACTAGCGTATAGAAAATGTAACTCTATACCAGAGTATGTACTATCTCCTCCAAGTCTTTTTTTATACATGCAAGAGAGGTATTAAAACAAAAGGATGTAGGAAAGTAGTCCATTTATGAGATCTTATACTTTGTGTGCCTTGTACTTGTGTTATAAGCTTCCAATTTCTAGCTCTACTGAGCTAGTACATCAGATAACAATATTCTTTTGAGAATATTAAAGACTTATAGAGAAAAATTTCTATGAAACATTATATGCCATTCCAGCTATACTGTCCACGGTTGTAAATGCCTCTCCAAGTGTATTGACCTAAAAAATGGGGTAAGAGAGGCCTGGAAAAAAATGATCGTTCCATAGCTCTTATTCATCCTCTGTACAAGGCTGAGTGACAGGAGAAATTCAAAGAAAGATCATCTCATCTGTGCTCCTAAAACTTACACTCTGGATGGGAGAGACTGGAAAATAAATTAAAATATATAAATAATAGTGTAAAGTTTTTAAAAGCAATTTCATACTTTATAGATGATGTAGTCACACTGGAAAGTGTTGTTGTTAAGAATGTACCACTTTTGAATTGGAAATCTACATTAACCAAAAATGTTGAATATGTCACTCCTCAAGGATATATGTTTGGGACAATCAGATTTATTTTCAGATCTATGTCAGCTTACCAGGAAATTAGCCCGCTGTTGAACATGAGCCATATTGCAGCCAGATGGGTGTGCTGACCTTAAAATGGAAAAAGGCCAAAGTATGTTCTTCATTGCAGTTACTCCACTGAGGCCTGCTTGGCAGCATCTCATGTTGAATCTAAGCTGAATACCAAAGGACCTAGTTATCACTCTGTATTCTCAGTGGAGACATTTTATCAGCAGAAGGGTTTGAAACAACCAGCTTCTTTTTTCATCAGTGGCAGCAGGATGAGATTCTGTTGTTGAGCCACTGGAATTAGGTTAGGTTACTGTTAACACACAGGAAGCAAAAGATAAGTAAATGAATTTAACCTGGATTGGCAGATAGAGGACCACATGGCCTATTTCTGTCTTCTGGAAATTTGATCATGTTGGTATGGATATGTGTCCAACAATTCTGGAAACCTTCTGCAACTTCAGTGAAGAAAAACCCAAATATTAAAGAAGCAACTAAAGCATTCGATTTTTTTTTTTTCTGTTAATGCCTTTTCTGATGATTATTTTATGCATTAGCTTCGCTTTCTCCTTTTCTGGTTTTTAGGCAGTAGTAATGTTGGGGACACACTCCCCACTGGGCAGCTGTCCAACATCCCATGGCGCCGGGCAGGGGTAAAGTACACAAATAATGAAGCCTATTTCGATGTCGTTGAAGAAATAGATGCAATTATAGATAAATCAGGTAATTGTGTATATGCAGTCTTATTTGGGAAAAACAGTTCAGCTGACATAAGCTGAATAGACAATTGAAATCCCTTGGCAGTATGGTTTCAGTGGAAAAGCTTTGGTTTTCTAATTGTTTAAAAATCTGTTTATTTTGCCCAGAGATTACATATAATTTTCATAACCACTAGTTGAGATCTGCCAAACCTTTGTAAATCAGATCTTATGCTGTCTTACATTTAGCTAGTTATTACCCTGTACACCTCTCCCTCTTGCCATTCATTCATTCTAACATTTACTATATATCTATTGTATACCATACCTTTGCTGCTACTTTTGTGCAGTACTTCTAGTAAAGACCCCAGACAAAATAACAGTACTCTGTTAGAATCATAAATTTTTTTTAAAAACATCTAGTCCAACCCTCACATTTTACACAGAAGGAAACTGAAGTTCAGAAGGGCTAAGTAATCTGCTCAAGGTAACACAGCTAGTTGGTGTGTGAAAATGAGTTACTGTGAAATAATAGCTAATATCTTTTCTATAGTGAGTGCCCTTTTCAGTGTAAAATTCCATTGTACAGAATAATAGCTATATTACAGAATAATGGCTCCTGTTTCTTAAAAGTTAACAGATAGCTTAATCCATTTCATGAGAAACTTGCCTCATTTTTAAATTCTGTTAAAAATATTCTAACTTTATATCCAGCACTAGTACAAGTTTGACTATAAAGATATAGACAGGTTTGATTTTCCTCAGAATTATTATATTCCAACCAGAGTTAGGTACAGGCCATGGCACTTAAAAAGCTGTCTGAAGTGGTGTAATGGATCTCTGTCCACTGACCTGTTAATAGATGTGCAAAGCTTCAGTATGTCTGACACCCAGGAGGTATCTCCATTACTTCAGAGATAGTGATAGCTCTAGTAAAGACGCAGATTCTAGTGATGTTATCACCCTGTTTTTTCTTTCTTCAGGATCTACAGTCTTTGCAGAAATTCAGGGGGTCATTGATGCTTGCATTAAACTATCTGGAATGCCTGACCTTTCCCTTTCTTTCATGGTAGGTTTTGTTCTCCTGTTCTGTAGCTGCTTTCATGCCTAATCCATGTGAAGTACTAAGTGAAATGATAAATACTGAGACATGTTGGTATCTTAGAATGCAGAAGACTATCTCAGAAATATCCTTAGCACAACTTACCAAGAAAATAGCTTATATGATGAGCGTAGCCTTCATGGAAAAGCTGAGGAAAGGTCTTTGCCTGGATGTGCTAGAAGGAGCTTAAATGGCAGGCTGGTTTCTGCAAATCTGCTGTGTTATTTTTACTGAATTGTTATTTGCTTTGCTGATAGGAAAGGGCATTGATTTTTTGCATCATTTTAGACTTGGTATGACACAATCAAGAGAACTGAGTTCTGATGCTATCTCTGTCACTAGCTTGTTCTGACCTTGAGTTCTTTGAACCTATGTTTTTTTTTCATCTATGAAATGGGAATGATACTACTTGTATTTTCTACCTCATAGAGTTATTGAAATTCAAATAAAATAAGGCATATAAAATTTTATATTATGAAACCATAAGGTTGTGTTGATGGGGTCACAGTAACAAACTCTTACATGACCTTTAAGGAGCATATTAATTTCTCATAATATCTGAGTAGCATTGCCATATTCATTATACTCTATGAATATGGCTGTGTTCTGTTTTCCTGGCAGAACCCAAGGCTTCTAGATGATGTCAGCTTCCACCCCTGCATCCGGTTCAAGCGTTGGGAATCTGAAAGAGTTTTGTCATTTATTCCTCCGGATGGAAATTTTCGACTCATATCATATCGTGTCAGCTCACAAAAGTATGTTGATGCATCAACCAGATACTGCCATCATATACCAATGTGCTGGGTAGAACTGACTTCCCTGTTTCATTCTGACAGTTAGATACTTGAATTCATCATTGTTCTCTTTAGCCATGGTTCACCAGGATAGCCAACGACTGGTGAAAATATGTCTAAAATAATCAGTGTACCTTGACTCTAAGAGTATGGAGTAGTAGTAAATGAGACTAGTCAAATACCTGAAAACAAGCATTTGGGACTTGTACCTGAGAACAAACATTTGGGACTATGTATAACTTGGGCAAAACCGTGATCCGTGCTATAATTTTACTATAGTCTGTAGACTTCATGGCTGACAGAAGGAGACAGACCTACCGATAGTTCCCCAGACATCCCCCAACTGAAGAGTGATTTGAAGAGTGGCTTCAAGTCACTCTTCTCTGCACTGTGGTTTAAATGCATGATTCAGTGTTGTGGTTTATAGCTGGTTTGTCCCTTGAAAATATCAGAAGTTATTTGGGTAACATCAGGACATGACTCAAAAGTAGAGGAATTGTTTCTTGGCTTTTACCACAAAGGAACTGCTTTATTTAGTTTTTATAATTTTAAATTATTTCTATGGGATCTTAATTCATTTCTTTAAACTACTGCTATTTGCCCCAATTGTTGATCCTATCATTGAGCTTCAGATCTCTATCTTTATTTGTATAGTTATTGCTCAGAAATTGTCATTCCTAATGCAGTGGTACCTGAACACTGAGCTATGCTCACCACCTCCCTTCAGCCTGCCCCCGATACAGAATCTGCAGTTCTGAAGGTACTGGGCCCTATAGTGGGATAAGAGGCAGAGTAAGATACTCTGCACTGAGGTTTTTAGGCCGCCTCCTGAGCTGTCTCATAACATTAATTGTGTGTGTCTGTGCTTTTGTGTCTTTCTTTATCTTTTTAGTCTAGTGGCAATACCAGTGTATGTGAAGCATAGCATCAGCTTTAAGGAGAACAGTTCCTGTGGCAGATTTGATATTACAATTGGACCAAAGCAGAATATGGGAAAAACTATTGAAGGAATCACAGTGACAGTTCACATGCCAAAAGTTGTGCTGAATATGAACCTGACACCAACACAAGGCAGCTATACATTTGATCCAGTTACCAAGGTACAGCTACCTCAAATCAAGAGTGAGCGAGTGTTTCTGCAGTCTTTGTTTTGTGATTTGCTTGGGGAGTAGGTAGAGGGAAGGTTTAGTGTCTTGGTTAAAACTAAAGTCCCTGATGAAACCTAGAGAGCATACTGTGCTGTGCTTCTGCCACTGGCTGTGAAGGGAATCCTGTATCTGCTGCCGAGTAGAACAACTGCAAAGAGACTCATCCTGTCCTCCTCCATAAAGTGCCTTTACTCTTCATTGATAATCCAGAGACACACTCATTTTCTAGTGAGGAAGATGTGAAAGCTTTTTAAAAAGAGAAAAGTATTTTGTGGGTATAAAAAGATATTGTTAAATTTTCTATTGAAATTGGTCATTAAGACCTTTCTCTTCCTTTTCAATTTAAAAGCATTGTTTCATACTTTTCCACAGGGGATGTTGGCTGGAAAGCTACTTTCTCACCCTATATAAATGTGCCTCAAGCAGAGGGTTTTCAGAGAAACTCTAAAAATTTATTTTCTTTCAGCTTCCTCCTTGGGTGAAAAATACTCTTTTCAATAGCAGAGTCATTGAGCTGCCTGATAAATGAAAAAATACATTTTAAAATAAAATCATAGAATGTTAAAGATCATCTAATCCAGTCCTGAGTATTCAAAGAACCTCTCCAGAGACCACACAGGGTTGAGAAGTGAAGGGGAGTTCCAGATCCATAGCCCTTCAGTCCAGCTTCAACCATAACAGCTTTGCTTTCTCCTCTTAGTAAGCTTCCACCCTAAAGATTTCCTTTGAACGAAGTGTCCCATAGCTAAAAGTTTAAAAATACCAATTTAAGTCAGTCTTATCATTTTATAGAAAATAAACTGAGGCCCAGACAGAAACAATAAAGTCGGTATAGTGGAAAGAACATTTGAAATCAGATAGCCTTAGGTTCAAAGCCCAACCTTCTCACTAACTGTCTGACCTTAAGCAAATCATTTGACCTCAGCCTTAATTTCCTCATTTGTAAAAAGACAAAATCTAAATCATAGGTTACTATGAAATAATGTACAAATAGTGCTATATCCAAAAGTAGATGTTCAACAAATGTTGGTTCTCTACTTACTCTCCATTCAGTCACAGAACTAATTAGTGGTAAACTCAGTGAAGATCCCAGGTCTCAATGACCCAGTTAGGATGGCAAAGTAGGTAAATGCTATACTTGCCTTCTCTCACGACCACATTAAAATTACAACTAAACTGTAGAACAACAATCAGAGTCACCTGAAGTCTAACTGAGCTGAAGCCCTACAACTACGGACACACAGAAAAAAAACACTTCAGGATTGGCAGAGACATGGAATGGACTGGTCCCACACCTGCCTGTGACCATTAAAAATCAGGAGGGATATCTCAGCTGCAGAGATCCCCCAACTGGAGGGGTGAGGAGTCCCAGCCCCTTACCAGCCCAGGGTTCCAGTGCCGGGGAGAGAAGTCCCCTAATTTCTGGCTGTGAAAAATAGCAGAGATTGTGGCTGAGTGAACTCCAGCCACCCCTCTTAAAGGGACTATGCACGGACTTACCGTTGCAATCACTGCTTCTGAGCTCCGGTGCTGGGGCAGCAGGTGGAGAGGCGACTGGCACATACATGGGAAACTGACTTGTATGACTACAGGACGAGGGCTGGAGGGACAGCTTTCTCCCAGATAGAGGAACTGGCAGAAGCCATTGTTTCTTTGTTGAGCCCTCCCCTTTCCCGGAGTGCAGACGCTGGTGGCTGCCATATCTGAATCTCCATCAAGCTGGCTAACGCTGTTCTTTTGCCACACCCTGGTGATTTGAGACCCCACCCCACTCAACTTTTGGGCACACCCAAACTTGCTTCCAGTGGCTTTTTCATACAAGCCACCTGCCTTAGCTCATACCACAGACTTTCCTAGGGTCTCTGAAAGGTTTGCAGAACACAGACAAGCAGTATCTGGCTTGAGTGTGTCCCATACCTCTGGCTGAGCAGCCCTAAGCCCAGCACTAGTGGCAGCCGACCTTGGTTCATGGCTTGGCCTCTCCAGGCATTTTCAATCAAGGCATGGGCAGCGGCCGTCTGCAGATTGTTTTGTGGCTCCTGCCTGGTGGCCCCAGCTGGGACATGGGCTGCAGCTGAACTTGACCCGTAGCAGGTCCCCTCCCAGGTGGCACACCAGTAGCCAGCTTCAAAACAAGTAGGAACATCACCCAGCCACCTCCAAGGACGACACACCCAGGGAGCAGATTGGCTAAGTACCAGAGCCCTGCTGATGCAGATCCTACACTGCATCAGCAGAGTAGATCAGCCCCTGCACCACAACTCCTCCACTGTGTCACAGCAAGTCCTCACAACCAGTGAGACCAAGGGTGAATCCTTCCCGTTGATAATGCAAATAGCAACCAAGGCTCAACTACAACAAGAGGGCACACACAACTCACACAAGGGACCACCTGGAGTGTGTGGCTCAGGTGACCAGGAATACTGTGCCACTGAACCCACAGCACATCTACTACATAAGGCCACTCTACTGGGAGACATAGCAGCCCTACCTAATACATAGAAACAAACAGAGGGAGGCAGCCGAAATGGGGAGACAAACATGTCCCAAATAAAATAAAGCTCTAGAAAAAGAACTAAACAAAATGGAGACAAGCAATCTACCAGATGCAGAGTTCAAAACACTGGTTATAAAGATGCTCAGTTGTTTCAGGCAGAACTTCAACAAAGAGATAGGAAGCATAAAAATGGAAATAGAAAACATAAAAAAGAACTAGTCAAAAATAAAGAATACAATAGTGGAAATGAAGAATACATTACAGGGAATCAACAGTAGATTAGATGAAGCAGAAGATCGAATCAGCGATTTAGAAGATAAGGCAGCAGAAAACACCCAATCAGAACAGAACAGCAAAAAGAAAAAAGAAAAAAAGAATAGTTTAAGGGGCCTCTGAGACATCAAGCGTACCAACATTCGCATTATAGGGATACCAGAAGGAGAAGAGAGAAAGCAAGGAATTAAAAACCTATTTAAGGAAATAATGATGGGAAACTTTCCCAACCTGGCAAAGGAAATAGATATACAAGCCTAGGAAATGCAGAGTGCAGCAAGAAAAAAGCAGTTACCTACAAGGGAGCCCCCATAAGACTGTCAGCTGATTTCTCAACAGAAACTTTGCAGGAAAGAAGGAATTGGCAGGAAATGTTCAAAGTGATGAAAAGCAAGGACCTACAACCAAGATTACCCAGCAAAGCTGTCGTTTAGAATTGAAGGATAGATGAAGAGCTTCCCAGACAAGAAAAAGCTAAAGAAGTTCCTCACCACCAAACCAGTATTACAAGGAATGTTAGAGGGACTTCCTTAAGACAGAAAAAAATATATGTATATATGAATAATGAAAAGGCAATAACTACATACCTATCAACAATAACTTTCAGTGTAAATGGGTTAAATGCTCCAATCAAAAGATAGGGGGGCTGAATGGATAAGAAAACAAGACCCTTATATATGCTACCTATAAGAGACTCATTTCAGATCAAAAGACACACAGAGGGATGGAAAAAGATATTTCATGAAATTGGAAACAAAAAAGCTGGGGTAGCAATACTTATACCAGGCAAATTAGACTTTAAAATAAAGGCTATAACAAGACACTTCTGGGTATTTATTTGAAGAAACGCAAAATGGTACTTTGAGGGCACATGCTCATCCATATGTTCATTGCAGCATTATTTACAATAGCCAAGATATGGAGGCAGCCTGGGTGTCCCTGAATGGATGAATGGATAATGAAGAGGTGGTACACATATACAATGGAATAGTACTCAGCCATAAAAGAGAATGAACTTTCCATCTACAACAACATGGATGGACCTAGAGGGTATTGTGCTGAGTGTAGCAAGTCAGAGACAGACAAATGTCATATGATTTCACTTATAAGTGGAATCTAAAGAACAAAATAAATGAAACAGAAACAAACACATAGATACAGAGAACATTTTGATGGTTTCCAAGTGGGAGGGGTTTGGGGTTAAGTGAAAAAGAAAAGGATTAAGAAATACAAACTGGTTGTTACCCAGTAGTCATGAGGATGTAATGTATAGCACAACAAATACAGTCAATAATATTGTAATAACAATGGTGTCAGATGGGTACTAGGTTTATTGGGGTGATAGATGGGTGGGGGGTTGGATGCAGGGTGAAGGTGAAGGGAATAAGAAATACACATTGGTAGTTATAGTCATGGGGATGTAAAGCATAAGGAATATAATAAATAATATGGTAACAACTATATATAGTGCCAGGTGGGTACTAGTCAGGGAGATCACTTCTTAAATTATATAAATGTCTGACAACTACGCTGTATACCTGAAATTAATATAAAGTAATATTGAACATCAACCGTAATTAAAAAATTAAAAAGGGGGGAAAGATAAAGGGGAATTAGAGATTCAAACTTCAGGTATAAAACAAGTTAAGTCTTGGGGGTGTATTATACAGCATAGGAAATATAATCAATAATATTGTGATAGCGTGGTACGTTGTCAGATGGTTGCTGGACTTACAGTGATCACTTCTTTAGCATAGGGAATATAATCAGTAATGTAATAACTAAGTATAGTGCCAGGTGAGTACTTTTGAATAACTATTACGAACACCTGAAACTAAAATAATGTTAGCTATATTTAAATAAAAATCTAAAAAAAAAAAAAATGTCTGAGGTCTTTTGCTTCCAAGACACTGTGCTTCATTTTGTACAAAAATTTATGGTGTCTTTGAACAGTGTCTTTGAACATTTATCTTTATTAAATGGTTCAGGTTGTTTTTGTTTTTCATGTCTTTTTAAGGTACTAACATGGGATGTGGGCAAAATTACTCCACAAAAGCTCCCAAGTCTTAAAGGACTGGTAAATTTACAGTCTGGAGCACCCAAGCCAGAAGAGAATCCAAGCCTTAACATACAGTTCAAGATCCAGCAGCTTGCGATTTCAGGTAAGCATAAATTTGACTTGTGTTTCAGAGTAACTGAATTTTGCTGAGGTTGACTACTGGTTGCTTAGGAGAGTGAGTCATATTCCCTCTCCAGAAAGAGCAACAGCTCCATTTGCCTTTCATGCTGTGTATGGGGCCAGACTCTCGGGTGCAGTGATTTTGGAGGGCGCCCTATTTCACACAGCTTCACTTCACCCCCACCCTCATTCAAGCACCAAAGAAGACATCATTCATACTCACAGAGAGTAGAATCATCCTTAAATTCCTTGCCCATGTGGGAATCTGAACTAAATCATGTGAATGGTAGAAGGGACATTGCTTCCAAATGGTGGAAGGGACACTGGTTAATGTCAGACTTACTGTGTCATGCTCATTGTTAAACAAATGTTAACAATTTGTGACCAGGAAAATAATTTATTTATTTCCTTACCCATTCTTTTTGACACAGGCTTAAAAGTAAACCGCTTGGACATGTATGGGGAGAAATATAAGCCATTTAAAGGAGTCAAATATGTCACAAAAGCTGGAAAGTTCCAAGTGAGGACATGAGAAGAGGCCAACATTCCTCAAGACCTGTTTGTTTTCCAAGTGTCATTACAGTTTATTACTATTAGGTACCAAGTGGGTGGGAATACATATTCTAGTTAAAGCATATGTTGAGCTGCACACTGCTAACAAAGTTGCTTAGTAATCAGTGTAGGGTTCTTAAGGAGCATTAAGCTCAGGTAACTTTTGAATGACTTAGCTTATTTTGTATCTTTTCACTTAGGAAGATTTGGGAAGTGATTTCCTCCCTAGGAGGATACCAGCTGGGGGCTGCACATGTTAACAGTAAAGGCAGAAGGCCACAGGGATACCCTCTCCGGAAACAAGGCAGCAGGAGCTGTCTTAATCTGTAATGTGATGTGTCAGGTGCAGCCAAATATCCACCTGATCTTAGCCATCCCAAATCTGTGTCTGTCCCAACAGAGGAAATTTTCCCCACCCCGAGAAGTTTACAAAAAACTGCCTCTTCAAGTGTTTGCCTTACTCAGCTTTTCACTTGTGCCATTAAGCAAGCACTGTAGCAAAAGCCACTTCCACATGGCCCTGGCCGGGAGCACTGCTCCGTGCCCCATTCTCACTGTACTTGGTATTGTATTTTTTATAAATAAGATTTTTATGTAAAGCTCCAATTTTGATTTACAGGGACCTTGCTGCAGTAAGTACCATCTCAGTTTTGTGCCATTGGTTCAGCTGTTAGCACAGTAAAAATCATTTGTATCAAAGGGGCAAATGCTTTAAGGTAATAAAAGGGAACACTACTGCTTTTTGGAAGTTACAGCAAGCACAAGCATTTGAGATTTTAAGCAAATTAAACGACTGAGAGAAACTTAAGTGAACCTTTGCCATCTTCATGTTTTCTAAAGCCTATCAAACGTCAGTTAAACTGTAGGCAGCCTGAAGGCCTCATGCCCTAGTTCATTCAGCGACAGGAGGAAAACGCCTCCCTGTCCTCATTTCTGTTCCTGTTTGTAAGGGCTGGAGTTTGCCTGTCCCTTGTCTTTGGGGAAACTCCCTTTCCATTCTGTGCTTCCCACGGCGCTACTCAATAGATTCCTCCCTGAAATGATTGTGGTAATTGTCACTGGAGTACTTACATGTCTGCTGTGCTGACAGTACGTGGAGGTACATTATATTGAGGCAGAAACACAGTCCTCAGTAACATTGAGAAACTGTACTGCTCATCGTGGTCAGCAAGTCAGTTTATAGTTGTAACATTTCACTCAACTGTACTGGCGTAGAAGTCCAGTTATTTTGCCTCGTTAGACATGAAGAATGGAGAAAAGCTAAAAGTTAAGATCTAAGTGCTTGTTCTTCATGGTTCCTCTTGTTCTTACTTACGCTATTAAGTTCTTCTGAGTCCATTCTTTTCATTCTTTATCGTGCTAAAGATAGCCTTGACACTCAGCGCCCTCTGCTGTGGGGCTGGTGGGCGGTGCTGGGACCGGAGCCCACCACACAGCAGCATTCTGACCTTCGTCTGCCTGGGGCTCCCAGCCTGCCTTTCATCTAACGGGAAAGGTCACTTACTGAAACTTTGAAATTTCTCGGGTGATCAATATCAGCTTGGCAGCTAAAATCAAGGTGTCACCAAATATTGATTCCCTGTTTCAGGCTGGTTACCCAGTTCAATTGCTTTTCATTTTTAATGTCTTAACTCTTCAAAGTTCATACCTCAAAAGAGCAGTCAGTCGGTACATTTGCTTTTCTGTCTGCAGAATCCTTTCTCAGCCATCACTCCCTGGACTATCCAGTTTTCTTTCTGTGCTGTCCTGTGTACAAGCAGATTGTTTGCCACAAGTCCCTTGCCTCTAGCAAGTTCTGCTAAAACTTCCAAGTAGACAATTTCTTGTTACAATTAAATTATTCTATTTATTAATTTGACTGAACCCAGTAAATCCTTTCTCTAGTTCTGGCTATTACACTGTCAATAAAATGATGAAAGCAACAAGTTGGTTTCTCAGCTTGACTGTCGATTGAACATTCTCAGATGGGCCCTGTCAGACCAGGCAAACATGATCAGACGTTGCTCCGCATTCTCCAAGAGGTGAGGGTTGCTGCAAAGCACCTCCAAGGGCTCCTCTCTCAGCCTCTACATTAAATGTCTGCGTTCTGAGCATCACCGTTCTGTCCAGACTGAGCACAGCTTCCGCTCCCTACCACCACCACCTAATAATAAAGATCCATTAATACTTAGTAGTATTGGGATAGTTTCCAAGCACAGAATTCTAGCTAATCGCAGAAAAGCTCCGTCTTCTAAATTCTTAAAGGAGTATATCTCAAGAGCAAGTGAAGTAGGTGCTCATTTTCTGCCTAAGACAGTCACCATCATTTTGTGCAAAGGGATTTATGTGATGGGTTCCTTCTTTAAGTGTTGCTACAGAAGAATCCTTGAAAGATGCTGGTCCTCTTGTCCTTTGAGTCATCTGATTTGAGAAAACTACTACACTGTAATACAGCAGGAAGGCAGTACCAGTGACATACAGTGAGTTGCCTCAGTGAGACCGTGAATACTGTTTTCAGATGTTACTGAGCTAATGCAGTAGCCTTGGACATTTCCCTTTAACAGGCTGGACGCTGCCTCCCAACTCAGCAACTTTTCTGTTAAAGCAACACTATCGCCTTTTCATATTTACTCCTTTCAGACCTAGAAAGTCAGGTAAAAAGTGATGTCCCAGCTCTACTCCACAAACCTACTTTTTTAATCAGCTTCCTCAAGCAAGAGGAATATGTCCCCCAAAGCCAGCTCTGCCTCCTCGCCCTGGTGGATCCCTGAAAAACCCCAGTGTCTTGTATTGGGCTTTGGAAATAGAAACAGCAGACCTGTGGTTTCCTGCACACGTCACAGCTTCAGCTTCTTACGGGATAGTGATGGAGTCCATGAACAGCTAGAATCTTCTAAGGCGATGACAGACCACTTCAGCCAGAGGATGAGCTACACCATCTGGTTGGTTTCCTCCTGCTGTCACATTTGCTCCTTCTAGTATAGAATCCCCAAAGCTGTCCCTTATTACACAGATCTTTGGTAAGTCAATACACTACTGTTGGTTTCTTCTACTTTTCTGGATTAAATAAAAATCTTTAGTTTCCAGATTTTGAGGATTAGTTTCATTGACAATTCAAAACAAAGGAGAAACCTGATCTAAAAGTTCTTACTAAAATAACATGCCCATCATTTAAAGCATTATTTATACAAATGCACTTTATTGTTTTAAACAGAAAAGAAGAGGCAGAAAATATTTGCATATAACAAATCCTAGCTTATAAATGTCGTTTTTAGTGGTGATGTCTCTACTCTTCATTGAGGGATTTTTTTTTTTTAATTTGCTTCACTGTGTCTTGAGCACTGATATTAGAGAAAAGCACATCGGCATAAAGTGTAACCAGTGTCTCAAAACACTGGCAGAACTTGGAGAGCAAACATGATTTTCCTTATTTCCTCTAAGTATTCTTTAGTAAAACAAAAGGTGATCTTTGGCATAGATTCATACTTTAAAGGCATTAATATTGCATTTATATCAGGTAAGCAACTATACAAATATGCTGAGGGCCTTGAAAATCATCAGTTAAAAAGAAGTAGAGGAAGCCTGAGTGTACAGTACCAACTTAAGACAAGTTTTACACATTCGATGCTGGGAGCTAACACATGTTAGAGGTGGGAAGGAAGGACATTCAGGCAAGGGTTCTTACTCCTTTACTCATCCAGTTCTGGCTTTGGGAAGAAACGCGGTTTTGTGTGCTGGGGAATGCTTAGACAGCAGTGGTAAGAGCAAAAAAGGAAAATCGCTTTTCTCACTTTGCTACCAGGAAACTTATGGTGATAATTAAATATTATACCCAGTACTCTCGAACAATAATAGTACTTGGGAGGGGGTAGAGGATGCAAGGGGCATCGATGCAGTTGGTTGAGGGAGATAGGAATTACTGAGGACTATTTCCCATTGATTTCATCTCCAACGGCGCCAGGATTCCAGTCCACAAGTACCACTCTCCCACAAGTACCAGAGTCCTTCAGATAGGACTGCCTTTCCATTCAACTCTCCTGGGGGTCAAGCACCGATACTTAGGACTGAATTTCAAAAGGATAAAAAGGATCTTTCAAAATCACAGATAAACAAACAGGTATCTTTAAAAATCTTGTTTAGGAAGGGTGTGGGGGAGAATACAAAAGCCAGGATAGGAGACATGATTTGGTTAAAAATTAAATGCAGCATTTCAGCTCAGAAAGAACAGTAAGAGCTAAGAATGAGTTGATAAGGCCTCAGCACAGACCTCTGCAGGCAGCGACAAAGCATGGAGCGCCTGGGAGTGGCCCTGCTGGGGTGATGGACAGAGCCGCCCCCTAGCTACTCCACCCCTCCCGCGGCAGAGAGCACCAGAACACACAGTGTATTGGGGTGGCTACCTGGGTAGGTCGAGGCAGGATATGGGACAAGAAGTTTCCCTGGCATAGGCCTGGCTCGGGCATGGTAAAGACAGAATCCGGTGATTCTGTGATTTCCTCCTGACAGAGTGAAATGTGGTTTTATACTGTGGGAAACTAGGATTAAATTGGGGAGGGGCAGGGAGTGAATCCAGGCCCCCGATACTGGAGCTCCCTCGAAGGCCAGCTTCCCCTACAGCAGCGAAGCTCACTTCTGGGAGGGACCCAGGTAGCACAGCCAGAACGGGCAGACAGGCTCAGCAGCAACACGGAAGGCATGTTTTGGAGGCACAGTGATCTTCACTGACTTGCTTGAGCCCTGGATTGTGGGAGCCTGGTGGAGAGAATGGGGGGCAGGGGAAAGGAAGCAGAGAGGGAGCAAGGGCAGAGCAAAGTGTCTGGCTAGTGTTCACTCGTAGATTCTGAGCTTGTGTGAAGTCCATGGGCTAGAAACCCAGTCTGCCTACTGGGAGAGTGTGCACAAGTATAACTGTTTGAGAATACAGACACATTTCCAAGTGTCCATGACAAGAGTATAAATGTTTTCTAACGTGAAGAGGCCCCATTCCTTTGTTAGGTCAGGCCAGGATGTGGCTTTCAACGCCCCCAGCAATTCTGGGCGGCTCCTGAAACTCATGTTCATTCTGTTCGGTAGGGGTTTCTGTGGCAGCCAGGTTCTGTCAGGTGCCTACTGGTACCAGGGAGTCTTTCTAACCCAGCGCAGTGTAAATCCAGCGTCTGTTCGAATTTTGATTGAAGCTGCTTCTGCTTCTCGAACAGTCTCCTTCACAGACTGCATAAGGTTCTGGGCATTGTGCACCAGCATCTCCGTAGCCTGCAAGGAAAGAGGAGCTCTCCATTACTCACAGTTCCTGACGCAGCAGCCCTGCCTCCAAAACTGGCTGGAGCCAGGGATGGACTGGAGTTTCCCTACCGCCACCTGGCATTCCCCATACTTGTCGCATCACTGGTGGTTTAGCCAGATCACCCAAAAGAACCCAAACTGGCCCCTCACTGATTGTGTACTGTACCCTCAGATGGCCTCCAGGGTACACACTTTCCCGGTCTTCCAACAAGTTCCTCCTCTGGCTTTTGCTGTTCCCTCTCCCTGAAATACCCTTCTGTCCAGGTACCCGTGGCTAAACCCTCACCTCCTTCAGATCTTCATTCACTTGTCACCTTGGTGAGGCTTTCCCTGCTTACCTTATTTTAAACCACTTTCCCAACTCACAGCATTCCTAGTCCTCCAATTCTCTCTTCATTTTTCTTCACAGAACCCACATCACAAACTGATGTATTTTTTACCTAGGTTGTTTGTCTTATCTGATTTTACCTAAAATTTAAGTTCCTTGAGGGCAGAGATTTTTGACAATTTTGTTCACAGTTGTAACTCTGTGTTAGGACAGTGCATGGCACATAAGAGGTATTTTATAAATATTTAATTAATAAATGAAAGAAAAAGAATTCAACAAACCAACCACCTTACAAATCTATGAAAATCTAAATAAGTAAAACTTCTAAATACACAGACTTATAGGACTGGGATCACCCTGGTGTTCCACCATAGAAAGTCAGGGAACTCATCAATCCATTAGCCCAGTAAGGTTTTTTTTAAACTATTTTTGAGCCATAGACCTGTGAGGATTTAATAAAGGCTATGGATTCTCCTCAGAAAAATGCTCACGTGCACAAAATTTGTGCGTGCAGTTCCAGAGGGTTCATGGGCTCTGACGCGTAACCATGTGCCAGAATTCCTTAACAGCTGACCTTTTCACTTGGTCAACAAAGAGGCTGAGGCCCAGAGAGGTTCCGAGAATTGCCAACCAAACTCTCACAACAGTCAGAATGAGGACTCCAAACTTCTGACTTGCAGTCCTGTGTGTCTTCCATTCTACCGTGTTCTCAGTTTCTGGCTTTTTTTTATTGGAATATTTAATAGAAGATACTAGATATTCCCAAGATACATTTCTGTTGGTTAATTAACTAAATGATAAGGTCTGAAATTGAGCCTTATCCTTCCTTCCGTGTTTCTTTCTACTTCCTTTTCTTGGGGCAGAAGAGATCACATGACAGGAAACAGCTCAGGGCCCAAACCCTGCCTAGAACATATGGAAGTTAGGGATGAAAATCTAGTTGCCGTGGTTTGGGAGACGAGAGGGTTAGGATGAGAGCTGTTGGATTAAAACCTGGCAGTGAAAGCAGCACTGCTGGCACAAAGACGAGTGGCCTCTTGTCCCCTCAAAAGTGCCCCATCTCGGTCTTCTGGCCTAAAGATCAGAGACGGTCTCCAAACTATTTGTGAGTTCCCCCAAAGAGAGGGACTGTGTCTTTTTTTTTTTTTAACTCCCCTATACAGTGCCTAATTCAGTGCCACATACACAGTCCATGTATGACGAGCCTTGTCTGGGAGGCTCAACGTAAGATGTGCCACCGACCACAAGAAGAAATTGGGAATCTGGCTCACAGCAGGGCCTGCTAGAGGAGAGACAGGGAAAGGAACAGGTTCTCCAATGAGGGCTTTCTGAGAGACCTGGGCCACATTTCCAGGAGGCAAGGAAGGAGGGCAAATTCCCAAGAAACGGTTGCAAAGGTACATGTAAGAGCATTGCTCCAGGGAACCCTCCCACCTTCCTCATTTCAAGCTCTGTCAAAGAAACCAAAAGAGAAGCAAGCAACTCCTCTGAGTTGTCATTTCAGCCTCAGAACAGGTCCCTGAAAAGCCTAGACACCAGTCAGCCTCCCTGAGGTACTTACCACCCAGAAAACAAGGAAGCAGAAATTCTCTCCCGCTAAAATGACAGTGGGGCAAGAATGAACAGGCAGTGGAGGCCTCGAGAGAGCCAAACCTATTCCAGGGAACAAAAGAACTGCGGAGAGTCCTAACTGCCACCAACTCAGGCGTTTAACCTCCCTAGGTGTCAATCTCCCATCTGTATAAAGTGACGAAAGTTGCACATGTGTTTTACTGTCCCTTCCGAATTTCTGAGGCCTCTCTCCAACACAGACACCCTTCTGAGAGCGGAAGACCACCCCACATACTGAATCCTCGATCCACAGGTGAAAGTCCCCAAAGTGGAACGAGCCTGCTACAAAGAGGCACAGAAGCTGCCAGCAGAACACCAGCAGCAGGAGGCACGCACCTGCTCTGACTCCTCGTCGCTGATGTTGGTCCGGCCCAGCATGGTGGCCTTCACGGTGGACAGGATTTTGAGCTGGGTGCTTATGGTTGGGATTCGCTCACACACCTGAAAAGAAAATTTCATTTAGTATGTTTCTGTATTTTTCTTACCCACAAGCTCTTTGAGGGCAAAACTCATCTGCCTCTGTACTCCCAGGGGCTGGTGTGCAGAAGGCACTCAGTAAATTAGTAGCGGGATCCCACTTGTTTTCTCCTAAGGATCTGTATAGTCCCTTTGTTCAGAAACGGAAGCATTGAAATTCTTTCATTTGATTAGGAAACAAACTTTCATGAATCTTTCCCAAATACACATGTGCATATATTTCCCTGCTATTTCTGTCCATTTTGAAGTGCCCCCTACGCCTTGCTCACCCATTTTTCTCTCTCCTGCTTTTCTCCCTCCCACATCTCGCCCACTCTGGCGCGTGTGCACACGCGCACGCACAGAACACACACACACACACACACACACACACACTCCTGAGTACCTGTAAGAGGTTGGTTCTAATCCGCTTATCTGTGCACTGCTTGGCAACCTCCTTGGCCAACCGAGTCACCTCATCTGAGGCCTTGGCGATGTCCTTGGCACACTGAATCAATGCCCGCTTGGTACCACTGCCTCCTCTTACCAGCCGAGACATCTCAGCCATCAGCAGAGCCATGCGCTTGGCTGCTGCAATGATGTCATTGCCCTAGAGAGAAACAAATATACCGTGTGAGCTCAGCCCATGCTCTGGTCAAGTCAGGGAAAGAAGTGGAAGCACAGAGAAGAGAAGGGAGCCTGCTGCTCTAGCAGCCCTCTGGAAGGATGAGAAGAGAGAGGATGAAGGCTGTTCTTGAGTGATATGGATAGCACACGAGAATCAGACAAAAGAAGAACCAGGGCACTCGCCCTAGAGAGAGAGAGAAAGAGGGAGAGAGGGGGAGAGAGAGATCACCTGACTGAAAAGGAACAACTGGATATTAGTCCGAAAGGGCGACGCGTGCGCCCCAGGCATAGCACTAAACAAGCACTTCGCATGTCCAGGTTAATCATGTCAATCACATGGGGACAGGCCAAGAAGTCGGTTAAACAGGCATTTTCCTTTCTAGAGGGGAAAGCAGTAGAGCTGGCCTGAGGGGAAAAATACAGAGGCGCCTTCCAGATGCTGAAATCATCCTCGTCATCCTCACCCTTGTTACAAACAGCAGCCAAGGACCGTCGCTACTGAACTAGAATTTAAAACCCAAGTAACCATTAATGGGCTTGATTTAAAAATTATATATTTTCTGAACCAGACGACTCCTGCCCTCCTTCTACTGCCTTTGTTTATCCTGTCAGCCTAAAGGAACATATTATTTTCATTTTTCACATTTAAAAAGGCCAAGAATCAATCCTCCAGTCCCCTCAGATAAGTGGCTTCAATTAAAGGAACTTTCAGCTAAGAGGATGCTGGGGGAGGCATTAGGAAAATACAAATCATGAGTCGAGCTGTAAATGGAACCCCCGCTCCAACTAATAACAGTTTATCTGAGATTTGGCATTTTGGTTCATTAAATGTCTCATGGGTCATAACAGAGAAATATACAAGTCATTTACTATATGCCCTCAAAAGGCTTGTCTTTTGGCTGAAAACAACCAAAATCACTGCATTTGGGTAGTTCAAATCTACCCAAAAGGCCAGGCCATACTCATTTTTCCCCTCATGCTTTTCAATGTCTACACGATGCAGTGAGGCACACAAACCATGCCACTGCCAGGCGCCCTGTGAGACGTCCCCAGGCACCAGGAAGTGGCTGATCACTGATGCTAGAAGGCGTGTACTATCTCAGGCCGAGAGGAGAGGTATGGGAAGAGGTCATGAGAATGGGTTATGTCAGACAAGGCCATCTGGGTCCGCCTCTTCCAGTGCAGACCTGGGGTCATTCTGCGACTTCCTGACCTTGGTTAGCAGGGCAGTGAGGTGCCAGGGTTAGTTATCACCCATTACTCTCCAAACCCTTTCTTCTTGCAACATGCCACCTTCAAAGGGGAGCAAGTGGTCCGCCCCACCCCTCACCTGCCCACTAGCTCTGGTTCAGTCTCCAAGGCGGAGGGGCTACTGCTGCCTGTCCTGCAGCCTTGAGCGCTCTCCCACCCTTTCCACAGAAACCTGGACAACCATGGAGCCCCATTCCCTGTGGGTTCCCATTAAGGCCAGTATCTGCCACACAGCCAAGTGCAGGGCAGCAAGCAGCCCTCCCCAGAGACCCTGCTTCTCACCCTGATCACCTCTGCGGAGCCATCAGTGCATCAGTGACAGGTCAGCAAGGGGGCGAGGGGAGATATGCAAAGCTCAATGGTCAGTCCAGGCGACCTTCTAATGGTTTACAATGGTTTCTGACCTGCAAGTCACTGAGAGACCCATCCGTGGCTTCCCACAGGCTGTGAGGTTCCAAGAGTGGCCACATGGTCAGTAAGAACGGGAATCCTTTCAAAAAGTGACCCCGTCTCTCTCTACCCCTCCAACACAAATGCAATCCCATTAATTGGGCGTTAGCAGACCTTTCAAACTTGTGAAGCCAGTCCTAACAAGGTGCAGACAGACAGACGCCCGCCCTGCCCAGACTCACAGGACCCACACAGATCATGAGTGATGCAATGTGTCAAGGCTGCACGTGGCCGGATGCATATGGAGCAGCCCCCACTGGGGGTGCCAGTCAGTACCTTACTAGACCACTTGGTGGCTTCCCGATGCAATGACTGAGCGGCGGCCAGAATGGGCTGGTTGACCGGCTGATTGGGTGGCATTAACAGCAGCTCAGGTTCGTAATCGTCTTCCATGTCCGGGCGGACAGGGAACCCAACAGCATCAGCCGCCTCTGCCTCAGCCACAACACCTATACCCACCTCAGCGGCTGGGGTACCCGGCTTTGACGATGGCAGGAAGGATGAGAAACGGGGAAAGTGTTAGTAAGAGCAGTAGGACGCGGGGACTGAGCTTCAGCTGGTTTAGTAACCAAAGCCTGCCCAGGAGGGGAAAGAAGATGGCGTGCCCTCCAGGAGCCGCTGAACCAAGCTCCACAGAAGGGGGATTCTCAGCCTCCAGCACCGGCCCACGACCCCCTGTCCACAGTGAATGAAGGAAAGAGACTCAGTCCTGTGGCAAAGGGTTTCCAGAGAAATAGTTACACTAAGAAAGCAGGTGACATTCCTTTTTTATATACTTATTACCAAAATTAACCTTGCCAAGAGTAATTCTCACATCAGAATACTTTAGAGGAGCCAGACAACCAAACAATAGTAGCTCGTTACCTTTAAAAGGAATCCAAAGAGAAAACCCAAACGCAACCACACAACCTGCTGTGAACAGAACGAAGAGAACACCCTGCTGGCACATTCGCCCACCTCTCCCGCACACTGGAAGAGACATGGGTCAGCTCTGCGGCTGCTGGACATATTATTACTTCCTTCAGGAGTGACAAGTCCCGGATTTTAAAAGGATACATCAGAGGCAATCGATGTCACCCCCAGGAAAGTGGCAAGAAAGAAAGCAAACAATGGTGAGTGAAGAGGACTGATCGAGTCCCCTACAACCACCCAGCTGGAAGGAACTTCCAGAGGACACCTCTTCCAGCCTCTCATCTTCGGGAAAACTCACGCTTCCGACCAGCTCGTTATTCCCTCAAGGGCTTCAGAGACCATGCTTCCACGGTCTCATGGTGCATCCATTGCTAGTACTGACTCAGAAAGCTGTTCCCTGGGCACAGCTTAAATCTTCCTGTTGCAAAATAGGGTTTTCACTCAACCCACAGTCAATTTACATATTCCACAGATAATACATGGACTTGGCAATTAACCCAGGCTGAGCTCAGAGGAGCCCAGAATTGGTGCCCATAATAGAACAGGACCCATGAGGGGGAGACGATGAATTTACCAGGGATGGGGATTCTGAAAGGCCAGGGAATCAGGAGCTGAAAATAGGCTGGGGGGTGTAGGGGGTTGGGAGTGGGGGAGAAAATAAAAGGAATTGCCTCCGTGAAGCGGAACCACTTTTACATGAAGAATGGTGAACACAGATTGATTCTGTCAAACATCTCTAACCAAGAGGAAGTCGGAGTTTGTGTGGAACTTTGTTTCAGGTTGCTGTCACTCCTAAAAGTCTTCTCCTGCACAGGAAACCAGTCTCCAAAGGGCGACGACAAAGTTGGAGGATTCAAGGCAAACATGGAGTTCGGGTACCATCTCAGTCCTTTCCCCTAAACTGTTTCCACCAGGATTCACCCCCATGCCTTAGAGGAGAGGCCAGCTCACTGCTGCTGGGGTTCAGAGTCCCAAAGTGTACAAAGACAGACAGACACACACACACACAGGCCCTCCCTCACCCCCAACACACACCCAGCCCCTGCCTTCACCAAGCTCAAGGTCACAATCCCCTGGGGCTACAAGCCTCCAGCCACTGTCCACCTATGGACTTCTGGCCACAGGTGGCAAAGGGCGGTACCTATGCACGCCAAACCTGTGTGTCCCCTAAGTTTTATCTTCATCTTTACAATCGAAGTGTATTTTATGTTCTGCTGTACAATGTACCTGGGCTTAATGTAATGAAAGGTAAATGCCCTTTAAAATCTTTCAGTAAAACCAGCCTTCACTGTCACCCCCACCACACTCCCCACGTGCACTGGTACACTGGTCCCAGGGGTGTGCACGCCCCAGCTGAGAGAGACGATTATAAATCATTCCACAGGTCAGACCCAACCCCAGCAAGACCACCACTCCTTCTTCTCAGAACCTGGGCTCAGTGCTAACAGTTCAGAAAAATAGCATTACAAAGCCAATGTCAATTTCCCAGCCTGAAAAAAACCAAGATCAGCTGCATGTGCGGGAAGACCCTGGGGAACTACCTTAATACAAGAGCTTGAGATCTGAGGGTGTGAACAGAAGAAAGGCAAACAGATGGTGGGAATGAAGATCTAGGGTCATATAAGAAAGAGTTTAGAACTGAATTAGAACTACATTTCACTGCAAGGTTAGCAGTAAGTTTTCGCTCTTATCTAGAAAAGCTACCACTCACTTTTCTTCATTGTGGGGGAAATAGGCAAAAGTTATTCACGGGGCATGACTGTTGCAGCAACCAAATTCTCACCACCCACATTAATATTGATACTTTCAGGTTTGTTGAGCAGGAGTTAGCCTGGCGCTGTCTTGAGTTGAGGGGCAAGATGATTCTGAGAAAAGGAAAAGACACATGGCTTCTAAGACACAATCTACCTGCTTCTATGAAAAAATAGAAGGAAAATGTAAACATTTCATCTAGCTGTAGCAGAGCTTACAGAAGACAGTTTCATATTTGGGGAGCTGATAATTAGCAAGAGAGCATCTAAAACCATTCAGAAATCCCAAGAAAGAAAAGCAATTTCTAAAAGACCCCAAATGTCCAGCGACTGGCACTTGACACACTAATGGACAGAACCCTCTTCTCAAACCACAGGGATCTCCGCTCCCACTTGCGCTGCTAGGAGAAGCCATCAAACACCAGGAACATCTCGTTAAAACCACACCGAAGAAGAGCACCATGCCATTGGCAGCAAAAGAAACCAAACCAGAGAAAGGGGGTGACTCTCCAGACAGACGCTTCTTCTTGGGTGTTGTGCAAGGTTCTTCCTCCTTTCTCAACAGAAAAAGCTTCATTACGTACCTTGCTGGACCATTTGCGAGCTTCATCATGGAGCTGCCTGGCAGCCATCATCATTGGCTGGTTGATCACCTCCCCGGCCTTCTGCTCGGGGAACTCTTCATCCTTCTCCTCCGGTGGTGGGGGCCTGGGCGGCGGGACCTCACCCTCAGGCAGAGGTGGTTTGGGAGGAGCAAGCTCATCTGTCAGCTGAGAGAGGATTAAGGGCCAGGTTGTAAGTAAAGCCCAAGAACTCCCGCCCCCTAGAATTCTTTCCTCTAAAAAGCATCCCCAGAAAAGCCACCCACATTCACTCCATATAAGACCACCCACACTGAGCCTAGGGGCCACCTGCTTCAATCTCAACAGAAACATAATTTTCTTCCTATTTTCTCCACAAAAAGCTACTGTTCTGGCCGTATCCCAGGGAGGCACACACAGCGCCTCCAGACCAAGGATTCTTAAAGAAGATCTAAGTTCTGGGCCCGACTGTTGAGGGGCAGCCGCACAGGCCGTACCCTCTCTGACAATGAGTGAGAAGCTTTGCCAAATAACCTCCAAGATCTGGATGCTAAGTACCATGACTCTAGTGATCACATACGAGCCATCCCAGAATAGCCCTCTCTCTGGCCCTAACCTTACCCACCAACAGCCCAGCTGGAAAGCATCAAAAGAAGCATTGGAGGCTAGGCAGGCACTGCTCCTTAGCAATGGGCCCAATGAACCAATTTCCTCCTCAACCAACTTAGAAACTTGTATCTTTTACTGACATTAAATATGGGAACGTAAATCAAGGAGAGTAAATCAAAGTATTGCCTTGAGAAACTATTCCCGAGGTCCTGCTATTTCCAATACTGTTAAAATAAATGTCTAAAAATAATCTGTTTCTGATTCCAGGATTTGTATCTGCAAGATAGTATCCAGTCAGCTTCCTCCTAAACCATTCACCTATCGAAGAATAAATTCATGTGTGTGGGGGGTGGGGTGGGGGGGGAAGTATCAAAAAATTTTAAATTATAGTTGGAGGAGAAAAAAAACAAAAAGTCAAGTAAAGGACTGAATAACCTACGTAAGATTCGAACCCCCTCTGTTTTGCCGTTATCCACTGGGAACACAGATAATCTCACCACCAGCTGTGCAGGTCACATCCCCACTCCTCACTGACCCTTCAGCCATCACATCCACACATCCCAAAGCCAGCTCCTTTGCTCCCGTCACTCCTGATCATAGCAGGCCAACACCCCAGGCCCCCACCTACCCAGCACACCCCATGCAGAAGCACTGGCTTAGGACCCCACCAGATTTAAGCATGAGAACCAAGTGGTAGCTCTGACTAAGCTTTATGGAAAAGCTAAACAAAGGCGCCTGGCGGCTGAGGCTCCAGGACACAGCTCTGGTCACTTTCTCTTGCTACAGCTCTGCACCCTGGGGCTTGATTCTCCATGTCTCTGGGTTTACTTACACGGAGCTGTTCAAGGTCTGGCGGAGGTGGCGGGAAGTCAGGCTCCTGAGGTTGGAAGGCTTCTCTGACCTTGGCCACAGCTCCCAGGATCCGATATCCCGAGTCCAGGAAGCTCTTTTGCAAACCTAAACACAAGACGGCCTCACTTTCAGCTGGCCAGGTCAGCGCCCTGGAGCACTGTCTGTCCCGCCAAAGAACAGGTTTCCGTTAACAAAAGCTGGATGTGAAGCTGCCAGTAAGCATCACAAGCAGGGACTGAAGGGGAAGGGAGGTGAGAGCAAGGCAGGTGCCCTGGGGCTGGCGAAGAGTCGGAAGCATCACACGCGTCGCACACCAGTGTCCCTGCAGCGCGCAGGGCACCTTCTCGCCGGTGCGACTAGCGAGCACTTAGGACATTCCTGGCCACGAACACTTCGGGCTCAGCTGGTGCTCATCACTTCTCTTATGATAAAGCAGTCAGGAGATAAGCCTGCCCAGCTCGGAGCAGGGGAGATGGCAGTGTCAGATTGGGCCTCCTTTCCCTGGAGTACTTCTCACCTTTCGCGCTACTCCTGTGCTCTACTTGGCCTTCAGCGTATTAACCCCTAGGATGAGCTGCCACTCCTATCTCCTGAATTCCAGTTATCTGGAATTCAGGAATCTACTCAAAACTATTAGAAACTCCAATTGGGACACTGAGCATGTCCCTAGTGATGGCGGGATGAGGATACTGGAAAGAGTCCGCCCGGGCTCGGGATGGACAGGGTGGCTCCTCCCTCCCACTCTCTCACACAGAAAGGATTCGACTCACAGACCAGGCTAAAAACGATGGATGCTCACAACAAAACACTCGCCTAAGGAAAACCTAGATATTTGGGTGTAAAACCAGGAGACACATCAGTCAACGTTAGCCCTCCAGGTTTGACAGAAACGGAGACTGTTTTACAGAGAAAAGGCATTTTAAGAAAAGCAGAAGAGAAGTAATGCCAGTTACATAAGCTAAACAGTTGGTAGATTGGTTATCAAGCATCCGTTGAGAAATGTCCACATGAACGACTAAACAGGAGCTCCGTTAGTCAGATAACATTAAAAAGTACGGAGAGGTGGGTCCAGAGAAACTAACTTACAACCAATCTGCCAACACTGCAGAGCATATTTTGTCCCATACTATTCGGGACAGAAGAAGATTAATCTAGCATTCGCAAGCTACCTATCTGTCGTTTTGGCTCCCAGACTGTATGCGGCGCTTGTGGGGTACACATTCTCTCACCACCCTGTCAGCTTCCTGACTTCTTAGTGGAGCGAGCCACACCACACATTGCTTACCGGGGTCAGAAATGTTTCCAGCCACAGCCTTTGCATCCATCACCATCGGGGAGATGGTTTTGCTCAGTTCATCAGAGGCAGCTTTCACAGCCTCACGGAACTTGGGGTCCTCAGAGTTCTCCACCTCCCTCTTAGCCACCAGCAGGATCCGGTTGGCCCGGCGAGCGATGCTGGTTGCCCCAGCGACAAGCATCTGAGGCTGAATATTAGCCATGGCTACTTTACACTTGTCCAGGTCTTTTTTAATTGCTTCTTCGGAAGCATCCAACAGAGATTTGGTGTCAATGGCTTCGTCCACCAGCCCTGTCACGAGAACAGAAATGG
This sequence comes from Rhinolophus sinicus, assembly GCF_036562045.2. Lineage (NCBI taxonomy): Eukaryota > Metazoa > Chordata > Mammalia > Chiroptera > Rhinolophidae > Rhinolophus > Rhinolophus sinicus. Next base: position 50,929,268 of record NC_133757.1, on the reverse strand, counting down.
AATTTAGCTCCTCCTTTAGAAGAACAGAGACTCCAGAACCCTGTTGTCCAAGTTTCTTATGTAGAAGTACAATACCCAGAATTCTCTCCTTCAGCTCAAAGTCCTTCTTTTGCGATCAAAAGCGTCCAGGTGAATACCACGGTTTAAAAAAGTGAAGCTCTGCAGCCCAGGAGGCCACAGACACAGTATTTATACCAACCGTTGTCTCACGCCGCCTTCTGCCTACCAGACATCCAGAAATGCAACGACATCAGGAGGAAACTAGGATTGCGTCTGAAACCTTCACCACGTTATCTGTTAATAACATTTTCTCCTTTCCCATCTCACTCCCCAGCCACCTGCTGCCTGTTGGCAGCTTGTAGTACCCAAGACGAGCCACGCGGAGGATTCCAGTAACCCTAACAGCCTGTTTCTTGTTTCGGTTACCTCTCTCCAGGCCCCTCAGGAGCTCCACTTTCATGTCTGGCTGCTATGGACCCCTGTCGCAGCAGGTTCTGCAGGGGAGCCGAGGAGCCCACATTCCTCGTTTCTTCCCTCTTCTCTCCCACCCGCCACAGAAAATGAAGAAGATTCAAGGGGCCACTTCGACTGCACAGACACGGGTTTGTAGGTGGTTCGTTTTCTCCTTTTTTTAAAACTACGTAGTTGATAAGATGGAGGAAACTCTGAGACAAGTTGTATTAAATGGTAGCTATTGTGGTTCCTTGAAATGTGAACCCACTGAAAATGACAGGGACACTTACTGTATCCACAAACACCGCCTCCCAGCCTCTGAAACCAAACTCTGGCTCAGACTGAGCAAAGACACTATTCAAAGAGAAGATAGGAGCTGTAACAATAAACATCACACCGGGAGGGCGGCATTAAAATAAAAGAGACTCAAAGAGTCTCTCTTCGGACAAAGTTGCAAGGGTTGAATGAGAAGCCGCTGCTGCTCAGCAGCTTTCATCAGGGCCAAGTACACTGTCAGGCACATGACGTCCCTTTATCCAATTACCGCGGAGTAACAGAACCGGTCCTGCTCAAGTTTCTCAGAACTCACTCCTCACGGATTAGATAAGAATTCTGCACCCAACTCTACCTGTCATTTTTTCAACATTATCGATCCACTGGTTCTTCATGGTCTCAAAATGTTCATAAGCAGCTTGGTTTCCGGGATTCCTAAGTAAGATGCGAGCAGCCGAGATGACCTGGCAATGACACGACAACCTTTAAACACCTGAGCACCCTCCCACTCAAATACAAACCTTTAGGGAAACTCTCTCCTCTCTACCTACAGATGGCACTATAAAGCCAAAAATCCGCAAGGCTCTTTTCAGACTGAACAATTTAGGCTTGGTCTCACAAATAGCTCCCCATGACGAGGTTTTCCGGTGACAGCCTGATACTAAGAAGGTAAAAAAGTGACCAAGTAAATGGGTGTTCACTTGACACTTCAGAGTATACACAAAACTGACATGTATTCGGGCCCTTGGTGTCAAATCTTCCATCTTAAAAAAATACCATGTTTTCAAGATACTAAAAATTACTAAAAGTGCTTTCACAACTATTATCTGACTGAAACCTCACAGCAACCCTGTGATAGAGACAGGACAGATAATTTATCCATTTTACAGCTGCGAAAACCAAGATTCAGAAAAGTTAAGTGACTTGTGCTCAACAGTTCCCACCTGGGGAGACAGACTAATATTTACTGAGTATTTGCTAAGTTACAGGCTGTACACTCATCCTCTTAAATCCTCGAAACAATCCATAGGAAGGAATTATCTCCGTTTTACAGATGGGGAAAATTCAAGTCCAAATCTGTCTCCAAAGTCCATAGATGGTGTCTTTTTTTTTTTTAATTACAGTTGACATTCAATATTATTTTATACTAGTTTCAGGTATATAGCATAGTGATTAGACATTTATAAAATTTATGAAGTTATCCCCCCATTAGTCCAGTACCCACCTGACACTCCACATAGTTATTACAATATTACTGACTATATTCCCTATGTTCTACTTTACATCCCCGTGACTATTTTCTAACTACCAATTTGTACTTCTTAATCCCTTCACCTTTCTCACCCAGCCCCACAACCCTCCTCCCATCTGACAACCATCAGTGTATTCTCTGTATTTATGAATCTGTTTCTGTAGTATTTGTTCATTTATTTTGTTCTTTAGATTCCACATGGAAGTAAAATCATATGGTATTGGTCCTTCTTTGTCTAACTTAAGTCTAGTTTCCTGTTTCTCTTTTTTAGAAATCTCAGTTTTATACAGAAATCCTATGTTTTATATTCCATGTTTAGGAAGTTTTTAAAGAAAGTTAGAAGTTCCTATTTTATGGAAGTTTTTTTTAAAAGTTGGACAAGTGTGACTTTTAAGAGAGTCAGACTTATCAACATGCCACGTGGGCAAAAGTTGAACATTAAAAGACATGCTTATTTCCCTGTCTCTCCCTGCAGGTCCACCAGTGCCTGTATCACAGATTTGTAAAAGCACCGCAGTTCCCACTGTGTCACAGGCACTCAGTAAATATCTGCTGAGTAAACAAATGAAAAAATAATGAAGTCTCTATAATTCAATTAGAAGAAACAATATATAAACTTCACACTCAATGATATTGAGCTGATATTTTTAAGAACACCTATTAGAACTTTAAATCCCATCAAATTTTTTTCTTTTGTCCCCACTGTCAGTATAGTGTTCACAGCATACTAGTTATATCTTGGTTATAGAATTAAGCAGAAAAAAGAAAACAAGTTATGGACACAAATGAATTTTTTAAAAATTCCCTCAAAAGTATGTGGGAAAAGGCATAAGCTCTAAAATCAAAACAAAGTAAGCTCTCAAGATTATCCAAATACTTCCTAAAGTTTGTTTGTGTGTGTGTGTGTGTGTGTGTGTGTGTAGGTTGGCTTTACTAGTTTTTTCTTCTTTCAGAACTAAACTATTAATCATTGTAAAAAATTCAGACAATACAAAAATGATTTTGACACTATGGGTATGTGTGGCTTTTTTCATGACATTTTACGGGACACATTCAAAAACGTATAGAACCTGTTCTGTAATTAACCTTCTTGACTGAACACTAGGTATTGAGTATTGAAATGATGAAAAGTGAGCAAAACTCCACCTGGGGAGTGAGTTCTCGGGCTGTCTTCACTGATGCCTGGATGCCTTCTACCGTTGGTTTATTAGCAGTTCCAACAGCAGCCGCTTTCTCTGCTGTGGCACCCAGCCTTCCCGAATGGTTCTCAAAGTTAGCCGCCCTCTCGTCAAATACCTTGAGGAAAAAAACAAAGACAGTAAGAAAATGTACATCCATAGAATGGGTCAGGCAGCCTATGAAAAACTCTCTAAGCAGAAGCAGCAACTGCTCAAAGACTTCACAGATGACACTGAATCCTGGTTAATAAGACAACCAATGCCTCATCTTTGCCCTGCTGTATCTCCTCCGAGGGGCCATAGCATCATGTGTGTGACTGTGTGTGCATGCACACGCACACACACCCTTCGATTTCAGTTCAACCAGTGCTTACCAACGGCACACAGGACACAGCGCTGTGTCGTCTGGAATAAGGAATTCAGAGAATGTGGAGACTTAAATAAGCCCCATTCCCAAAAGGCTTGTTCTCTAGTTTAAAGAGGACAGACACACCCACTCCAGGCTCTGGTGTAGGGGGCTGAGTACGTTAAAAGCCAACAATATCCACAGAGCTCCAGCCCCTCATGCTCATGCAACCCATTACCATGAACGCTGTAAAAACTCTGCCCCGACCTCCAAGGGACAGAAGCGATAGATGGCGCGCTCACACTCAGGCCTGACACAGCCGTAAGGATGGCTGACTTGTATTATCCCACATGCAAAACCATCTACAGAATAGTTAGTTCAGCTCTCACATTTTTAAAAAGTTACCTTGTCTTTTGACATGAATATTATACAAGGTTGCATACCACGAAGGGGAGGATTTAACTTAGACAAAAATGACAAAAGCTCTTCTGTCATTTGTTGGGATAACATTATTGGAATTGATGCTTGGAAAAGCAAGGTGCTCCCAACAGTGCAAGGTCAGGTTTATACCACACACAGAGCATGTCAGAAATTGCCTGGCAGAATCCATCTGTTCTTTGCCTCTCCCTACCTGCCCATACCTGGAGACCAGCTCTGGTCCCGGCAGATAATCCATAAAGGTCTCTTGGTTCAACAGCAGGCTCCAATCTCATGGCCAAGGTTCTGTGTTTACGCACTCAAGTCTCTTCCCCATTCTGGCCTCTTGTTTGGTTTTAGCTCCCTGAGTTCTTGCCATTTAATGTTCAGAATCTCTGCCTAAATCTCTGCTCTCCTAGTCCCCTTCATCTGGCCTCAGTTCTTATTCCTTTCCTTGGCTGGTCTCCCACAGTCAGGACCTACAGGGCTTTTGCCTACCTTGGTTGATCACCTCGACCCCAGCCCATGTCTGCTGTTCCCTCTGATTAAACTGACTGCTTAGCTTGCTGCTCTTGTCAGTCAATCAAAATTTACTGAGCACCTACTATGTGCCAGAGCCTGGAGTAGGTGCTGAAGATACAAAGATGAGTAAGACAAAATTTCTGCATCTCAAGGAGCTCACATCCTACGAGGGTGAAAAAAAAAAAAAAATGCCCATAAACAGACATTTATAAGAGTGTGCTAAGTGCAATAATAAAGCTAATAACTGATATCATGGGAGCAAAAGGAAAGGCATTTTACCGATCCAGGAAGCAAAGGATAATGGGACAAAGGAATTAAATGAAAGAGAGACAGAAAGAACAAAAACATGGAAGGAAGGACAGAATATGCAGAACACTATAAGCAATTAGGCATTACTGGGCCACGCATGGAGAGATGGATTTGTAGGAAATAGGTACAGAGAGAGTATTAGAAGCCAGATCACAGAGCTCTGGCTTTCTCCTATGTGAAAGCGAAGGCCCAAGGAAGGGTTTAAGCAAGAAAATACCAGGATCAGATCTATACTTTTATTTTATTGGTTGCCCAGTGCCATTCAAAGACCAACCACAGATGAGCTGTTATACAGGCAGCAGAGGACTAGGTTCAGAACTAAAGCTGTGGCAACATGAATGGGAAATGGAAAGAATTCAGGAAACATTTGTGAAATCAAATTAATTTGCCTTAATTTATTGGTATAGGAAGATGAAGGGAAGGAAATAGTCAACAGTGACTCACAGATTTCAAAGAGAGAGAGAGAACAGCAGAAGGGTAACATGTGCTGAGGTACCTATGAAACATCTAGGTGACGAGGACCAGCAGACAGTTGGAGCTACTAGTCTGAAACTCACAGACGTCTGGAATGGAAAAAAAGCAAATCATCTCAGCCTAAGGGGACCACGAGCTGAACTGCCCAGTAACTGAGGCTAGAGAAACAAAATAAGGGTCATCACCAAATAACACAACCTCCACCCACCAGTTCTACATGGTCCTGGGTGCCTGACCCAATTGCTTTTCTTTGCTGCCAGTACTAGTGAGGCTAGAAAACCAAATATTTGTTTTCCTACGTTCCTTTGCATCTGTAGTAGCCATGTGACAAAGTTCTAGCCAATGAGACCCAAGCAAAAGTCTCCTGGAGGATGTCTGGGAAAGCCATTCATTCAGTACCAACAATGTACCAGACATTGGTTTAAGAACTGGGAATAAACTAATTACAAAATAAAATGGAAATTTCATGCTAATGTGAGGGAGACAAACATGGAAATTTCACACTAATGCAAGACAAACCAAAAATGAGGTAAACATGTCAAATGTTGATCAGTGCTAAGAAGAGTAGGATATGAGATTAGGAAATCCCTGGGAGTGGAAGTGGGGTTGCTACCAGAGATGATAACCCCAAAGTGACATTTCAGAAGAAAGCTAAAAAAAGTGAGTGAATAATACATATAGGCATCAATGGGAAGACCAGAGAGAACAAGCACAAAGGTTAGAACATGCAAACATAAACAAGTAATACTGGGAATACAATGCAAGTTGGTCCAAGTAGGCAGAGGAACGTGGGGAGAGTGCGTCCACGCGAGGTCAGAGCGGATGGGGACAGATGCAGTGATGCTGCAGCCAGCTGGACCACTCACACCAGCTCAGTGGAGCCAACGGTGCCCCTGTCTTCCCAGCTCTGCTTTCAGTGACTTCATATTCAAACAGCCACGATGGGAATATTTACATCATGGAAATCAACAAACGTTCCACATCTGGGCTTTCTGTCTGGGGGACCTTTTTCCAGGAGAACTGGTCTACAAGCACATCACTGGCTTTACTGTTCTTTCTAAGGACTCTGGCTTCACTCTGGGTCGGGGAAGAGTCATCAGAAGGGTCTGAATAGAAGAATGACACCAAATGATTTAAAAGGCTTGCTCTGACTCCTGTGTGGAGAAGAAAGTGCCCTAATAAAGGGATAGTTATGACTGCAGAGGCTCCCATCCCTCATTTCTTACTGCCTTGAACACGATGGCTAGGGCTGCAGCAGCCATCTCACACCATGAGGAAAAGACCAAGAAAATCACAGAGATGCCAGCTTTAATGGTGTCAAGCTGCTGAACCAACGCCAAGCCACTTACCTCCAGGTTTCTTTCTGTGTGATGAAAATAAAACCCATCTGTTTTCATGTCTGATGGTCAGGTCTTCTACCACTTGCAGCTAAAGACATTCTTAACTGATACCCTTGGTGACTAAAAGAAGCGATCGCAGGGCCTTCCCTCTTCCATCCTTCCACCCTTCATCCACAGTAGCCCAACCACTGCCCTTGACGTACACTGTAATCATACTTTACCTTTACAAACAAATAACCAATCAATAAATGGGATGTATGTGTGTGTGGTTGACCAACAGAAGAAATGGAAGGCTTCAGACACCCACCTCTTCCCTGTTGGGGGCATCAGGAGGGGCAGTGGCCGCCACTGCCAACAGCTTGATGGGCGTTGTGGTGTCGCTGAAAACATCTGACACCTCCTGAGTCATGGCCTCCTGCATCTGGGCTTTCAGATCCTTAAAAACAAATGAAAATGTCCAAAACTATCGAAAAAGCACCTCTGCCACTGTCCTCACTTCACTGACACATTCATCCACTTGGCCAGTCTTTCATTCAACAAATATCTGTGGAGTATCAAGTATGTACAAAGCACCGAGTAAGAGAGGAATCCTGCCTTCCAAGGGATTAGTGTCTCGTAGAAGAGGTCAAACATGACCCACATTTCCTTACAGACTGTTCCACCCAATCAAGAAATCTTTCTTACTTCCTTGGTGACCTCTACAAAATGATACTAGACTGAGAATCATGGGGTTGGGCCCCAAGAAGGCCCTGAGGGAGACAGAGTTCCTCACCATTCCCAGTGCCAGAAGGGACCACACTAACAATTGTAAGGACTGTTTGCTGGAGGCCAAACTTCTAAGCATTTTTTTTATATTAAGAGGAAAGAAATCAAGAATGGGAATTATTTTTTAATACTTTTTTTCCATTGAGATTCTAGAAAAATGTGATAACCAATGTATGTATCCATTTCTTACCATGGGTCTAAGGAATAGACTTCTTAGAAGTCCTTAAAAACTCTTTTCATAGTTATCACACTCAGTCCAGTCTAGTTTTCTACATTTACCCAAAGAAGTCTCAGTTACCTTCCCTGTTTCTCATGGTGGGTGGCATGTCCTGGCTGGTGAAACCTGAGATAGTTTTAGGTGTTACATAGAGAAATGTTTTTATTTTGATTATTGTGTGTTTCTTTTAAAGAATATTAGAGAAAATATAAGTAGCTCATCAATCTCCTGATTTCAGGATTATTATAAAGTTTTCTTTTAAATAAACTGACTTAAGTTTAGAACAGAAGTCCATTTTATGAAAATGACTGGATAGGGCAAATATCACGGAAGAGCTCTTCACTCAGTGAACCGGGAAACACAATTGAGTTGCTGTCACACACTGGTGAGGCTTTTCCCCTAATAGGCTCTGAATTTCCTTAGGTTCTTTGGTCACACTCTTTTCCCTTTCCCAAAACTGAAAAATTATATATTTTTAAAAACATTCCCTAGGGTCTGGCCCGGTGGCTCAGGCAGTTAGAGCTCCATGCTCCTAACTCTGAAGGCTGCCGGTTCGATTCCCACATGGGCCAGTGGGCTCTCAACCACAGGGTTGCCAGTTCAATTCCTCAAGTTCCAGCAAGGAATGGTGGGCAGCGCCGCCTGCAACTAAGACTGAACATGGCACATTGAGCTGAGCTGCCGCTGAGCTCCTGAATGGCTCAGTTGGTTGGAGTGAGGGCTCTCAACCACAGGGTTGCCAGTTTGACTCCCGCAAGGAATGGTGGGCTGAGCCCCCTGCAACTAGCAACGGCAACTGGATCTGGAGCTGAGTTGCACCCTCCACAACTAAGATTGAAAGGACAACAACTTGACTTGAAAAAATCCTGGAAATACAAACTGTTCCCCAATAAAGTCCTGTTCCCCTTCCCCAATAAAATCTTTAAAAAAAAACAAAAAACACTCCCTAGTTTTTCAATAATAGTAAATGTGTGAAATAAAACAACATATGCTCCAGAGTCCTACCTTTAAGGAGTCTTGGAGCTGAGATGCCAGGGCTCTCGCCTGAGGACTCTCCCCTTCCCCTCTGGCAGCCAGGTCAGCCAGCTGGGCTGTCAGCTGGTCCACTCGGTCACACTTTGCAAGAAGATCTTGGCGATAAGGTCCCATCATGACATTAGCCAGACGATGCCCTTCGGCCACAAGCCCCCGGATGGCAGCCTGACCTGGACCAAGAGGAAAACACTAAAAGTCACGGAGACCTGAAGAAGAAGGCAACTGCAGTGCCATCTGTTGTTTGTTTGTTTGTTAATAATAATATTCAGTGGCATTTTGTTTCCCCTAACAACAGAAAAATTGGGGAAATACAGAAAAATTTAAAAAATAGTAAACCACCCATAATCCCATCACTCAGAGATTGATATATTTGAACATTTCCTTCCAGTCTTTTTTAATGCATTGCGTGTTCCTATATACACATGCATTTCTCTTTCACATAATTGGGATCACACTATAAACTTTTTCCTTGCTTCTTTTTATTTAACGTGAGCATTTTTCCACATATTCCTCAAAAATCGTGACGTAAAGTCTATGTAATACTTTATAATATTAACCATAATTATTTGGCCATTTACTTATTATTTAGCATTTACTCTGTTTATATACACTCTTGAATGTAACTCCTTGGCAATATCTCTTATTATTTCTTAGACTAAATTCCTAGAAGTCAAACTGCTGAGTCAATGGATATGAACCTTTTTAAAGCTTTTGACACATAACACGAAATTACCATTCAGAAAGTTTGGTATTACCAATGTATTCCTCCACCAGTAAATATTATTTACTGCCTGATTCCTCAACACTGGGAATAATCAATTTAAAAATGTATTTTTTTATCCAATGAATACAGCAAATGAAGTAATTAGTTCTTTCAGCTTCAGCAGGCTTGCTATCACAATATGACCTACATTCCTATAGATTCATTCCTAAAATCTCCCAAAAGAGAAAATCTTAGGTTATCAATGCTATTAGAGACTGCGTGGTACAGGAGCCCTCGCCACTGAAAATAACCTTGGTAGTTAAAACCCTTTTACTTCTTTTCAAAAATTGTATTTAACTGGGTACTTTCTAAGGACTGTAATAACTGAAATACAATAGAATGGAAGTATACATAGACTGGAAATAACTAGTTCAAAGTTTCAATTCCAACCTGAGGACCTTTCTATTTGCCCACAGTAAAATCATTTATTCACTAATATCTCTTGATTAAATCACAGAAATCTCAGTGGCTACATGTGGAAATGGAGTCACGCTGTAGAATGACTTCCTCACCAATGGTTGAAGAACCCCTTCTTCGCCTAATTACAGATGATACAGGATCCCTCCCAAAAACTCGCTTGTTTTCACCGAGCCCAAGTTCACCGCCACCCGCCCTTACCGACTCCCCGGTCATCCAGTGTGGGATTATCGATCCAGCGCTGCGCTTGCTCAATCTTGCCTTCGAGGTGGACAGCAGCTTTGGCGGGTCTGCTGTTGGCCACAGCCCTATTGGTTTTGGTCTGCAGATTCTGCAGGGCCGTGGCCACCTGTTTAGCCAATGCTCGGGCTTCTGGGGAATCTCCTTTCCCCCTGCGGAGAAAACAACACACAGACACTATTTACATGGAGATGACATAATTGCTGATACAAATACTAATGGATGTCAAATTGCTAATGATTATTATTAACTTGGTTTGATAGAAGAGTAGTTTATTCATTTGGCCCTTAAATAAGAAATGAGTAATTTAAATTCGGTTAGCTTTCCCACCTGACATTAAAAATGAGTTTGGAGCAGCCTAGCTCAATCAATCTCAACCATCTGGTAAACTGAGCTCAATCACACTAGGTTAGCTGACCGAGGTTAGCTGACCCCTCAGCCTGCCACCTCTGAACACGCTAGTTTTCTCAGCAACTAGGTGGGCCCAAGTAGCCATATTTCTTGTGCAGTAGTGGTTGAAATATTTAGAGTAGAACTAATTGTAGTTATTTAAAAAAGAAATAAAAAATAAAAAATATATACATATAAAATAGTTTGCTGTAAAACAGTATGTCTTGTACCAGCAGCAGCTTCATCCATCTCCTGTTCACTGCATCTCTTGATGGCATCATTTCCTCTTGGGCTTGATTTAATCTCATGTTATTTTGCATAGTAACATGCTATATAGGCTTGTAGCTTAGAAGCAATAAATAGGCTCTACCAAATCGCCTGACAATGCATTTCTCAACATCTATCCCCACCATTAAGTGGGACATGGCTGTATGTGAGTATGTGTATGTTTATATATGTATATGTACATATATATGTGATATAGTAATAAGTAATGATATGACTGACCACACATGGAGTTCTGCTACTATCACCATTACCATTAATTCTCTTCATCATTAACAAACACTAATGAGTGTCTGCTATGTATATGGACCTTTGTTAGGGTACCAAGAATATAGAATCTTCATTTTCAGTATTTTAAAATCTAATGAATGTAAACAGACCATAATAATGGGTTAATATTAATGAACACAGACCTAACTATATTGACATTTTATTTTACAAATGTTAAATTATACATCTTCCCAACCTAAATAAGGCAAAATTTGGGCCTCAGAGACCCCCAAATGACCAAGTTTGATATATTAGCTTGGTGCAAAAGTAACTGCGGTTTAAAAGGTTAAAAAAAAAATGCAAAAACCACAATTACTTTTGCACCAACCTAATACAATCAAATTTTAGCTGTTTCTTCAGCAGCTCTGTCACCACAACCTCCTGCCTAAAGTATCCCCACCCTGCTCCCACTCATTTCCTATTTCATGATTTTAGAGGCAAGAGTTTGCTTTCATAGCCAACACTGCCCTCTTAGTCGGTATAAGACTTGAAAGAACTCTAAAGTATGTCTCACTGGAAAAAGGTTAGGCGCTCTCCCATGGAAGCACAGGAAATGAAACACACAAGTTAAATGAAAAGCAGAATCTCAAAGATACTTAACTGTGGCTAGTATCCCTAGAGAAGCGGCTGGAGGACTAAGGTAGGAAAGAAGCAGCTTTTACGTTTGACGCTGTACCCTTTCTTAATGTCCTTTTAACATGTGCTGCCAGTTTTGGTTTGTTTGTTTGTTTCTTTGTTTTTAAAGATTTTATTGGGGGAGGGGAACAGGACTTTATTGGGGAACAGTGCGTACTTCCAGGCCTTTTTTCCAAGTCAAGTTGTTGTCCTTTCAGTCTTAGTTGTGGAGGGCGCAGCTCAGCTCCAGGTCCAGTTCCAGTTTCTAGTTGCAGGGGGCACAGCCCACCATCCCTTGTGGGAGTCGAACCGGCAACCTTGTGGTTGAGAGCCCACTGGCCCATGTGGGAATCGAACCGGCAGCCTTCAGAGTTAGGAGCATGGAGCTCTAACCGCCTGAGCCACCGGGCCGGCCCTGTTTTATTTTTTTTAAGAGAGAAAAATACCTATCAAAAGAAAAAGAGCAACACTTCTTTTTATTTAATCAAAGTAGGTGCCAGGAAAGCCTTTAAGAGAAGCTGTGGTTGAGGACGTTGTATTTAAGGATCTCTTATAGCTGCTACTCAAGAAATAATATTTCTGGGGAAGGAAGAAAGTATTTTCATATACCTCTCCCTGTCCTCCTTTGACCCCAGGAAACTTTGCATAGCTATGCACAAATATTACTTTCCTCATACACCTGGGAAACAGATATATCATAAACACAATATAGCAAGACAAGTCCTAGCTTAGAAACGAAAAGTAAAGATCTTAAAAAAGCAGTTCTTGGGGCCGGCCCAGTGGCTCAGGCGGTTGGAGCTCCATGCTCCTAACTCCGAAGGCTGCCGGTTCAATTCCCACATGGGCCAATGGGCTCTCAACCACAATGTTGCCGGTTCAACTCCTTGAGTCCCACAAGGGATGATGGGCTGTGCCCCCTGCAACTAAGATTGAACAGGGCACCATGAGCTGAGCTGCCGCTGAGCTCCCAGATGGCTCAGTTGATTGGAGCGCATCCTCTCAACTGCAAGATTGCCGGTTCGACTCCCACAAGGGATGGTGGGCTGCGCCCCCTGCAACTAGCAACGGCAACTGGACCTGGAGCTGAGCTGCGCCCTCCACAACTAAGACTGAAAGGACAACAACTTGACTTGGGAAAAAAAAAAAAAGTCCTGGAAGTACACACTGTTCCCCAATAAAGTCCTGTTCCCCTTTCCCCAATTTAAAAAAAAAAAAAAAAAAGCAGTTCTTACCATCCTAAATTAATTTAAAACTATGTAATAGGCAATAAATCATTCAACTCCAATTATGTCAATGATAAAACAGAGTAATATCTTACTTAGCCACGTCACACAGAATCAATGAGAATACAGTGGAAGAGCATCACACATGCATTTAACCTACAGAATTCAACTATCTATGTGCTTAGCGGACAAAAGAGACAAGATTAAAGGGCAATTTAAGTGATTAAATACATACTGTCTTCGTAAATCTCCTAATTTAGAAGTCAGAGCTGATATTTCTCCAAGAGAACGTAGAATGTCATCTCTCTCTTTCGGATCATCACATAATTCTGCTATTTTCCGAGCTTCCGCCAAAGCCCCTCGAATCTGTTCTTCTCCTTCTGGTCCACCATTTGGATCTGCAAGCCAGTTCTGCACACAGAAATGGAAAAGAAGCACACTGTCATCTACTCATGAACCACATTATATCAAACTTAACAAGGCCATCAGAAATATTTCAAAAGTAATCACAAGGCATACATTACTGATTTACATATGTTCTTAGCTCAGGTAAAATCAAATCAATCCCTCATCTTTTTTTAAAAAAAATCTTTTTCTTTCCCAGTAAAATAAAATAAGCTTCACAAGCTTTAGCTCATCTTTAAATTAATCACACCTTATGAATTCTTCAGTTTCTCAAACACTTCTGTTTCTTTGTAAGATGAAATCATTTTACAGTAGTTATTCGAAAACTGTAACCCTTTAACTCTGCTATGACCAAATGTAGTTGTGAATTCTGAGATAAAAACAGTTTCAATATACTGTAATCTGTATCAGGAACTAGGATACTCTTGGTATTGAGTGCTTACTTTTAACTAATCGAAGTATTCAAAATTAAGATGCTTATTTCAAAATATAAATAAATACTATCTATAATAGATGGAAGTGGAAGTGTTAACATTAGTAACTGCTGGGAATTAGTCATCACTTAGAAACACTCATTATCCACCCACAGTAAATGGGAGGAGGGGAGGGAGAGAGAGGAAGGGAGGGGGAGAGAGATGGACAGAGATAGATAGACAGATACAGGCTATTTATGGAACATTTCTTTCTCTTTTATGTCCCACCCCTCTTGAAAATCATCATTACTACCTGAGCAGAATCAATCTTCTTCGCAATACTCTGCTTTGAGTTTGTCATGGCTTCCAACTTGCGGGCTGCATTTTCCACTTTGGCTGTGAGCACATCCAGACCCTGAGACACCTGCTGGGCTTTCTGCATGGCCACCGGTGAGGCTCCTTGTCCTCTACTCAAAACAGATAGATGCTGTCACTGCACTCTCTCAAATGCTTAACAGCAAAATCATACTAAAAGCACAGTATATGTCATTTTCCTTAACATGCTTGTCTTTTTCCTTTCCTCCAGTAAGTCTGAGAGAGCACAAGAAAATACAGAGAGAACAAAATAAAACACCCAAACCATCTGCTTTCTCCTTTGCTTTTGAAAATACACATCAGCTTCGTGGAGCTGCATAACCATCTTAAAGACCAGGCCTACATATTTTGATAAGAATGATTCTCCTCTTGGTAGTGATTACATAATCAAATCTAAACTTCAGGGGAAAATGTGCTTGTGATCTTATTGCTATGGTGGGTTGTGTTACCATAGCAACGTGTGCTTTAGAAATAAACAGTCCATTAGATTGTCTTATTTATGGACAAGTATACATTAAAAATGTTTCAGGAGGCAGCATGCGCTGTGTTGCTGAAATGA